>NW_006439568.1:22763409-22868406 GCF_000325575.1 Pteropus alecto | reverse complement strand
CGTGTATACGTTCATATAAAACATGAATTTTTATTTGAGGTTTTTATGAACTTTTATTGAAGTTAATCATCTCAGAAATGTATACTTTCATCTTTGATTGCCAGTTCTATTTCAATTATCCATTTTTGTAAAATATCACGTGAGTTTATCACCAGTAAACAAAGAGGCAATACAACTATATGCTTTGTTATCTGTCATGAGCTAAAAATGACAAATACTGGTAATCAGTAACCAAACCTGATACACTTTCAAAGAAATCACATGATTGGTCACTGATCATGATGCTCATCTCTATGTAATGATTCGTGGACTGAAGAACCAGCAGCGAAATTGTACGTTGTGCAGTTATTTATAGATATAATATTGTGGTAACTGATATTTGAGTTGTACTTTTGGGAAATGACATTTTTAAAGAAATCCATGCATATCAGAATTGTGCAGAGCTGGAGCTGCTCGTATATACATATACCATAAATATGAGTGCATATGTATTAAATGTGAAGTAGTTAGCAGTTCTCCACTTTTTTTGGTAGCTAATTATTGGAGTATAACCTACAAATTGGAAAGCACATAAAACTTAAACCATATCTATGTAACTGTTCAAGAAATGGAACCTTAACATCACTCCAGAAGTCTCTCTTTGTGCCCTCTTCTGATTATACGTGACCCGGCAAATAACTACTCTCCTTCTAACATCATAGGTTTAGGTTTATTTTAGAATTTATGTAAATGGAATCACACAGTGTGTACTCTTCTGTGTCTGGCTTTAGCTTATGTTTATGAGCCGTATAGTATCATCCCATTGTGTGACTATCCATTTTATTGTTGATAAGTATTCGGTTAGTTTCTGGTTTTTGGTTATTATGATACTGATGCTAAAAAGATTCTAATACATGCCTTTTCAACATATGTACTCATTTCTGTTGGCTGTTTAAGGGTAGAATCACTTAGGTAAAAGGATTGCATATGTTCATCCTTAGAGATAATTTCCAAACTGTTTTCCCAGGCAGTTGAACTATTTTGCACTCTTACCAACAACATAGGAATGTTTTAGTTGCATTTGATCAGGGGTTGGCAAACTATGACTTACTGCCACTTTTTGTTTTTAATGGGTTTTGCATTTTAAGTAGTTGGGAAAAAACACAAAGAAGAATCATATTTTGTAACACATGAAAACTATATGAAATTTAATTCAGTTTCCATAAGTAATGTTTTATTGGACCATGGTCATGCTCATTCAGTTATGTTTTGTCCGTAGCTGCTTTTGTTACCACAGTGTCAGGGTTGAGTAATTGTAACAGAGACTGTACTGCCCACAGAGTCTAATATATTTTCTCTCTCTTTTTTTTTTTTGTCAGGCTAGGCAACCCTTGGTTGACCTCACAGATTGCAAGGACCTTGTCAGTTTACAATCCCTTATATTTTTTATTTTTTTTTTATGCCTACAACACCTGGTCTTCCTAGATGGTCTCCCATCCAAGTACTAACCAGGCCCAACTCTGCTTAGCTTCTGAGATCAGACGGGATTGGGCTTGTTCAGGGTAGCATGGCCGTATACAAATATATTTTCTATATGGCTTTTTTTATAGGATTTGCTGATGTTGGTCTACATATTTGCTAGCACTTAGTATTCTTAATCTTCTTTTTTTTTTTTAAGCCATTCTAGTGGGTCTGTAGTTATATCACATTGTTACTTTATCTGATGCCTAATAATGTCAACTAGTTTTTGATAGAATTTTTTGCCATTTGGATATATTATATGTTGCTTATTGAAGGCTTTTTGGACCATTTTTCTATTGAATTATTTGTTTATTAATGAGTTTTAGGAGATTAAAAATTTTTTTTAATATGCTGTGGGTACAAGTCCTTTGTGGAGTTATTTATATCTCTATGGCAATATTTTCTCTTAATCTGTGGCTTGCTTTTACATTATCTCAATGGCATTTTTATTAATAAAAACTGTTATTCTTTTAACAAAAGAGATTGGAAATTTCTTTAAAATTAAAAAATTTTTTAAATCAGAAATGTAAAATTTTAGATAGCAAAGACATACATTTATATTATGGAGTAATATAATTTTTTAAAGCTAATATTTTGTAGTTTATTGTTGAAGAGGAAAAATAGAATTTGACCTTAAATTTGGATAACCAATTAATTTTTTAATTATTTAAGAAAATTATCTAAAAATAATTTTTATTAAATTTTTATCATTTCATTTTAGATATTAAGGATGAAAGTGAAATAATACTGAATCCAGAAGAAATGGCATCTTTGGAAGAATATATTCCTACTCGACATACAAGTATTACTCTTCTCAAATGTACTTGCACAATTTTCATGGCTGAATTCAACTTGCTGGATCAATTGCTGCCTGTCATTATGGGAGAAAAGGTATATTTTGCAATTTATTTCCATATATGCATGTTTGTTTGTCCCATGATATTGTAAGAGGAGGGTGATTAAGTAAAAGAATATCTGCTCATATAGTTATCCTATGAAGTTAAAGCAATGTAAATGTGATTGTGTTTTCAACCTAAGGCTATTTAAGAAATGTTGAAGAACGTGGGCCTGGAAGTCAGACCACGATATACTAGCTGTGACACCTTATGATATCTTGTCTTATTTTCCTTTTCTGAAAAACAAAAGAAAATTATATTTTTCAAGTGGGCTGACAGATTAAACCAGTAAAGAAGCAAGAAGCCCAGATATTCAGATAGTTTATTACTTACATAGATAGTAAAGTAAATCAATAAAGGTATCAGCTTGCTATGTCCCTTTCAGGACAGCCCTTAAACCAGAAGGCCAAATGACATGGAACACACATGGTAGGGTACCCTGTTGATAAAGATTTAATTCTACACTGCAGCTGAGCAGGTATATATGTCTGTCTGTCTGTCTGTCTGTCTGTCTGTCTCTCTCTCTCTCTCTCTCTCTCTCTCTCTCACACACACACACACACACACACACACAGCTGTACTATTAAGAAGGGTAGGTGGAAAGCCCATTTATCTCATCTGGATGAGGGATGCTGATGAGAAAATATCTCATACCAGGCTCCCTCAAGATGACAAGGTGAGTGAGAAATTTTTTAACAGCTCCTTACAAGACCACTTGTCTTCCCCTGTTCTGATAGTGTCATAGGATGTTCTGCTAAGGCTCAGGTGTTCCCATGGTTGAGCCTTGCCTTTGTGATCTGCATGGATTTGTGTAAGATTGTCAGGAAGCTGGCACAGAGCAGTTCCCCTAGATTCTAGAATTATTTTGAATATTCAGTGAGATAATGCACATAAACCATTTTGCACATGTTAGGAACCCAGTTATTAACTATTGTTATTCTATTTAATGAGGGCTTATTAGATGCTTAATATTTGTTTAAGGTCAGTAAGGTCACTGTATTGCTTTCTGAGTTTGCCATATACATAATAAGATATCTGTTATCTTTATTATTTTTTAAAACTATTTTAACTCTGACTTTAAGAAGAATTTATGGAAGTATAGCAGGGAATTGATTATGAGGTAGTAGTTTCATTTTGTATATTTGTTCTCTATTGGCTATTCATAATTAATTATTGTGTTGCTAGGTAAAGATATCACTGGGGAAAATTTCAGTGAAGATTAAAATATGTCAATATTAGACATGAACTTTAAAGTTACTGTGATTAATAAGTTCAAGGAAGAGGCAAAAACGTAGAAGATTTCAAAAGAAACCTCAGTCCATAAAAGAAGAACCAAATGAAGTTCTAGAACTGAAAACTATGACACAAGTTAGCAGTAAAAGGGTGGAAAAGATATACCATTTAAATGCTAATCGAAAGAAAGATAGTGTGGCTATTTTAATACTGGCAAATGTAGAGTTTAAGACAAGAAGTGTTATTAGAAAATAAAGAGAACCACTTTATAATGATGAAAGTGTCAACTCTAAGAATGAACAACATAGATAAATCTCACAGATGTTATGTTGAATGAAAACAGGCAGACATTAGTATATACTGTATAATTCCGTTTATAGGAAGTTTGAGAACAGACTAACTAATCTATGGTGAATATTGGCTACCTCTGATGAGGATTCAGTATTGCCTTAGGAGGGACATAAGAGCCTTCTAACGTGCTTGAAATGTGTGGTGATTATAGGTGTAAAAGTTCATTGTGCTCTGTCCTTCACATTTGTGTGTTTTGCTGTAATACCTCAATAATTCAAAACAGTCACTTAAAGTAACTGCTTAATAAGTAGTAGTTTAAAAATTATAATTAATAATGAGTCAAAAAAGCAGGATTGTATGTTTAGTCAATTTTAGGCACAGTATTTCTCAATAATGGCACTTTCGGTTTTTCGTACTGGAGAAGTATTATTTATTATTTACCACCTTTAGCCAATGCCTGCTAAATGCCAGTAGTGCTCCCTAATTATTGTGACAATGAAAGACAGACAAAACAAGACAGTGAAACTCCTTTTTCCCACATTTTTTCCACGTACCTCCGGATAGGTTATACTGTTTCTCTTTGAGAACTATGGGTATCACTTTTAAGGGAGTAAGTTAGTTCTGAGAGGAGCCGTGATGCTTGCTAATCAGGGTTGATACTCTGGATATCTTGAAACTTTACCTGCATTTGTTTGGAAACTTAGAAAGGTTCTGTATCACTGAAAATGCTAAGCCTATCTTGAGAGTCCTAGAACTTCATGAGCCTTTAGCATGTGTATTATTAGTAGATATGATATGGATCAGAAATTTAAGTTTGCTTACAGTATCTTTGAAACTGTCTGGAGTAGTTCACTTAGTCCCTTAGGCATCTAATTGTGAATAAAGGCAAAGAAGATAAAAGGAGTTTATATCTAGGAAGTTTTTTTGTAATTGAGCTTAAGAAAAACCTTCAATGCACTGAGGCATGTAGTGGCACTATTATAGTTGATTGAAAAAATAAAAAGCTTGCTAAAAGGGTAGTGATAATTTTGCAATAAATATGTATTTTTTGAAATCTGGGACATACTTAAAAATATGTAGAAGGTGTTTTTATTTGGTTTTGATAAAAGAGTCCCATAGAAAGGCGTCATTTCTAGATTGATTTGATATCATTGCAAACTCTGCCAATCTGAAGCTTATATAGTGGGCATTGCACATCAGTCATTGTTCTCCTGAAATATAAAGTGAACACTATTATTTTCCAGAACTCAAGTAACTTCATGAATACTGCAAACTTCCAATCTCTTCGGCCTTTGCCATCTATTCAGATATTGGTGGATAAAATTAATCTGGAACATTCTGTGCCGATGTATGCTGAACATTTGGTGCACGTGGTCAGCAGCCTTACTCAGCCTTCTGATAATCTGCTTCATTATTGCTATGCACACTGCTACCTTAAGGTATGAAAAGTGAATTTTCTTGTTTATTAGTATCTGGTTGGCTTCGAGAGAATTAAATCTATTTTTTTATTGAGTTTTAATTTCACAGAATTAGTACTCCATAAGATGAAATTTAAATAAGCTATCATAGCTATCTATATTCATTATTCAATACAATTAAAATGAATAAAAAATAAAAGTTCCTCTTTAAAAGACATTTCTTCAATTATTTGGACTTATACCTTGATGTTTGTAAGATAATAATAATTATAATTTTGAAGATTTTATGTGTCATTGATGATATTTATAAGCAGTGTGAAAGAGCATTTAGTTTATGATGGTGCTTTAAAAGACTCATGATTTCCTTGAGGGGATGATTTATGTGAGACAATGTTTTATAAGGAGGGTTTAACACATTTGTTTTTTACTCACTTTCTTCTTATTGAATTTGTGTTAATTTCTTGATGCTACAGAAAATCTGATTGCTTTAAATTATGTAAATTATTGGAGCTTTGCTCATCTCGTCCATATCTTTTTTTATAAATAAATAATACACCCCAGTATAAGTAATACAAAAAGATAAACTCAAACGTTGATCAATAAGTGTTTTTGCTAAGCAAACCCAGATAGATGTATAGTCTAAGTGTAGATAGCATATACCTAATCAATTCTGTTTTATGGACTATAGGAAACCAATCAAAGATGCATTCAAGAATAAGTACTAAAATTAGCAAAATATCCTCTAGGTCCATCTATGTTGTCACAAATGGCAAGATTTTATTCATTTTTATGGCTGCATAATATTCCATTTTATATATGTACCACATCTTTATCCATTTGTCATCTGTGGATGGACACTTAGGTTGCTTCCATATCTTGGCTATTTTAAATAATGTTGCAATGAATATAAGGATGCATATATCTTTTTGAACAAACAAACAAACAAACAAACACAGATATAGATAAATCGATGGTTGCTAGATGAGAAGGGGGGATTGGTAGGATGAGTGAAAAAAGTGAAAGGGATTAAGAAGTACAGATTGCCGGTTATAAAAATAGTCACAGAGATGTAAAGTGTGGCATAGAGAATATAGTCAGTGATATTGTAATAATCATGTATGGTGTCCGATGGATACTTGCCTTATTAAGATAGTCACTTCATAGGGTATGTAAATGTCTAATCATTATGTTGTACACCTGAAACTAGTATAATAATGTGTGTTAGCTGGAATTGGGAAATAAAAAGTGAAAAAAAAAAGAACAAGTACTAAAAATGTACTAAATTTTATGTAAAGTACTATAAAATTAGAGGACTCCCAAAATAGACCCCTGACTATATTGGTTCATATTTATTGTTTGGTATTTTAAAGTTCTTAAGTATTTGTGTATTTGTAAAGTAAAAAGAAACCAATTTAAAGATATCAGTTTTAGACCACCTCTAGATATATTTAAGATGTTCAGATTTAACTGATTTCAAACCATATAGAGTAGAAGAACGTTTTTCTAGCTGTCAATGCAAAGCCTATTTTTAAGACGATAGAGGAGACTCCACTCCCTTGATGGAGGAGCCACAGTATCATGTTGCAACAAGGGAGGTGTGGACACAGAGAAATGTGATTCATTGAGGGTCATTATTATAATGATCACAGTGTTTTATGTTATGTGGGTAGAAGCAAAAGGTATTCTTGAAAGCTAGATATATATTTTATACCTGTGCTCTTTAATTCATTCCTACAGTTTATACACTGAAGTGTATTTTTTTTTAATAGTGGTACAGCAATATCAAATTATAATGTTAAGAATATTTGCTTTATTTTGTTGAAACAGGTCTAATTTTAGGCAGTTCACCAATCTTTCCAAGGTATTCTACTTATGTAGGATTCATTAATTTGGTAACTATTAAGTTCTTTCCATACTGCAGACATTCAGCATTAAAGATGAATAAGGTATGCTTCATCTTCAAGGAAAATGGTCATCAAAGCCATTGTTTATCAATATAGTTGTCATCCATACTGACATAAAAGTTGTTGGGATAGTTGTTTACCACTGCTATTGTTAATAGGTTAAAATCCTGATAAAATTTCCAGGGCAATGTAAAAGTTATAGTGTTGTCCAGATAAAGTTATATTTTATAAAAGGTCTTTTGCTACACATGTTGTCTAGTTGTCTTTTAAATTTGGTTAGTTTGACTATCACTATAATGGATAAGTTAAATGTCCCAGGAATCTAGGTGGTGTGCAGAGTGAGAATAGTATGTAGAAAACTTTTCATTGGTATTATGAATATTGAATACTTAAAAAGAAAAGGCCTTGAGTCTTGACTATTTCATTGCATTTTTGATGCTGCTTTACTAGCTTAGTACATTTAAAAAATTTCAGGATTTGGTGGTTTTAATTTATATGACTCAAAATACTAATTTGTTAAAAAGTTTATTAGCAGTTCTTGTTACTTGGGATGATTACTATATAAAACCTTTGAGGACATTTTTAAAGTTTAATTTTCACTATTACAGTATTAAAATATTACAGTAGAGGATTTAAATGTCTATTTTATGTGTGCAGCATTTAAGACCCTAAATAATTTTCAATTACATACTCAAACACGTACTCAATTTTTAATTTTGTATACCTAATTTTGACTATATGATGAAATGGTATGTAGTACTCATTTTATGTAATGAAATTTATTAATTGAGAGAGTTGGCATCGATGTGTGAAGAAAACATGCAGATGAAAATTTCATATGTTTTACTAAATCCTCTTTATGTAACTGTGAAACCTGTTCTTTGATGACATATGGCGTGAACTAGCTAAGACATTACAAAGCATCTCATGTTTGAAACATGTAGAAAATAAATTAGTGAAAGTACCCTATAAACTATATAATAATATAAATTTAAGGTCATGCTACTTGTAAGGGTCAGCTATGGTAGATGCTTCAGAGAGATCAGGAAGGCTATAGTAGAATCAAAACCTTTTAGATTTTTTTAGAGTTGGTAATTTTGACCTAAGTAAACAGTTTTTCCTGAGAATGTGTGGAGGTATGGTGCTTTCATACAGGGCTGATGGGTATATAAGTTAATATCATTTTGGAGAGTACTTTCACAGGATCTAATAAACTAGAAAACACATCTACCTTATACCCATCTCTTCCAATTTTCAGTATATTATCTTACAGCAGCGTCAGCAAACTTTTCTCCAAAGAGACAGATAGTAAATATTTTAGGCTTTGTGGGACAAGAGGTAAAATTTAGGATATTATGTAGGTACCTGTGTAAGAGAGAACAAACTTCAATAAATTTTAAGTTAATCAAATTCAGACTGTAATAGTATACTCTTTTTTTTTTGTGATACAATTTTACAATTTTGCTAATGAGAAGAATGGAATTTTTCTGGCGGGGTTAATGTTTCACCTTTTTGGGGTTCCAACTTAGTGTTCTTGATATCTTCAAATTGATTATAAATGTTCATATGTGAAAATTATTCTTAGCTTGTAGGCAATACAAGAAGGCAGTGAATTTGAATTTGGCTTGCGGGCTGTAGTTTGCTCACCTGTGCCCCAGTAAAATTTTTGCATATGGTGACATATGTAACTAGAGGTCTAGTGAGGCTAACATGGATAGCTTCCCTACAATGTAATTTTTGGTGGGAATACCAGGAAGCATAATAGTATATATAGCATGATGCCATTTATGTAAATTAAGAAAACAAAATAATGTTAAAGATTGTTTATGGCTATAAAAGGGTCTATAAATGTATAACAAATGGAAAGGATACATTTTGAACTCCCAGAAGTGAAATTAGGTGGTCTGGGTGTGATTGGAAGGCAGTGAAACTCATGGAAGGGTTATGGTTAAATTAGGCTTCAGCTATATCGTAAGTCTTTTTATTTTTTAAATAACAACTTGATTGGGATAATTGACATACTATAAATTTACCTTTTATAAAGAATAAATATTAGTGATTTTTAGTATTTTCGCAAAGTTAATGCTACCATCACCACTTTCTAATTCCAGAACATTTTCATCATCTGAAAAAGAAACCCTCTACCCATTAGCATTCACTCCTCATTTACTCTACTTTGTAACCATTTATCTACTTTCTGTCTATACATATTGGCCTATACTGGACATTTAATATAAGTGGAATCATACAACCTATAGTCAGTCTTTTGTGACTTTTTTTCATTCAGCATAGTCTTTTCAAGTTTCGTCCATATTGTTGCATGTATCAGTACATTATTTCTTTTTTTATAGCTGAATAGTGTATTCCATTGTGTGGATATACTGTATTTTTTTTATCTGTTGATAGACATTTGTATCATTTCCACTTTTTGGCTGTTATGAATCATAGAGCTATGAACATTCATGTTTAGGTTTTTGTGTGAACACAGGTTTTTCAATTTCTCTTAAGATACATGACTAATCTTGGAGTTGCCTGATCATATGGTAACTCTGTTTTTAATATTTTAAACTTTTCCCCTCAAGGGATTGTTACATTGTTTTACTGTTCCACTAGCAGTGAATGAGAGGGTTCCTATTTTTCCACATCCACACTAACACTTGTTATTTATTGTTTGTTTTTTTGATTTTAGTCATCTTAGTGGTTGTGAAGTGGTACCTTGTTGTGATTTTGATTCATGTTTTTATGAGTGATGTTGAGCATTTTTTTCATGTGCTTATTGGCCACTTATATATCTTCGTTGGAGAAATATCTGTTCAGATCTTTTGCCCATTTTAAAATTGAAATTTTTTTTAATGTTGTGTTATAATCATTACTTTATGTATTTTGAAGGATTTTATTTCTTCAATAGTATAGGCGACAGGATGACAGTATTTATATTTTTTAAGTTCTGGGTGATGGAAAAATCATTATTATTTATTATTTCCTCACTTAAGTTGTTGGTGAAAAAAAGTCAAGAGAAAATACTTAATTTCTCTCCATAAGAAATAAAAATATAAGTATCAGTTGCAGTGCAGAGTTTCTTTTTGTTTTAGTGGATACATGAACAGAAACTAGATTTAGTGGGTTTAAGGAATGAGTAGACAATGAAAAAAAATTAGCATTCTCTAGGCTATTCTTTGAATATATTTGCTGAGGAAAGGTGAGAAATAATTTTTACTGATGGTTGAAGGAGAAGAGTTGGTGAGAAAGGTGTTTTTTTCTTTAAGAATAAGTGAAGAATTAATCATTTTTTTGGGTAGGGGAAGGAGGAAATGGACGGAGGAAGCAAGGCAGAATGACATTGTGAGCTAATAGATGAGCTAAATCAAATGAAGCATTATCTTGTGTTCTAGCAATAAGTAATTTTGAAGAAGTCCTTTATCTTTTTTGGAGTTCATTTTTTCCCATATGTGAAATGAGATAATTTAGTTAAATAATCTCTAAGCAGTTCTAGCTCTGAAGTTCGAATGTTTAACTAGATCAGGTTGCATTCTTTTCCTCTGACCTTTTTCTTTCTAAAATTCCTATGCTGTAGATTTCTAGTTATAATCATTTTTTTATTCAGTTTTTACATGTTTCAGTGTATTACTGTATACAGATTAACTTTTGACATGAAGGTAATGCTTAATTTTTTAATCCCTTTAAGAAAGGGCACATCTTTAGGATGCTGGTTATACTGTTATACTGAGTGTCTTATAATAACAACGGCATAAAAATGAATTGTTTCATATCACAGTTATGTGTTTTCATTGTCATTAATAGTATATGCTTTTCGTAGTTTTTGTCTTTTTACCATTGCAAACCCTAATTTAGCCTACTAATTTTTATTAAATTATTTGAAATAAGTTGTTTTGTTTTTAACTATAGTTTCTTTGATATGAGATGTTAATTCAAGAACATTTGTTTTACAGTGTTAAAATATAGATTGTATATTTATTTTTATTGTTTTCTACTTAGTTTTTTGAAGATGGCAGTACGTGTTTGACTTTTCATTGTGATATGTAAGCCATCTTATTCAAGTTGACATTTCCTTCAGCTAAAATCTCTGTTAGTAGTTAAATTTACTGCTTCGTACATTCTTACTGCTTCAGACTATTAACTTTGCAGTGTTCAGTACTTCTGTTTCAGAGTATATGAACCATCTTTGGTGAAAGCAACCTCAATTAATACTGTGCTGGTTTTCCATTTTTCTAGATAAAATGTTTGTGATCTTGGTCAAGGGTTGTTGTAAAGTTATTAGGTTATATAGGTATTGTAAATATATGTGACTTACTGCTTTAATTTTAAGGAGTTGAAAATTGATTATTTTGAAATAATTATTTTTGACGTGGTAGATAGGCCCTCTTTCATTATAATTTATGTTTGCTTGAATGTTTCCTGAGAAGTATCTCTGGAGAATATGTAAATTGAGTAAAAGCTTTAAAACAATTATGTAATACAGAGTATCCCTAAAGTCCTCTGCAGTTCTGCAAACTAACAGCAGGGGATCTCCTCTACACCCAGTTTCCATCTGAGTACAGTTAATAATAGTGTCTGCGATTATACTGTTGAGGCATTTTATAGACTATGAGAAAGTAGCTTGAGAGAGTTCTTAGTTGGACATAGATAATCTAATGTGATATTTTCAGTTCTGTATTTTTTCTCACTTGTATAATAGTTGGACTTATAGGAATTAATAGATATATCACTTTTATTTTCCTTGATACTAATTAGATAGGTAGGTAGGTCCTTTTCAGTTCAGTTTTCTCTGGAAGTATGCCATTCTAACTAATGTCTTATTTCCAAAAAAAATAATTTGTTCTCTGAAAACTGACTTTAGAGGAAAGGATTTGACATTGTCAGTTTGATGAATGATAAGGGTATAATAGCTTTATAAAACTATTGGGAAGTAGCTTAATACTTTCTAAGCAATTGATCACTGGTTTATGTTCATTAAATGAAAGTATTTTGTTTTTGAAAATTAGTTATTGAGAATTTTTAAACATGTTTCATTATAGAATGTAGCAGTTATTGTTAATCCTAGAGATAGGAAAGTCTCAGTGCTTTATAAACCCAAGGAATAAGAAATAATAATGAAAGATAAATATTAGGGTTAAGCTGCTTTTGCATGTTGTTGGAGAACAGTAACTGTTTTGTATCCCTGTGTCAGTGTTTCCTGTTTGAGATGTTTATCTTTCACCTTATTGGAAATAATTGGAGCAGAAACATCATATTTAGTTCTCTGCAGTGTTTCATGTAAAATGTGATGTTATATTGATTCTTCCTATTAAGGCAAATACAGTGTTCAGAAATTTCAGGGAATGCTTATAAAATTTTTGAGTACATTCTGCTCGTTTTAAATCTAAACATATGAAGAGCAATTTATGCCATGTTCCAAGTTTACTGGGTGAGAAACTATAGTCCTACAATTATTTTCTCACACAAAAGGGAGAAGATATAACATTTTAGGATATATCTGGATATGCTTTTTCTGTGTGTGTAATGTAAGTGGAAGTCAAAATATATTTTTAAGATTGTTCTTATAGTTAATATTCTTTTAGTCATAAAAGGATCATAGTAACTGATTACTACTGATATTAATTAAAGCTAATATCTACATGTGCATGGTGCAGTTAATTTAATAGAAAATATGTACAGTTTACAGAGAAGAAACACTAAATGAGAATTATGTATAGAAATAAAATGTGAAACTTAGAAAGTGAGTCAAAAAAGCAGGGATGTTAAAGAAATGTTGTATATTTAAATCTCTTAATTCTGACTTAATGTTGAATAAAAAAATGTTGATGTTTGGGAAGTGGAAAAAGACATTGGAACATATTTAGCGTGCAGCTGTTGTAGAGCAAATTGAAACTGACGTATTTCATCCTGTGCTTATTAAAACTTTGTCTCTGTGAACATTTGGATCTTTTCTTTTTGTTTCAGATATTTGGTTTCCAGGCAGGACTGACATCTTTGGATTGTAGGGGATCTTACTGCTTACCTGTACCGATTATTCCCTCTTTCAGCACTGCCCTTTATGGTAAACTTCTGAAACTACCCACATGCTGGTAAGTATTATGTTAAAATGTGGTTTATGGTAATTTTTATTTATTATTTTAGGAAGAGAAAAACAATTTTGTCTTATACCAGTGAATTAATTTTATACAAAACTTTAGAAAAATGTCTAAATTTATACTCTTTTACTGAGACACAAAAAAAATCTCTTTTAATGTCTCAAGTGTATTAAGTCATAATACCTTTTGTGGTGATGATTGTTGTTGAGGTAATAACTGTTAATCAGTGTTGGAGCTATAGTAAAATGTTGCTGCTTCTTACTGTAATAGGAATTGCAAAGGCAAAGGCTTTTTTTTTTTCCTTTTTGGGAAAGTACAGAGATTAAAGGAAAAGTTGCATATTAATATTAAGGCCAAAGTATCACATAAATAAGAATTTTATGTGTATTCATAGCCACTGAGAAAAGTATACCCATGACACACATTTAAAATATTTGACATGTTTATGTGTAATTACTGCATTTTGGAAGAAATTGATTTTAACCCTTACTTTCATTCACAATTGGGTTACTTTACTTGGAGGTTATATTTCCCTAAATTCAAAAAGATTTATAGAAAGAAAGTCAATACTTACTAATCATACTTTTCTTTTATTTCCAAGTAATACTTTTAATATATTAAATAATTGTTTAAATATATGAAATAAGGTCTAATATATGAAATTATTAGAATATAATAGAAAGTAAAATAGTTTTATATTTTAAAATTTAGATTATTTCAATTATTTGGAATATGTCTTTTTCTCATCCTAATTAGTAAGCTTATTTTCACAGGATGTATTTTAGTTATTTATGAAAAGCAACATAACTTTCAGAAAACATATTTCTTAATCCAAAGTACTTCATTTATTAATAACGTTTTTTAAAAATAATATATCTTTTAGAATGAAATTTGTAAAGTAATGTTTACATTTTCAAAGAGATTTCCTGTTGATCCAGAAAATTAAAAATATACAGAATTGTAGTTGTCTTACAACCAGATTTTTTATAAAATGCAGTCATTATTAAATGATTGTTCGTATTTTCTCTTCATAAGTTTAATTTTGTCTTTAGTCTTCCGTATTCCTCATATATCATTTATTATGTTTAGAGATTCACTTTTCAACTTTTTATTCATGTATACACAGCATGTTGCATTTGAGTCAAGTTTTATATTCTGTTCTATTAAGAAATATCGTGGAATATATCCCAGATGATATGTTATATCAACTTTAATAGATATTTGTGATACTATTATCTCAGTTATGTGCTGATTTACCATTCATAACACTGAAATTTTATTAGAAATACAGTGCGATATACTATAGAAAATGCTTAACAACTTTTTAAAATAAAGCCCAGTTTACCAAAATGGATTATAAGCCTTTATATGAAAAATATTGAATATTTAAATACTCAAGGCTTATTTTAAGGATATATAGGGCTTACTATAAATATTGTCAAATGTGTTATAAAATATGTCCACTGACATCTAAAAGAAGATTTTCCAGTTAAATACTAAAAGCATGAGATCACAGAATGCTGATATTTATTTAGATATGATTTGCTTTTTTGTAGGTCACACCACTTCTCATTATTTCATATTTCATATTTTTGTTATGCTCTGCAGAACTGTATTACTGTGAAATAGTTTCTTTAAATTGTTTCCCTTAATAAATAGAAAATAAACCATAATTCTTAGTAACTCTACATTGAAAGTAATAAATACAAAACTCAATAAACTGAGATGTATCTTAGTTAAATGAAGTGAATAAAATACCATTTATAATATATTATATAATCTTGAATTAAATCAAAATCACTTGAGAACTGAGTTTTATTTAACTCATGCATTGAGTGAGACTTTTTTTAGTAAGGCACCCTGCTTATGTCATTATATATCAGCTCTGTTCCCATTCATGATCTCTCCCTCAGATTACACAAGTTGTTTCATTTGGATTTTTAAAATTCACATTCCAAAGTTTCTGCACATTTCTGATGCTGTGTATACATTTCATTCAAGAATGAGAAGAGCATATTTACTTCAGGCCACAGCTTTTAAAACAAACACATTTTATAGCACACAAAAAATTTAGTTGGTATGTTTGAGTTAGCAGTGAAAAAAAATCTAGATTTTATGTAAATGAGCAAAATTGTTTATACTCATTGTTTAAAAATATTTTTAAATTGAACTTTTAATTGTGTGTGAAGTTGAAGCTAATTACCATTTACTTTAATCAAGTTTGCTAGTAAATTTTTAAGTAACATTTAAAGTAAATTCTTTTTCTTCCATTTAAATGTTCCTATTAATGTATTTTAGCCTCAATGAGCAAGCTATTACTAAATTCCTGTTTCTTAGAATTTATTTTTTCAAAATATTTGGTTATATTTTATTTTTCATTTTGTATTACGTAATTTCCAAACGTACAAAAATAAACTTTTCAACAAAAACTTTTTCCTTAATGTTTTATATCAGGTTAACATTTAGTTATTTTAACCCCTTAGAACAGGATCGAAATGTGTAGGATATCATGGGAAAGACAGTGATCAGTGATATTTAATTACAGAAATCTTGAGCAATTAACTTAAATTTTAATTCACCACTTTTTTTAAAGATATTTTAAAAATGGCAGTAAAGGGCTGATTTAAGGGCAGTAAAATATAACCTTGTTATTGCTAGCAGAATTAAGTGTTGGTTTTTATAGATAGTTATATTTAAAATTTCTACAAAGGGTAATGCCTATAGGCTTCTAAGATGCATTATTAACATATTATTAGAACAGAAATGATAAGTATTTCAACTCTTTTAAAAATTTTTAATTGAAATAATATCTTACAGAAAAGAACGTATATTATGGTATTTCATAACTGAACTGATCTTTGGTAACCAGCTGAAAGATCAAGAAATAGGATATTAAAAGCCTCTCTTGTTCAGTCCTCCAAGGTTAATCATTATCCTGATTTCTAATAGCATAGATTAGTTTTATCTGTTCTTGGATTTAATATAAATGGAATCCTACAACATATATCCTTTTTTGACTGGCTTCTGTCACTCAAAATAATGTTTATGAGATTCATCCATACTATGGAGTATAGTTTTTAGATAGTTTGTTTAGATAGTATAGAGTTTAGTTTTTTTGCTTTTGTCATTATACAGTATTCTATTACATAAACATTGATGATTTATACATCTGGAATTTTAATTTAAAAATAAGTACCTGAAGCTTGTGTCAGTTTCTTTTATTATTTCTTTGGTACTTTTCCTTTTCCTTAAGAAACTTCAATTGTATTAGGAGAGATTAGATGTCATTCATTAAATCTTTTTTGATTTTCTGTGTTTTGATAGGCATTGTGCTACATGTTAGGATTGGAGAAAGAATAAAGAAGGATGCAAAGAGAGTAAGAGATATTCTCCTGACCATGAAAACTAATAGTCTGGTAGGGGAGAGCACTAGACATATGAAAACAGTGGTCTTTAAATTACAAAATTAAAGCTTAAGAAAAATGTCCTGTTTAAAGAAAATAGAAAATATTCCTGAGACGACAGTGATGGCTTCAGAGAAGTTGAGCTTTAATGGTTGAATCATAAAGACGTCCAGGTATTGAAAGGTTGGTTGGGGTTTTGAGGCTTCTAGGGGATAATATTGTTTGAACAAAATCGGGGTTAGTCTATTGGAGATGTGAATGAATATAGTCAGGGAGGAATTTGGAAAGTTACTTGGAATCTAGATTTGGACATAAATAAGGATGTCTAAGCTTTTTAATATGAAAACTTAAAAATGGTTAAACCATATAAAATTTAATAAATATATAGTTAAACTAGTTAATCAAGTATTTATTAGCCCTGTTTCTTCCTTGTTAAACTGCAACCATAATACAACCTCAAGTTCACTTTCTCTTGTAATTGAGTGTTCAGAAATGTGACCTTATTCATAGAGGTAATATGTAACATACTTTGCAAGTACAGAGAAAAATTTCTTTGGCTTAGAATGTCATGGAGAACATGAAGAAGGTAACTTTTTAGCAGGCTATTAAGGAATGGGTAGAATTTGAAAGGTAATTCTGTATTTTTTATGCATTGTTAGGTACTTAGTTTAACAAACTTTTAATAACAACCCTGTGAGATAAGATGATATTCCTTCTTATAAAACTAAAACTCAGAGGTTATATAACTTGTCCAAAGTCACACAGTGGCTGGACAAGGATTCTCATGGAGGATTATCTAATTCCATAGTCCTTGGTCCCTTTCTTACTCGAAGGAATGAAGACATACATTATCTTTTGTTAGTCAGCTTTGAAGGCTCAATGTGTTTCTTGCTCAGTGGATTTCCATGTATTGAGAGGCTAGTTATGATAGCATAGCTAATAAATTTCCCAGTGTCAGTTGATAGTATGTAGATATTATTGTGATGCTGATCTCTTAGAATTGTAGATATTAGGGTTAGGCGGAATCTTAGGTATTATTTCAATTTCTGAGTCTTTCACACAGGTCTGATATATAGTTGTCTAATCAGAATTTGAACATTTTATTGAAAGGGAGATAGCTAGTTTGTGAGGCAGCCAGATTCATTGTTGGGCAGCTCTAAAGTTCTTTCTTTTATAGAATCAAAATTTACTTTCACGTTTTTTCTTTTTCATAATTATTGCTTACATATGAGCCATTTTTGTACATGGAAAACACACATTCCTTTATACGGTTTAGGAATTCCACTAAGCACCCATTTTTTACTTTAGTACAGCACCAGATAGTTGGGCTTTGACTAGTGAAGTTATTGAATAGTTCCTTTGTGGTAGGAAATGCTTCTGAGCAATCTAAGTTTGAGTTCAGTGTTAAGTAGGAAATACAGGATTTGGTGCTAGTAGGCTCGTGGTATTGATGTGGTGTCTAAAGGGGAGGTGAGGCAGATAATGATCCTTTTGTCACCCTAAAATGGGAACTGGAGCAGTCATTTTTCTGCCCTGACTCAGAATAATACCAGAGTAAATGCTTTCAGCTTTAATGGAGGATAGGCTCTTCAAGTCTAACAAAAATGCCAGTATTTATTTATTAGCAAACCTAGGGAATAAGTAATCCACTCCATAGGTCTCAAAATGATGTTTGCTCAACTGCTCTGTTCTTTTTATAATACCACATTTTGAAGGCCTCAAGAACATAGAGTTGAGTGTTTTTAAAGTTCCTGGAGGTACTCCGTTGTTTCCAAAACCATGTTTATTTTCATCTGTCTGCTTTTGTGATTAACATTCTCTTTAACAGAATGTCTTAAAACTGGTTAAGACTTAACTGGGATGTTGATTCTCTTATCTCTATTTGAGTGGCAACAGCCTGATTTTCAACTTTGGTTCTTCTGGCATCTGGAATGTGCTTTCATGGACTGTTTCTAACCGAAAAGAAATACTGACATCATCTATTACAATCTTCTCATTTCAAAGATGAAAAAACTGAGTCCCAGAGAGGTCAGATTACTTACCTTAGAGTGTATGTTTTGTTAGTTAATATCAATGCTGCAATTTGATCCTCATTTTCTTGATTCAGAGCTCCTTCAGCTGTACCATACTGCTTTAAAAAATATTATTATTTTAATTTTTGTTGTGGTAAAACATACATAACATAAAATTTACCATTTTATCCATTTTTATGTATAGAATTCAGTCTCATTAAGTGTATTTCCATTATTGTGCTGTCACCACTATTTATCTCCATAAATTTTATATTCTGTATCCATTAAAATAATAACTCCCCATTACTCCCTGTCTCCAGCCCCTAGTAACTACTGTTTTACTTTCTCTATGGATTTGACTACTCCAGGTACCTCATGTAAGTGTAATCACTCAATATTTTTCCTTTCGTGTCTGGCTTATTTCACTTAGCATAAAGTTTTCAAGATTCATCCATGCTGTAGCATGTATTAGAACTCCTTCCTTCCTTTTCTCCTTTCCCCCCTTTCTCCCTCCTCCCTTTCTTCCTCTCTCCCTCCTTTCCTTCTAAAAGATGTTAATTAGGGAGGGAAAGTAGGAGGGAGCCCTTTCTTCCCTTCCTCTCCTCCTGTCCCCTACTTATTTCATTCCCTTTTAAAGCTGAATAATATTCCATTCTGTGTATGTACCACATTTTGTTTATCCATTCATCCATTTGAGCTATTTCTACCTTTTAGCTATTGTGAATAATGTTGCTGTGAACATGGATGTACAGATATCTGTTCGAGTCCCTGCTATCATCTCTTTGGGTATATATCTAGAAATGCAGTTGCCGAATCATATGGTAATTGTTTAATTTTTTGAGACCGTCATTCTGTTTTATGCAGAGGCTACACCATTTTACATTCCTGCCAACAATGCACAAGGGTTTCAGATTCTCCACATCCATAAGTGCTGTAGCACTTATTATTTTTGGCTTTTTGATAATAGCCATCCGAATGAATATGAAATGGTATCTCACTGTGGTTTTGATTTGCTTTTCTCTAATGATTACTGATGTTGAGCATATTTTAAAGTGCTTTTTGGCCATTTGTATATTTTCTTTAGAGAAATATATTCAAGTCTTTTGCTCATTTTTATTTTTTATTTATTTTTCTATTTATTTTTAAATTAAGTTTATTGAGGTAACATTGGTTAATACAATTATATAATTTTCAGGTATACATTAAAATTTGACATCTGAATATTCTATTGTGTGTTTACCACCCCAGGTCCAGTTTCCTTCATCTACCATATATTTGATCCCCTTTACCCACTTCACCCTTACCCCTGCTATATTTGACCCCCTATACTCAGTCTACCACCCTTCTCCTCCCCCACCCCCTACCCTCTGGTAACCACTAGTCTGTAGTCCATGTTGATGAGTCTCTGTTTGTCCTGTTCATTCGTTGCTTTTAGGTTTATATCCCACATATAAGTGATATCATGTGATTTTCAACTTTTTCTGTCTGGCTTATTTCACTTAGCATGATTATCTCGAGGTCCATCCATGTTGTCACAAATGTCAGTATTTCATCTCTTCTTATGGCTGAGTAATATTCAATTTTATATGTGTACCACAGCTTCTTTAGCCAATCATCTATCATAGGATACTTCGGTTGCTTCCATGTCCTTGTCATTGTGAATAATGCTGCTATGAACATGTGCAAATATTTTTATGGATATGAGTTTTCAAGTTTTGGGGGTAAATACCTAGTAGTGGGATTGCTGGATCATATGGTAGATCAATTCTTAGTTTTTTGAGGAACCTCCATACTGTTTTCCATAGTGGCTATACCAATTGTAGTCCCACCAGCGGTGTATGAGGGTTCCTATTTCTCCACATCCTCTCTAGCATTGTTATTACTTGTCCTGTTGATTATAGCTATTCTGACAGGTGTGAGATGGTATCTCATTGTGGTTTTGATTTGCATTTCCCTAATACCTAGCAATGTTGAGCATCTTTTCATATATTTATTGGCCATTTGTATGTCTTCTTGGGAGAAGAGTCTGTTCAGATCCTCTGCTTATTGTTTGATGGGATCATTTGCTTTTTTTTGTTGTATGAGTTCTTTGTATATTTTGGATATTAGGCCCTTATTGGGGGCGTTGCTTGCAAATGTATTTTCCCATTCGGATGGTTGTCTCTTTACCTTGTTGACGGTTTCTTTTGCTGAGCAGAAGCTTTTTAGTTTGATGTAGTCCCATTCATTTATTTTAGCTTTTACTTCCTTTGCTTTTGAGGTCAAATTCATAAAATCTCTCTAAGTCCAAGGTCCTTGAGTTTCGTTCTTATGTTTTCTTCTATGCATTTTATTGTTTCCGGTCTTATATGCAGGTCCTTAATCCACTTTGAGTTAATTTTTTTTGCGTGGTAATAGACAACAGTCTAGTTTCATTCTTTTGCAGGTCTTTGCCCATTTTTAAATGAGATTTTTTATGTTGTGGTGTTTTAGGTGTTTCCTATATATTCTGTATATTAATCTCTTATTATATATATGATTTACATGTTTTTTCACCAATTCTGTGGTACCACCTTGCTTTTTAATCTTGTCTCTCTCTCTCTTAATCTAACTCCAAAGCCAGAAGCTGAGTTTACCTGTTTATCTTTTGCTTTTTGTTTGAAATAGTTATTTTTTTTAGATTTGACACAATGTTTCTTACAAATTTGTGTAGCTTGAGCAAGTAAAAAGTGGTCAAGTGCATATTTGGAATAGTTCTACTTAATTGGGAGGGAGAGAAAGTTGAATTTGTTAGAATTCTTAGAGTTGTTTACAAATTTATCTTCATAGTAGTTTTTGCTGTTACTGTTTACAGAGATGGCTGACTTTTACAACAAATTGTTTTTCTGTAGAAAGATTTTATAACTTTCTACACTATAGGGAGATCTTTTCCTTCTTTCTTTAAATTTTCAAAATTTTCTAAAGGTATATAACTGTTAAGCTCTTTAAAGGTTATAGTGCATGATGGTCTTTAGATTATAGACAAGCTTAATAGTACCAAATAAAATAGAATCAAAATGAAAACAAATGAACAGCCAATCAAATGACCATTCATTGGATTACTTACTTTTATTTAGGATAAGTTTTAGGAGGACATAGAAGATTTTAGAAACAACAGGAAGATTGGGGTCTTAGTACCTATTTTTAACATGATTTGTAAACACCTCATGGTTCCAATATATCTAGGATTACATACACACACACCTTCTTCTTTGAAATCCATATACCTGTTGACTTTGTCATCTTTTTGTTATTAGCAGTAGTGCTATTAATTACTGGAAAATGGGAGTTTTTTTTTTTTTTAAAACAGTGATAATACTAAAGGAATTCAAAATTATTTTTGTGGGCATTATTTATTAAAAAAAATACTATCATAGGCCTAGTATTCATTGCTATTAAATTTGAAATTTAAGAGAATAATGAAATCTGAGAGAATAATAGCTCTTTGAGATATTAAGTGGTAAATCAGTTCAGCCAAGGCACTTATTCTAAGATTATTTTTCTAACGATGGATGTTACTTCAAAGATAGATGATTCAGGGTATGATTCATTCATCAAAGTAAGATTCAAACTCATCAAAATGTGTGAATGACTTCTGAAATTGTTTCAATCAAATGCTCTACAGTTCTTAAAAATTTTTAGGTCTCTTAAGGAAGCTTAGGGCAGTTGAGAGTGCAAAATACAGCAATCTTCATTTGTCTTTGGCTCCATTCATGTATTCAGTTCACATCTGAACTTGACCGTCCTTAAAAAAAAATGCTCCTTTGCCCACCTAAAGTTTTAGATTGGACACACAAGAATGTGCTATCTTGTGAGACCCAAATTTTACTGCCTTATATATGCTTTATTTTATCTCATTAGCTTACACACTAGAGGTGTTTAAGCATGATCAGAATGAAAATACTCCATCTTGATCAATTTCTCCATTACAACATATGGTAAAATTTGATTTGGAAAGTTCATAGTGCAAACTGTTCTCATACCAGCTTTCTCTTATTGAAATATTTGTTTCTGCTTTTTTATTGTAATAACTCCCTTTGTAGCAGAGTAGCTCAGTTTAAACCACACTTCTTAAAGCAAATGGTTTGTTAGTTCTTATTAGTACTGTCTACTAAGGTGTGATATTTTTATTTGAGCTGTAATCTCATGTCAGGCATAAAACAGTGGGCCACATGCCAGATGGCTATGTGCGTGAACTTAGTCTTCCATCTTATGGAATTCTGTGTTGTGTGTGACTTGGGGCACACTTGCCCTTTCTGGTTAGTGAAAAACCGTCCTTCCACTGTTATTCAAGCATTTCCTTGCATATTTGTTAGTCTTTCTTTGTTTTGTTAATACCGACTGTTTTTGTCTTCTATTGACTTTTTCTATGAACTTTACTAACTTTTTAACAGGTTTAAGTCTTCTTTTGTATCCTTATGGGATGACTCAGGCAGAGAAGGATGACCCCGATAGACAGGGTGCATATTTTCTTTAATTTTGCGAGCAACATTCCCCATTCAGTTTTATTTTTTTTTAAACTCGAGTGAGTTTTTCCACTGTGTTTATCTGCCCTTTTGCACACTTGAGGTTGTTCTTTGTTCATTCATTCAGATTTATTCCATAGATATGTGATGAATGCCCATTGTGTGCCAAAAACTTTGCAGGGCCCTGGCTAGAGATGCACCAATAAAATAAATAGGCAAGATACGGGCCCGCATTGCAGTAGAAAATATACATTCTATTAGGTAAGGGAACTTTAAGGAGAAAAAAATTGCTTAAGAAGCAGTGTATATTGTCTTTTAAAATTTAATTACAAAATTGTCCTTTTTGCTCTCTTGGAGATGTTTTACATAGTTTTTGATTGAATAATATTTTTGAATTGTCTGTATCTTTCTCTTGAATTTTTTAAATGATTTATATTTGAGCTGAAAACCATCTAATAGTAGAACAGATAGGGATAGGAACTGAAATATAGCTTCCTACAGATAAATGAAAATTCATTGAATAAATCAATTAAATATATCATTGTTTTATTTTCCAGCTTTAAAAAACATTCTCTAGTTTTTTGTTGAATGATTTTGTAGAATGTGTTTGACAATTCTGGATTTAATGTAAGCTTTTCTAAAACTTTGATTTCTCAGCCTTTACTTTAGCATGAATTACAATCTAATATTTTTAGAGATTAAGTTATATTACCGCCTTTCAGTTAAAAGCTTTATATATTTAAATATAAATGTTTTAAATTTACATTCTTGCTTTGTACTCTTAATGTACATTTTCCTGGGTTATAATGTTTAATGTACCTAAACTTTAGAAATCTGTAGTCTTTCTAAATAAGAGGTTTTTTATTGTAAAGTTTTTAATATATACATTCATGTGAAGATATATTCTCTTTGATTATAAATTATTGAGATTAATTTTTTGACAAGACTTTCAGAATGAAATCATATTTTTGTAATCATATCTCATGTTTATTTTACTTATATTCACTGAGAAATACTTATATTTTTAATTTGCATATAATTTAGATTTTAAAAATTCATGAACAGAATTATTTTTTAACTTATGTAAGTGGAATGTGAGAAATTAATGGGGAGAGTTTTAGTAGTACAGAATTAATATTAATAATAGCATATGTACGCCAGGAGTAGTGCTAAGAGTCTTATGCATTATCTCATTTAATCTTCATAACAACCTTATGAGAGAGACACTATCATACCAACTTTATACATATCTTTGTCTTGTGAATGCTTATACATAAAATAGTGAAGTCGGAATTCAATTTTAGCTCTGCCCATCTGAATCAATACTAAAGATTAGCAGTCCCTTCCACCACTGATGAGAGTGTATTGCAAGTTTCTAAAAAAAGATAAGTTTCTATCTTTAGGCACCCTTCCATACGAATAGCTTTGCTAACTTGTATTTTTTTTTAATAAACAGATTTATTGAGGTATACTTTATATAGCATAAAATTCACCCATTTCAAACATGCAGTTCAGTGATTTCTAGTAACTTTACTGAGTAGTACAACTTACTATAAATCAGTTTTGGAACATTTTCATCACCCCAGCAAGATCCCTCATGCCTATTTACAGTTAATCTTCAGCCCCAGATAACCACTAATCTACTTTCTTTCTCCATAAATTTATTTTTTATGCCAAATAACTGGAATCAGACAGTATGTGGTATCCTGTATCTGGCTTCAAATCAGTTAGTGAAATGTTTTTGAGGTTTATCCATGACGTAGCATATGTCAGTAGCTAACTTGTTTTTATTCTGCATCTTTATGTGGCTTTCCTTAATCTGCAGAAAATGTATTCAGGCTTACAAATAACTGTCCTTACTCTTCTTATTCAGAGATGTGTAAATTCCATAGTTGCACGAGGGGTTTCCAGACCTTGTTATAAGTTGCTGCTGTAACCGTGACTTAGGATGTTCTAAGAATATTCTTTTGTGTTATTAGCCCCTTCTTCTACCTCAAATATACATAAGCTTTTGCCATAATTTTTGAAGAGTTATGGATGTGGGAGTAGTGTTTGGGCTCCTTCTTGCTCTGTGATTGTTGGTGTTAAAACTCGTTTAAATACAGAATTTAATTCTGTATCAGACTTGTCTTTTTCAGGAAGAAAGTTCACTTACTTTGAAAAAGAGCTTATATCTTGTTATTATAGAACTTTTATCATTTTTGCATCTCAACTAGTTTCATTTTTCATACTTGCATTTAGGACCTAGTGTATAGTTGATTTTCAATAAATTTAATTAAAATGAACTGAACTAGAATTTAATTAAATCTATAAATATTTTTAGATCAGCGTACTTAAATTTCGAAGACATTAGAAAAAAGAACAGTTACATTTGTTCGTGTTAATGTTTAAGGAAGAAACGGTAGCTAAAGTGCTCAAACTCTGTCTTTTCTTATCTTTAATTTTTTTAATAACTGAAGGTTTAATATTCTAAAGCAAATATTCTTTTAGATTCTAGCATCTGAAGAGAAGTATAAGTTAAATGTATCATTCTTGAATATCTTCAGTTTTAATTATAATTAATACTATATTCAGATATGTGAGTCCTTGGGTTTTCTATTTCTATATTTTAGGTTTTTTTTAGTATCACAACATTCTTTTAGCTTTTTTGGGGGGGCAGAATAATATTTGAAGGTGAATACTTAATTTTTAATAATTTGTTTCTCAAAATATTCTTATTTTATTCTAAGATCTCTGAATAATTTAAAAAATTACAAAAGTACTTAGAAACCCGGCTACACCTGAAAATACTAAACTGCAGCAAGAGCTGTGTAGAATGTGGTTTATGAAGTTCTCTATAATGGTTTATTATATGAGTTATACCATTGTTTTCAGAAACATTGTTTTTGTTTCAAAATTAGCGTAATTTAAATACAGCGAAGTTCAACAATTTTATTTATAGTTCAGTGATTTTTGACATATTTATACAGTCATGTAGTCACCAATAAAATGAAGATACCAAACATTTCTTTTCCCCCTAAAATTTCTCTCTTGTCTCATTGCAGTCAGTCTCTTTGTCTCTTCCTAGAGTGTGTCAGCTATTGGTGAGGACACTGGCTCATGGTAAAGGGTAATGCCTGTCTTGATTCCCCAGTTGTGGGGTGACTAGGGGATGACTGGTTTCTTGTTAGCTAGTAACCCACTGTTCCTTGCTTTGTTGTTTCATCTTTTACTGAAACCCATCATGTGAATGATTCTCTTCACTAGGGCTTCTGGGATTTCTCTAGCCCACAGGACTGCCAGAGACTGAGACACATAGCATTTTCAGAGGCATAATAAAGGATGTTGTAACTAGATTTTATATACATACATTCGCATATTTTCATTCCAGTTCATTGAGTATCTTCTGCTCCGGTAATTTTTTAAAAAGATAGTTTAAAAACATTAATAAAAATAGGAAAATAGAAATAGAATTTTAACATGTGAGATATAATAGGATTCTAATGTATTTTGTGATAACAAATTAGTAGTCTAATTCATAAGATTAACTTACAATTCTTTAAAAACTTATTTTACTTTTGGTTTATGTATTAAATTTATTTATAGCTTTGTATTTGTATCAGGTGAAAATTTTGACCTAAATTGCATTTGAACTCTGAAATACCAGTTTGTTTGTACATATCAGAAAGGGTAATTTTATTATATAAGTCATATATATATATTTATATTTCTTTTTGGAAATTGAGAAATATAGAATAGAAATGAATAGGGCCTTTATTTCAATTAAGGATGTTTTCCTACAAATGTCATTGATTTTTCTGTGAATTTGTCTTGATTGCATGATTTTTAATAACGTTATAAAATTTTAAAGAAATAATTTCTTGTAAGTAATAATTATATGAATAATTGTCCAGAGTTTTAAATTTAACAATTAACGTAATTGGTTCTGAAAATGTTTTCACCAGATGTTTTGTTTGTTTCTTAGTACTTAAAAGTCTCCGATTGTGCTGGTTTAAGATTTAGTTTGGTTACGTTCAACACATTGCCACATTGTAGGTAAAAATACTCAATCATTAAATTATAAATATTGTCAATCATTTTATTAGTAATCCTTTTATATTTTACTTATAAAATTCATTAATTTTTTAGAATATTAATGCATTATTGTTTGAATAATTCCCTGGAAGGACTGACCAATTTTTAAATATGTTAATAAACCTACCAAATTTTGTTTTTTGACATGTTTTGACATGTTTTGTAGTATGTTTAAATAAATGACCAGTTGAAAAAATACTCACTTTTATATTTCTTAAAAGAGTATGCATGTGTTTGGAATTAAAAAGATACAAAAAACAAAAATATAGGTAAATAGTATCAGTTAGACTTTACCTTTGATTATTTTAGTAAGGGCACAAAGAGCATGTGACACGTGTTAACAACTAGAGTTGGTGCAATGAGAAAAGAAGGTTTTCTTTGATTTTGCTTTTGGAAAATTTGATATTTTCCACATGCAATTTTATGACCATTTGAATGTGAAGTTATATAGGCAAATATGATCCATCTATTTCCCTTGTGAAAAGTTTTAAATTTAGTAAAATTGTTTGTTTAGTGGTACCCAAATGAACACTTATAATTTATTCTTAGATTATTGTCTTTAAATTTGATTTAGATAATGGAAAACATTATTACAGACTTATATCTGTTTCTATAAGAAGAATTATACTAGCTTCTTCTCGGTATTTGGTTTTGTCTATGCACAACAGCAGGAGAATATTATCCTGTGACAACATTTTATTCTAGTGACAGTATCTTTTAAATATGTCTGGGTTTCATTATTTTTGAGAACTGAAACTTAAGAGTTTATTTAAAAGAATTCTAAGTTATTAGTATAACCAAGGGAAATGTCTTGGTTAGAAATTACCAAATTTAGTCTGTTTTTTTTTTTTTAATCGTTGCCTCTCATTTATTTCTTAGAAATGTTTGATGATTTCATCTCTTTAATATATTAACTTGAAATTTAGGAACAAATGATCATTGGAGTTCCCATTTTCAAATGATCATACAGTACATATTTAGTAGCAGAGGAAAATCTCTAAGAACAGCATTATAATTCTCTTGTGTAGCATTTTGTACTTAATTAGTTCTAGTATGTACAGGGATTTATTTGAAACTTGCAACTGACCTTTGGAATAAACAAAGGTATTGTGATCTCTATTTTGTATGTGTAGAAATGGAAGATGAGAGAAGGTGATATAATAGATCTAGAGGAATTGTTGCTGGAGCCTTTAATAGCACGTTGGTAACTTATTAACAAGATCTCGATAATAACTTTGTATTCATTTTGATTTATAAGTTAAAATATTTCTAGTTTACTAGATGAAGCTTAGGATTTTTCAAGTTTCAGCTGATTATTGAGTCATTTATTTGTTTTAAAAATACCTTTTTGGCATCTATCATGTCAAAATTGTTGTGTCGTAGGCCTTGGAGTCCCAGTATGAATAAGATGTATTTGCTTTTTCTTTCTTGATCCTCTTAAATATTTAGAGAGATTTTTTTAATTACCAGCTAACTCATATGTCTGCAAGCCAGGTTTGTTTGATTGGTTTGTTTTTGGAAGATAGTTCTAATTATATCCTTCCCCTCCCTAAAATACTTTGCTTCTCATAGCTTTTACTGTGAAGATTAAAATCTTTAAAATGTTCTGTGATGCCCTCCAGATCTGGCCCCTTCTTGGCTGTCTAGAATCATCTGAGCATCTTCCTCTCTAACCTCTCCAACCTTCTTGCCCTTTTTAAGTTTATCTTCTTTCAGCCAAGTCTTTCACTGTATTTTTTCACTAGTCCACAGCCTAAATAATCTTTACTCACCCCTCAGATATTGGTCCAGTTGATACTTTCTCTGACTAGGGCACATTGCCTAATAATTCATGGGATATCATTCTTGTTTTTCATAGTACTTTTCGTAGAAGTGATTTTACACTAGCTTGTGATTATTTAATAGCTTTTCTCATTTTTTTTAAAAAAATTTATGCTCCATAAGGAACATCTCTTTTCCCTCTGACAGACACTTCAAAATCCTGAACCTGTGGTAGGCACAAGTGAGTGTTTATTGATGTGTAGCTGGTAATTTCTTAAGTGATGTCAGTGTTTTTTGGTTGTCTGATTGATTTAGATTGTATGCTTTTTTGACAACCAAGTTTGTCTCATCTTTACTTATATCATACATGTAAAATTGCTCTTGGCCAAAGCAAAAGCAGTGACTTTAATTACTGAAATTGAACTAAAATTTTAGTGATTTTCCTAATCAGAATTTTAAGATTATATTTGAATGTTATTCATTACATATATAAAATATATTGCATAAACACACGTTCTTTCTCTTTTTATCTGAGTAGTTAAGCATTTTTACTTAGGTAGATGAATTAACTATCTGTATCAAATAACTTGTCTAGGAGATGTTGAGATTAATGAAGAGACAACATTTGCTCCTTTTGTATTTTGTTTGATTGCTACCACCCATAGCTCATTGTAAGATTTTGTACTTCATATATTATAATAATCAAGCATTCATTATATTTTTATTTAAGAGACAAGTTTTACCTCTCATTTTCTTTGTCCATCTGTTATCTAACATTTCAAATGATATTTCAGAAATTTAGAAACATGGTTAAATATTTTTATCTAATTTGTATTAAATAAAATACAAATTACGTAATTTGTATTTTACAGCCATTTGCAAATACTAAAAAATCATTGTATTTAAAAACTATAATAGTACTGGTGGGGATATTGAGAGAAGGATACTCTGATATACTGCTGATGAATGTGAAACTTGATTCGAACAGCATAATATCAAGCATGCATTAAAAAGAGCAATGTAGAAGTATATATACTGATGTCAAAAGATCTTGATGATCTCTAAGGTAATGTTTAGTCATCAAAGGAAGCTGTAGACTTATGCTCACACACATATATACATTAAAATTATACACGCGTATCAATGAATGCATAAAATCAATAGACAATCTGTAGGTGTGTATGCTAAACTCAGAAAGTGGCTACTTACCTATGAGGAGTGGAGTGGATCAGAAGGAGGAAAGAGGAGCTAATTTAACCTTTCATTTTACCAACCATTTAATTAAAAATTTTTTCTTTTCATTTAAGTATTGATGTGTAAGTTAAAGGATCATTGTATACAGAACTAAATCCGAATTTCTTAGTTTTTTAAACGGCTTTCATTTCCAAGTTGAGTTAGTGAAGTTTTATACTCATTTTATTTTGGAGAAAGTGATCTAATCTTATTTTACTGTACAGGATGTGAGTAATAACAAAAATACATTTTTGGAACCAATTTGTAGCTTCAAACTTTGCATTTGGGGATTCTGTATAAATCTTTAGATCCAGCTGTTGCTGAAGATATTCTTTCAGTTGCTATGAGGTGTGTTGATTTTAAAAGAATGGATGGCTGTTCTTCAAGTTTATGTATGGCAAAAAATTTTATGGTATTCCTGTGAGCATGAGTGGATTGCATAAGTTAATTCCTTTGCATCGATTAGTAGAACCACTTCGACATTTTTTATTTAAAATTTTGCAGGAAGAATTTTCTTTATAGAAATGCTGTATCAGTCCAAAATTTCACCAGCTATGTATAGTAATTTGTCAGCAGATGGTAGAAACAGTCTTTTAAAGTATTTGTTAATTAGGGCATATTCATTTTCAGTCTTTGCTACTATACAATCAAGACCTACTTGTTTCTATTTCCTTAAATTTATTCTGGAGTTTGTCCAAGTTTAGTTTTAATGAGTTGTTTATCCCACTAGTTACATTAGGATTTATTTTTCCCTAGAGAGTAATGTTTGAATTGATAGTTTTTAAACCTATTCTGTAAAATGAACATATGTTCAGACTAGGATTTAGGGATATGTGAAACAGCCATTTGTTAAAAAAATTATTTTCACCAACTTAACTGTTAAAATGTAGGTTTAATGATATTTCAAAAAAAATTAGGTAAATTCAGAAGTTGTTATATACGTTTAATATGAATTTTATTGAGCTGTTTTATTTTAAACAAAGTTTAAATAAATTTGTAGTGGCATAAATCACAAGGAAAATTATACTTTTATTGTGCATTTTCATTGACATTTTAATGAGCCCCCCAAATAGCTTTAAACATGTGTAAAAGCTATTGATTTGTTTAAAAATTTCTGAAGCAAATATGGTATAATGTTATGGTTTAATGGATTGAGTTCATGAAATGGATATATGGGTATTTATTTTCCATACTTGTTAACCTGTTAGAAATATTTCAAAATTGACAAAAACAAAAAAAGGAAAAAATCCTCTCTTCATTGATATTGTTACACTAACAGGTACATTGTATAAGCTACCATATATTGCCAAATCATTTTAAAATAGTTTATTTTAGGTCAAATGCTACTGGAATACTTAACAGATGTATAATAAAATGTAATTTTATTTGTAGTTGGTTACAGCTGGAAAATAAACCACAAAAACATGTCCTACGTGTATGATATAACTTGTTTATTATTGAATTCTGGCTTTCTTACAAAGTGAATTATTTCTTTTGATGTTAAATTAAATTGAATCTGAAGGAATTGCCCCCCTACCCTTGGGCATTATTAAAATGTAGAATAAATTAATCTTTTAAAATTTGCATATGTTTAAGTTTTTATTTAAGTCTGTGTTATCCATTTGGGAACTATTTTATGTGACATGATGGCTTGAAAGTTAGAGTACCATACACAGTAGCTGAATTTGTTATGAAAAAGTAAAGACCTACTTGTAAAAAGAATCTTGACTATAATTTTGCCTTAAAAATAAATACTGCTGTAGTTATAAGAACATAGCTCTCGCTTCACCATAGAACTTCTTAAATACCACAGAGTGTCTGGCTGAAGCTGGAGTGGCTAGATTAATTGTACCTTTTTATATTGTAGATGTTTCAAATATCTGTTTTCCTTACTTAGTATCACTACTATTAAACTTTTTTGTTGTTGTTAGGTTTTAAACAGAAATTTGAGGGCATAATAGAGAGAACCACCTCTCAATTTTTAAACCCTTAAAAGAAAATGACTTTCAAAATGGCTGCCAAGTTGGAAAAGCAAAAGAAACCAGTGATGATGAAATATAAATTTGTGAATTGGATCCTATTTGTTTTTCCTACTGTCTCTTGATTTTTACTATTTTACCTGTTTGGTTTAAAGAATCTTTTATTCAGTGCATATTTCTTTCTTTCTTTCTTTTTTTTTTTTTTTATTTCTTTTTTTTTTCTCTTTCTCTTCACTACATAGCTAGGATTAGAATTGCTGGATCATATGACAACTCTGCCTTTAACATTTGGAGGAATTACCAGACTTTTGCAAAGCATTTTACATTCCCACCAACAATGTATGAAAGTATAAATTTCTCCATGTTCTTGCCTACTTTTTTTTTTTTTTTATTATAGCCATCCTAGTGAGTATAAAAATAGCATCTCACTGTGGGTTTGATTTTCATTTCTCTAATGATATTGAGTATTTTTTCATGTGCATATTGGCCATTTCTGTCTTCTTTGGAGAAATGTCTGTCATCTCCTAGTTTATTTTTTAATGTTTGTCTTTTTGCTGTTGAGTTGTGGGAGTTCTTTGCAAATTCTGGACACTAGACCCTTATTAGATATATAATTTGCAAATATTATCTCCCATTCTGTATATTGTCATTTTACTTTCTGGATGGTATCCTTTGATATAAAAGTTTTTAATTTCGATGAAGTCCAATTTATCTGTTTTTCCCTTTTGTCGGTTTTGCTTTTGGAATCACATTTAAAAAACTTTCTTAATTCAAGATTATGGCGATTTACACTTGTGTTTTCTTCTAAAATTTTATAGATTCAGCTGTTTGATCAGTTTGCAGTTAGTTTTGATATATGGTGTGAAGGAGATGTCCAGCTTCATTCTTTTGTCTTTGGATATCTAGTTGTTCCAAAACCGTTTGTTCAAAAGACTCTTCACTTCTCATTGATTGCTCTTGACACCCTTATGAGAAACCAGTTAATCATAAACATATGGGTTTATTTCTAGACTGTCATTTCTAGTGCACTGATTTGTATGTCTATCCTTGTGCCAGTGTGACACTTTTCTGATTACTGTATCTTTGTATTAAGTTTTGAAATTAGGGAATATGAGTCTTCCAACTTCGTTGTTTTTTCAAGATTGTTTTGCCTCTTGAGGTCCCTTGAAAGTCTGTGTAAATTTTAAGATATTTATTCTTTCATTCAAAATAGCTGAGATTTTGATAGGTATTGTATGGAATCTATAGAGCGATTTGGTGAGTATTGCTATCTTAACAATATTAAAATTTTTAATGCATAAACATAGGGTGTCTTACCATTATTTAGATCCCTTCTTTAATATCTTTCAACATTGCTTTGTGGTTTTCCTTATAAGTCTTGCACTTCTTTGTTAAATTATTCTTAAATATTCTTTTTTTGTTATTGTAAATGGAATTTTCTTAATTTCTCTTTCAGATTATTTGTTGTGATTGTATAAAGATATAAAAGTGGTTTTTTTGTATGTGTGTGTAATTACCTTGTATCTTGCAACTTAGTCGAACTTGTTTATTAACTCTAATTGTGTGTTTTCTTTAGGGTTTTCAGTGTATAAGATTATGTCATTTGTGAGGAGTGAGTGATAGTTTTATTTTTTCCTTTGCTCTCTGAATGCCTTTCGTTTTTCTTGCCTGATTTCTTGGCTGGAAACTCTACTACAATGTTGAATGGAAAGGGAAGAGCAGACATCCTTGTCTTTGTCTTTCTCTCTTAGAGAGAAAGCTTTCAGTCTTTAACCACTGTGTATGATGTTAGTTGTATGTTTTTTTATAAATCTTGTATATCATGTTGAAGAAGTTCCCTTTATTCTGTGTGTTGAGTGTTTTTACCATGAAAGAGTTGGATTTTGTCAAATACTTTTTATGTGGCAGTTGAGATGAACAAGATCTCCCCTCCCCCAACCCTTTATTCTATAAATATGATGTATTGATTTTCTTAAATTGTAAAACACTCTTTTATTTCCAGGACAAATTCCAATTGTTTAGCTGTATAATATTTTTAATATTCTTTTGAATTTGATTTACTAGTATTTTACTGAGGATTTTTGCATCTTTGTTCACAATGGATATTAGTCTTTTGTTTTTCTTATGTTGTCTTTGCCTTTGGTATCAAGATAATACTGGCCTAATAAAAGGAACAAAGAAGAGTTTCTTCCATTTTTTTGCACAAGTACAAAAGATTGGTATTTATTCTTTATTCAAATGTTTGGTAGAATTCACCAGTGATGCCTTCTGGTTCTGGACTTTTCTTTCTTGGGGGATTTCTACTTCATTTTTAAAGGATAGCTTTGTCAGATTTGTAATTATTAACAATTCTTTCTTTTAGAATTTTGAATATTTCATCCCACTGCTGTGTGGCCTCCTTGGTTTCTGATGGGGAATGCCTTTGAAACTCAACCAGGCAATTGACAGCTCTGCCTTCTTTTCTTGTTGAGTAGACCCTGAAAATCAGGCAGAGTTGGAAGCTTAAGACCTTTCTCTGGCCTTTCCTCTGCAACTGCATGGTCTTGAGCATGTGTATGGCCTTCAGCAAGATGTTGGAGCTTTTCAATCTATTTATTCCTCAAAGTATCACTCCCCAGACTTTTCCCCCAAGATTTTGCTTAGTCTGTTTTTTGCTCTTTCTCTTATTCATTGTCCCAGGTAGCAAGGACTAGTGCAATACATTGACCTGTAAATGTTTTCTCTAAATACCTCTGGGTAGTTGTTGGTGACAGTTTCGAATGAAGAGAGATAAAGCAAGCTCTTTGAATTGGTTCTCTAGGCAGCCACCAGTCAAAACAAATAACCACAATTCCTTGTGGATGAGGTCTGTTTTGCTTTTTCTGTTACTGCTACTTGTCCTGGGAATGTGAGGTCTTCAGTGCCACTGCTGAGCTTGGGGGCATGGGATGTAACGCTGTTTCCACCGAGATTGAGCTGGGTTTTATTAACTTAATTTTTCATGCTGCAGGCTTTTGGTTAGTTCCCAGAGTTCTGAATATTGACAGTTTTTGACAACTTTTTTGTTGCTTTTATGGAGGGACAAACTTTTGTTGTACCTTACTCTACCATTTTTGCTGATGTTATTTCTTTTTTGGGAGATTTTAAGTGAAGTTTCTTTCAATGAAGAAGCAAGAAATTTGATAATCCAACATAGTCAGAAACATTTATAATGCTGATATCTTCACATTTTAAAAATGTTTTGTGAAATTAATTCATTTTGACATAGTTTATGATTTCCTTAATTCATTATTGAAATATTGTAATTTCTTAAAAATTTTTGAACAAAGAGTAATATAAATTTCTCAAAAAGTAATAATCTGGATTTCTTAAGGGACCAAGTAAAACAATACAGACATTTACATAGGGAAAAAAGGAAAAAAATCACATAGAAGTTATCCACTATTCTACTCTTCCAGGAATGGCTACTATTAATAGTTCTAAAAGTATTAATCACAATGTGCAAACACATGCAGACATAGAAATGGCATTTCTTGCCATCACATGTAACCATATTATAATGCAACTATGTATCTTTTTACTCACCCATATTTCATGTTATTCTTTCATGTCAGATTTATCTACCTTCATTATTTTAATATCTGAGTAATTTTACATGAAGTCAGTATACCAGAATTTATTGAACAATTAGTCATCTCAGGTTTAGTTTCTATTAAAGAATACCAGAAACACTGTCTTCGTGCAAGTATTCTTGCAGACTCATCAGGATTCCTTTCAGATGGATTCCTAGAAGATGAGTTTGGTCCTGAGTGGTTTTTTTAAACTGAGAGGTTGAAGGAATCATACATTGTTTTAAATTTGAATTTCCCTTTTTGCTGGTGAGGCTTAGAGTCTTTTCATGTTAATGGGTCATTTCTGATCTCATATTCTGTAAGTTTCCTGTTTATGTGCTTGGATAATTTTTGTATTGAGATATCTTTTTTCTTTAAAGAAATTATAATTTTCTCCTGAAATGATTCATATTTATCCTTCAAGATTAAACTTAAATATAACACATGCACTTTTTCCCCCCTCAGCCTTCTTCTCAGTGTAGCTCACAGGAGCCTTTACATAACATTGTTTTAGCACTTACTATGAAGTTATAATTACTTGGTTACTTGTTTGTCTCACTTCGAATTCATTAAATATAAAAACAGTGCCCTTCTCTTCAGATCCGAGTAAATAATTATCTGTTAAGCTTTATATATTAAATGTAATTGATTTTTACTACAATTATCTGTGGTAGATTTGGCAGGAGTTATTATACATGTTTTATAAGGAATGTGAAGCTCAGAATAGTTACGTAATTTTTCCACTAAAAACATAAAACAAATAAGTGATTTAGCCAGAATTGGAACTCAGATTTTAAAAATTTCATGTTCTACATCTAGTATCTTGAATGAAAGACTTTGACAGTAAGGTAAAAGATAAGAGATTTAAAAATATAAGTAAATTCAGGAAATTGAACCCTACAAGGTCAGACTTAGATTGAATCTCAGAAGAATGGCTATGTAAAGCCTATTTGTATATTTCTTATGCATAGAACCCCTAGAAAGCCAATTGAATTAGTGAATTAGGTTATCATCAAACTACTATAGCTGCAGTGACCTCCTTGTCATGGCTTGGATTTGCCAGGCCCAGTTCTACCTCAGAACCTTTACATAGACTGTCCATCTGCCTGACTCACTTACCAGGGATACCCACATAGCTGTCTCTTACTTCCTTCAACAAGTCTGTTCAAGTTTTTCTTGCAATAAGAACTATCCTTTTAATAAAATCTACCCACTTTATATGAAATTGATACCTCTTCAACAGTCTTTATTCTGTGTTCTATTTTTTCTGTTTTCGATAGCATATATCTTCTAACTTATATCATTTTTTTACTTATTGTATTTGTTGATTTTTATCTGCCTCCCTTTTCCATTAGATTGTAAGCTCTGAGGACACTGGGATTTTAATTTTTTGTTCATAAATATCTTAAAATGGCTAAGATATTTCCTAAGTATATGACTGCTGTAGAGTAGGCAGTTAGTAAATATTTGCTAATTTTGTTGATATTTGAGAGAACAGCTTCAACATGAAGCTTGAAGATAATAACTAGGCCTAATTTGGGATCTAAACAGTCAAAAATCACAGCAACAACATTATAGCTCATTTCCTTATAGACCTAGGAATTCTCAAGTAAAAAGCTACTTTTTACTTAGAAGGGTATTAGATTTATTAGCAAAGTGGTCCTTGGCTGCAATAACAATGGGTAGAAAAGGAGCCCGTTAACTGAAAGATGAAGTTAAAGCATGCTTGGAAACTACAAAGGTAACCAATTGGCATGAAACTTATCAGTATCTCAGCTGTGTAGAGCTGTCGCTTGAAATTCTCTTTTGTTCTTCTAATGTTGAGTTGTGCACACACATTGTTTTTATTAGACTGTTATGAACGGGTTAAGGAGGAAATAGAAAGGGGAAATTTGAGAGAGGTCCTTGTATCTCCATATTACTTCATTCGACTGAATACCCATAAAATTTTTTTTTTTTATCTTTCTTGGTCTAACTTTACTAGGATCATGATTATTCTTAATTTTGCACTTGGTATGTAGATTTATGTCTTTAGGCAAGATTTCTTTTGTTAGATGTTTTTGTATACTATTTATGTTTTGGTTTCCCTAAGAACCCTGATTATATTTTATTTATTTTTTAAATAATGTTTTAATTTTTCAGTTACAGTTGACATATTATATTAGTTTCATGTGTACAACATAGTAATTAGGCATTTATATAACTTATGAAGTGATCACCCCGATAAATCTAGTACTTATCCGCCATCATATATAGGTATTAAAATATTATTGGCTGTCTTCCTTATGCTGTACTTTACATCCCCATGACTATTTTGTAATTACCAATTTGTACTTCTTTTTTTATTTTGGTCCTCTCTTTAATCCCCCCTGACCTACTGGATGTTGTTGTCTCCCCTTAAGAACTGGATCTCTGAAGGCGGGGCATCTCTTCTCACATGCTCGCGGTGCGTGCCCAGGACCTGGAACATCCAGGGCCTGACACTCCCGGCACACCTGCGGTATGGTCCGTGGCTCAACCTGTGGTGCGAACCCAGGACCTTCTGTGTATAGAGCAGACGTGCTAACCACTACACTATGGAGCCCCTTCCCCCCAATTTGTACTTCTTAATCCCTTCCCCTTTTCTACCACCTTCCCTCTGGCAAACATCAAAATTTTCTTGGTATTTATGAGTTTGCTTCTGTTTTGTTTGTTTGTTTTGTTCTTTCGATTCCGCATGTAAGTGAAATCATATAGCATTTCTTTTTCTCTGTCTGATTTACTCCACTCAGCATAATACTCTCTAGGTCCATTCATGTTGTTGCGGATGGCAAGATTTTATTCTATTTTATAGCTGAGTAATATTCCATTGTATATATGTACTATCTCTTCTTTATCCATTCATCCATTGGTAGACACCCAGATTGCATCCATATCTTGACTATTGTAAATAAAGCTGCAATGAACATATGGATTCACATGTCCCTTCAAAGTAGTGTTTTGGGTTTCTTCAGATAAATACCCAGAAGTGGGATTACAGGGTCCTTCCTTGTCTCTTGTTATAGCCTTTGTTTTAAAGTCTGTCTGTCTGGTATAAGTATGGCTTTCCCAGCTTTTTGTTTTGTTTTGTTTTCATTTTCATGAAGTATCTTTTTCCATCCTTTTAAGTCTCTGTGTGTCTTTCAATCTGAAGTGAGTCTCTTATAGGCAGCATATATAAAGGTCTTGTTTTCTTATCTATTCAGCCACCCTGTCTTTTGATTGAAGCACCTAATCCATTTACATTCGAAGTAATTATTGATAGATGTGTAGTTGTTGCTATTTTATTCATATTTTTGATCTTTTTTCTTTTTTTTCTTCTTCTTAAAGAAGTCTCTCCAACATTTTCTGTAATTTTGACTTGGCAGTGATAAATTCTTTTAGCTTGTTCTTATTTGGGAAGCTCTTTATCTGTTCTTTGATTCTAAATGATAGTTTTGCTAGGTAGACTAATCTTGGTTGTAGTTTCTTACTTTGCATCATTTGAATATTTCATGCCAAGCCTTTCTGGCCTGCAGAGTTTCTGTTGAGAAGTCAGTTGCCAGTCTTCTGGGCGCTCTCTTGTAGGTAACTGCTTTCCTCATGTTGCTTTTAAGATTCCCTCTTTGCCTTTAACCTCTGGCCTTTTAATTATGGTATGTCTTGGTGTGGTTCTCTTTGGGTTTATCTTGTTTGGGACTCTTTGTGCTTCCTGGGCTTGTATGTGTATTTCCTTCACTAGGTTAGAGAAGTTTTCCATCATTATTTCTTCAAGTAAGTTTTCGATTTCCCTCTTTTCCTTCTGGTACCCATATGATACGAGTATTCATATGCTTGATATTGTCTCAGAGGCTCCTTAAGCTATCCAAAACTTTTTTCATTCTTTTTTCTTTTTGAGATTCTGAAAGGGTGTTTTCTGCTACCTTATCTTCTAAATTGCTGATTCAGTCCTCTGCTTCATCTAGTCTACCGTTGATTACCTCTAGTACATTCTGTGTTTTAGTTATCATATTCTTCATTTCTTACTTGTCCTTTTTTATGTTTCCTGTCTCGTTGTTGAAGTTCCCACTGAGATCATTGAGCATCCTTATAACCAATGTTTTTTACTTTGTATCTGGTAGATTGCTTATTTCTATTTTGTTTAATTCTTTTTTCTAAAAGGAGCTTTGTTCCGGTCTTTTGGGACATGTTTCTTTGTCTCCCTGTTTCAGCTGCTTCCCCGTGTTTGTTTCTGTCTATTAGGTAGAGCTGCTATGTCTCCTGATCTTAGCAGAGTGGCCTTGTGTAATAGGGTCCTGTGAGACCCAGTGGCGCAATCTCCCTGGTTGCCTGAGCCGAGTGTTCCAGGTGTGTTTCTTGTATGGGTTGGTTGTGTGTGCCTTCCTTTTGTAGATGAGCCTTAGTTGCTGTTTGTACCTCAGTTGGAGAGATTGACCCTCAGGCTGATTGGTTGGGAGGACTGGCGAATGACTATAGTGGAGGAGCTGTTGTCCAGGGACTGACTCTTCGGCTCAGGATTCTCTTTAGCAGGGATCTGGTGCCTGCCTTGTCTGCTCTTTGGGTGTGTTGTCTTTGGATGTGGCCCCAGGTGGTACCCTGGCTCAGTCTAAAGCTGGCCACAGGATGTGCTGTTCTAGGCTTCCTGAGAGGGAGTCTGCCACAGCAAGTTTCCTTGCTTGTCTGGGGGGACCTACACAGCCAAGAAATCCCTCTCAATTTTTAACTGCCACACATGGTTGTGGGATCAGCTCCTTCCACATCTCTGCCCTCCTTCCAGTCTTGAGGTGGCTTCTTCTATATTGTCCTTAGTTGTAAGACTTCTGTTCATCTAGACTTCAGGTGATTTTCAATGATGGTTGTTCTATAATTTAGTTGTAATTTTGATATAGTTGTGATAGGAGACAAACATAGTGTTTACCTACCCAGCCATCTTGACTGGAAATCTAACCATTGATTATATTTTAGATTGTCATTTTCTGTCTTTTAAATCAGTGACCTTTTTAAAAATCATAAGTTTTCTAAAATTGCATTTTATATGACTTTCTGACTGCATTTTGAGTTATTTTTTAATTTCCAAATATTTGAGGGTTTTACAAATAACTTTGTTTTATTCATTTGTTTTAATTCTGTTGTGATCAGCACATACACTCTGTATGATTTCTGTTAATTTTATTAAAACTTGTTTTTATGGCCCAGAATGTAGTCATCTTTGATGAATATGTATATTTTGCTGTTTTTGAGAGGCCTGTCCTGCAAATGTCATTTAGGCAATTACTGAGAGAAATGTGTTGAAATCTCCGGTTTTTTAATTTGTCTACTTTTTTATACAGTTCTGCTTTCTTTTGATTTATGTATTTTGAAGGTATGTCTGTAGTACATACAAACCTACTTAACCCTTTTATCACAATGAAATGCCTCTCTTCATCCCTGGTAGTATTTCTTGTTCTGAAATCTACTTTGTACAATATTAACATAACTCTTTTTTAAATTAGATTTACAAGGTATATTTTTTACATCCTTTACACCTATTTTTTAATATTTAAAGTGGGTTGGGTCTTGATTTTTTAAAATATTATCTGATAACCTCTCTAATTGATATGCTTAGAATTTTGACATTTAATATAATTGTTTATTGTTTGAGTTTGGCTTTCATCTTGTTTGTTTTCTAATTGTTCCACATATTTCTTGTTCCTTTCTTTTTTCCTAACTTCTTTTGGATTGAATATTTCTTATGATTTCATTTCTTCTCCACTATTACATTTATTAACTCTAGTTTTTTTGTTTTATGGCTTTAGTTCTAAAGTTTAGTTTACGTTTTTTACTTATCACAGCTCCCTTCAATTAATATTATACCACTTCACACACAGAATAAGAATTTTATAGCAGTATATTTCCATTTCACCCCTCCTGTTCTTTGTTCTGTTGTTGTCATATTGTTTTATGTATATTTCGAACCCCCAAAATATTGTTAGTATTTTTTCTCTTAAACAGTTAATTTTTAAATCTCTTCTTAGGAGATATTGAGAAAGAATGCTTCTTTTTTTTTTAAAGTCTTTCCATGTATTTACAACTCCAGGCTCTCTTCACATTTTTTTGTCTAGTTCCACAAAGGTTTCTATCTGGTACCACATTTTTTTTAGCTTGAAGAATTTTCTTTAAATATTTTTATAGTGCAAGTATGCTGGTGAGAAATTCTCAGCTTTTAATCTGAAAAGCCTTTATTTTGCCTAAATTTTTAAAAGATGTCTGAATTTTGTTTCTAGGTTGACAGTTTTTCCACTTTCTTTCGTCATTTCAGTAATGTTATTTTTGTTTTCTGTTGTGCATCATTTCTGATGAGAAGTCTGCTTTCATCTTTGTTTCTTTATATGAAGTATGTTTTTCTACCTTCTGCTTTTAAGATTTTTCCTTTTAACATTGTTTTTAAAATATATCTTTTAGTAGTTTGATTATAATGTGCCTTTGGTATGGTTTTTTAAATCTCTTCTGCTTGGGGTTTGTTGAAATTCTTAGATCTTTGGGTTTATAGTTTTCTTCAAATATAGAAAAATTTTTGGCTGTTATTTCCGTAAATATTTTTCTGTTCCATTTCTCCCACTTCTCTCCTCTGTTCTGGGATTCCAGTTACACCTGCTTAAGGTTGCTTGATATTGTTCCAAAGATCATTAACGCCTTTTCCAGTTATTTCAGTTCTTTTCTTCTCTTTGATTCTCAATTTCCTTGGCCCCTCCTAAAAGACTTAGGAAATGAATCTCAGTTTTGTCAGCCAGGAAAACAAAAGTAGAGAAACATTTTTTCCTACACTTCTAGGCTCTGCATACATGAACACGAAATAATTCCCACTGGAGTCTCATGTACAGTGGCCTTAGACAATGCTGGTGAAAATCTGCATAGAATTGGTCTCCATAGCGATGGCTGGAATAAGAGGTGGGGTTGAGGAGAGGGTGGGGTGATTGAATGTACTATACTAGCATCCTATTATTTTTTTTCCCTGTTTCTTATTTTTTTTTCTACTTTATTTTTTTGGATTTCATTAAACTTCACTATCAACTTCTTGCTCACAGACATATTTAGATGTTTCTTTACTTTAAAGCATTGTTGTTTGGAACACTTAATTGTATTCTTTTTGGTGAGGCAACCCTTGGTTGACCTCACAGATTGCAAGGACCTTGTCAGCTTACAATCCTTTATTTATTTATTTATTTTTATGCTTACAGCACCAGGTCTTCTTAGGTGGTCTCCCATCCAAGTACTAACCAGGCTTGACCCTGCTTAGCTTCCGAGATCAGACGGGATCGGGCTTGTTCAGGGTAGCATGGCTGTAGACCTGGAGCATTTAATTATTTAAGGCACCTCATTCTATGACAGAATCAAATGAATAAAGCAACAATGAATTAGATATTCCAGGGCCGAGGTTCTAGAAATTACTTTTTGTGTTACTGTCAAATAGGAGCCTGGGTATAATGTAAATACTTCATAAGTACTTATGAAAGGAATTATAGGATGTGAATTCTGGATCATGTTGCTTGGACTCAAATTCCTACTTTTTACTTACTAGTTGTATGATATTTGATACCTTAATTTATCTTTTTGTGTCTTATTTTCCTATCTTAAAAATGAAGATAATGATAACTCTCAAAGAGTATTATGGCAGAATTCAATAAGTTACTAGATATAACATAGTTACTAGACATTTAGAACGATGCATATCCTCTTTAAGTGTTAACTAGTATTATTTTCATTGTCATATCTGATGATTAATGTTTAAAAAATAATTGCTTGAGCACAATATATGTGTATTAATGTGTGTGTATGGACATTCTAGTTTGTGTTTTTACTTTTTAGTAGTGTAAGAGTTTCTGAAGTAGTGAAGCTTAAAGTTAGTAGAATTGCACATCTATTTGATAATTCTATTTTAAAATATTTCTAATTTATGTATTTTCTTCCCTGGCATCCGAATTCATTTTATATATTGTTGCTATTTACTATATTATGATTCTTTCTGTTTTCTTATGCAGGACCAAAAGATCTCAGATTGCTATAAGTGAAGGTATATTTGAACTTCCAAATCTCACAATTCAATCTACAAGAGCCCAGACACTGCTCCTGCAAGCAATATATGAAAGTTGGTCTCATATTGGAAATGTCAGCTCTTCAGTAGTGAATGAAGCGTTGATGAATGAAGTTTTCCAAACTATAGGTAAGAGCACAATCTTCTTGACAAGTATATGGAAAATTTCTATTAATGGTGACTAATATTTTATGATTCAAATCCATATGGATAACATACTAAACTTAAATTTTGTAGTATATTTCTTGAAAGTGGGTATTTATAGTTCCTGTGTAAAATACAGGATATGAGTTAAGCCATTCAGTTTTATTCCCTGTAACCAATTTCTGGATATATTTTATATTTTCAAGAGATTATTTTTCGCCAAATCCTTGTACAGTTGACTCTGGCTGTACATGGGTAACTTTTGAGGGGATCAATGTGTATGTTTGAAATGATAATCTAGTCAAGAATAAAAATAGTAATATGTTTGATTATGCTGGTAAAGTGGAATAAAATTATTGATCATAATACTCTAAGAGTTGGTAAGTGAATTATCTGTTTTGTGTGAAAAAATCTTACCATGAGTGAACTACTAAAAATAAAAAATTTGCTCTGATGCCAGTATAGGAGATATCTTCATGTTGTTGTTCCCTTTACATGTAGACAAAAACCTTACAGAAATCTTGCTTTTTTTAGGTGTTTCAATTCAAAATAATTACTTTTATCAGTAACACAGGAGTAATTTTCAAAGAAGGATATATTTTTATTTACTAAGTGTAATAATGCTTAAAATTATAACAGTTTTTATCTTCTGCATTTTTCTATTAAAACTTTTTTTTTCCTTATGTGATGCTTTTGAAGATTTTAATTTCAGATCTTACTATGGGAAATATATTGTAAATTCTAAAAAATGCATTACAATTAGAGTCTTTTTATTTTGGCGAATGTAAAATTTGTAGTTGTTTGTGTCAGGTTGTAGAATTCTATAAAGAATGACAAGAGAAATGTTTTATTAGCCTAGAAGTTCTTGGGGCTTATTAGGAAAGGGCTTTGAATTCTCCAAATTCTGTCTGCAAATTTTAGTTTGTGTATAAACACTTACCCCACATATTTATATATATTTTTTGAATTGATTATTTTATTAATGTAGCGAATGATCCCTCAGACAGTCTTTTGATTTAAAATTATTTTTTCTTATATTCACACAATTACAATTAGTTTTCTTTTGGTTGATACTTGCCTGTACTCCTTTTGCATGCTTTTATTTAAAATTTGTCTGTTTTTATGCTTTAGGTATATATTTTAGAAATAGCATATAACTGAATATTTTAGATCATTTTATAATCTGCTCTTTGGTATTAAATTTAGTCTATTTATATTAGTGTGATTGTTCTTTTTTGACTTCTGTTATCTTACTGTTTTGTTTCCTTTTGTACTGTTATAGCTTGGCTACTTTAAAAAATGCTATTTTTCTCTTTCTAATTATTTGGAATTTGTATATTCCTATTGAATTATTAACTTAATAACTGATTCTGCTTTGGAAAACAATTTGGTATGTAGAGTTACTATATGACCCAGTAATTTTACTCCTAAATATATAACCAAGAATTGAAAACATATGTTTGCACAAAATCTTGTATGTGAATGTTCACAACATTATTCTTTTTTCTTTTTTTGTGTGTTTATTTTTAAAATAAATTTATATATTTAAGGTGTGCAACATGGAAGTTTTGATATGCATAGTGAAATGATTACTGTAGTCAAACCAATTAACATATAGATCTCCTCACATATTTACCATTTTTTCCTGTCGTGAGAACAGTTGAAATCTACTTTTAGCAAATTTCCAGTATATAATACAGTATTATTAAGTATAGTCACCATGCTACACATTAGATCTTTAGAACTTATTTATCCTACACAACTGTACCTTTGTATTGACTGACATCTTTCATTTCTCCCTACCACCTTGCTCCTGGTAACCACTGTTCTACTCTCTGCTGTGAATTTGGCCTTTTTAGATTTCACGTGTGAAAGAGATCAGAGTATTATTCTTAATAGTCAGAAGGTGGAAACAACACAAATGTCTCTTAACTGATGAATGGATAAACAGAATGTTTTATATCTGTACAATGGAATATTATTCAGACATTAAAAAGAATGAAGTATTGATAAATGCTATAATATTGATGAACCTTGAAAACAGTATGCTAAGTGGAAGCAGCCAGATGCAAAAGGTCACACACTATGATTCCATTTATATGAAATGCTTAGAATAGGCAAATCCATAGGGACAGAAAGTAGATTAATGGTTGCCAGAGTGTGGGGAGGAGGAGGAATGAGGAATGACAATTAATGGGGCATGAGTTTCTTTGGGGGTAATAAAAACGTTCTGGAGTTAGAGGTGATGTTTTCATGCTTGTGAATATGCTAATTTCCACTTAATTGTATACTTTTAAAAGGATGAATTTTATGTTAGATGAATTTCTCATTCAAAAAACTTTTTAAATTGATTAATATGAAAGTAGACTAGTTATGTGCTGTGGTCTGAATGTTTGTGTCTCCCCAAAATTCACATGCTGGGATTCTAGTGCTCATGGTAATGGTCTTAGGGGCGTTTGGGAGGTGATTAGATTATGAGAGTGAAGTCCTCATTAAAAAGATTAATATCCTAATAAGAGGCTAGAAAGTTTCTTTCCACTTTATACCATGTGAGACACAATGAGAAGTCAGCAGTCTGCAACCCGGAAGAGGTTCTCACCAGAACCTGACCCTGTTGGCACCCTGATCTTTGACTTCCAGCTACCAGAACTGTGAGAAATAAATTTCTGTTGTTTATAAGCTACTCATTTTGTGGTATTTTGTTACAGCTGCCCAAATGGACTAAGACATTATGTTATTGCTATTCATACAGCCATTATTTTATGTGGGGTTACTTACTGTGTAAAAATCTTTTCTTTTAGGTACTTACACTTAAGGTCTATAGTGAGGCTTTTATTGACAAGAACATCATTGTGAAATTATCTAATTTATTTTTGTTTATTTGTTAAACTTATGTTTCCTGTGATCTCTCCAGAGTTTTTTTGGTTTATTGTCTCACAATTTTAATCTACCTTTTTTTATTTAAAAATTTTTGTTTTTGTCTAGTGGCTTAGATAGCCCCAAAATTTATATTAATAAGCAGGTGGTGGTGTTAATTATTTTTATAATTTTTTTCCTCACCAAACTAATTTCCTATTTCTTTCTCCAGATTTATCAAATGGATTGTGCTATGAAAAAAAATTTATTCTGGAAAGATACTGTCCTAACAGAACGTAGTCACAGGTATTAAAAAATGAATCAGACAAATAACCACAGATTATGTGATTCCTAATCTGATATTTTATCATTGAGAAACCTAAAATTAGTGGAACTAATTTTTGCAGATTAGGTGAATTGAAGAAAATGGAATGATGTTAGGATGTTTCACCTCTTTGTCGAGGAATTTTATTTTTATTAAATAAAGCAGCTATAAAATTTATAATAAATGAAATAAAAGGATCAGCTAAAATAATTTCGAAAAACCAGATTTCCAGATGCCCAGTTTCTAATGTCTTTTTTTTGCTCTCCCAAAGTCTTATTCTGTTCATTTTATTTTTAGTAGAGTGCTTTTAGTATTGTGTCTCCAAAATTTTTATCTTAAGATGTAGGAAGTATATATTTAAAGCATAATGTTTTAGCATTTTATTATCTTGCATCTGTGGGCTGCCAGTAGACAATACTCAGCACTGTTAAATTTTGTTTAATATATTTGGTTTCAGAATGTGATGCTTTGCTTTACATTATAGCTAGTTCTCATTTACTACATTAATGAAGTTATTATGCAGGCTCTGTACATTCTTGGATCTTTCAGAGTTATATTCTGATAATGTGTCTGAGAAGAACCATTATTCTTCTATTCTACAGTTGACTGTAAGCCACGCATTTCTCTTTAATGTTCCTGCCTCACCTTCTATCATAATTTTGTGCCTCTAGCCTGCCTTCTTACTTCTTGTTGTCTTATTATTGGTTGTCGCTAACACAGTGTCCATTTTTCTCTTATCCTTCACCTTAGTGGATTTTCCCTTTGTCTTTATTGAACATAATTTGATTTGATAATCTCATACATTATCCTCTTTTCTTTGATAGCTAGTTCTTTAACAGAAGTCAAAACCAGTCTTTTCCTTTAGATTTGACACTAATAGTCTCCTTGGCCTTCAAAAAAATTACATTATTTTCCAAATTCATGCCTTTGCCCAAGTTTCCCTCCTTCCCCGTGCCAGAAATGTTTTACCTTTGTTTCTCTCCTACTTCCTATTCTTTCTATCTGATCTATTTTTCTTCTTAAAATAGCTTTATTGAGATGAAACTCACATAACCATACATTCACCTGTTTTAGCTACACAGTATTAAGCTTGTAGTGTATTCAGAGTTCTGTATCAGTCACCACAATCAATTTTAGAAATAATTCATTATTCCAAAAAGAAGTCCCACATTCTTTAGCCATCACTGCCTAAGTCTCCTATCCCCCTGCCCTAGGCAGACATTTGCTTTTTGTCTTTATGAATTTGCCTGTTCTGGACATTAAAATACAGTCTTTGTGACCAAATTATTTCACTTATAGCAGACTATTTTCGAAGTTCATCCATTTTGTAATATGTATCAGTACTTCACTTTTTATTGTTGAGTAACATTCCATTGTATGTATATTTCACATTTTGCTCATCCATTAATCACTTCTACTTTTGACAGTTATAAATAATGCTGCTATGAACATTTCTGTACAAGTTTTGGAGTGGAATATACTCATATTTCTCTTGGATATATATCTGTGTGTAGAACTGTGGGATCATATGGTAACTCTATATTTAACCTTTTGAGGAATTGCCAGACTGTTTTCCAAAGCAGTTGTACTGTTATATATTCTCACCTGCAGTGTATGAGGGTTCCAATTTTCTCACATCCTCACCATACTTCTTTTATCTGTCTTTTTGATTTTAGCCATCTGGATGTGAAGTTGTGTCTCATTGTAGTTTTGATTTGCATTTCCCTCATGGCTAATGATGTTGAGCATCTTTTCCTGTGTTTATTGGTTATTTATATGTCTTCTGTGGAAAATGTCTGTTTAAGTCCTTTGTTCAGTTTTTAAAAATTAAATTTATTGGAGTGACATTGGTTAATAAAGTTATATAGGTTTCAAGTGTATAGTTCAATAATACATCATCCATATATTGCATTGTATTTACCACCTGAAGTCAAATCTCCTTTCGTCACTGTATATTTGACCCCCTTTATCCTTATCTTCTTTCCCACCTTCCCCATCTCCTTCTGGTAATGACTGAACAGTTGTCTGTGTCTGTGAGTTTTGTTTGTTGCTTTCTGTTTCACATATGAATGAAATCATAGGATTCTTAACTTTTTCTGTCTGAATTATTTCACTTATGATAATCTCAAAATCCATCCATGTTGTCATAAATGGCAATATTTCATCTTTTCTGTGGCTGAGTAATATTTTATTGTATATATGTACCACATCTTCTTTATCCAGATAATCATCTATTGAAAGACACTCTTGTTGTTTCCATATCTTGGCCACTATGAATAATGCTGCAATGAACATTGGGGTGTATATATCTTTATGGATAAACATTTTCAAATTTTTTTGGGTAGATACCCAGAAGAGGGATTGCTGGGACATATGATAATTCTCTTCCTAATAGAAAAAAATTAAGAGTAGTAGTACTTTTATTCATTTTTATTTGGCCTGTTTATCCTTTTATTATGAGTTGTGAGAATTCATTATTGTAAATGTAAGCCCTTATCAGATAAATGGTTTATAAACATTTTCTGCAATTCGTGGGTTGTCTTTCACTTTCCTGATGGTCACCTTCTGCCTAACTTTTTCCTCTATTGGAGCCTCAAGTACATCTTTACATTGGACCTTATTATCACTTAAAAATGGTTTGTTTCTTTTTTTGTTGTTAATCCTACTTCTTGATCAGACTTTTTTATATCACAAAATCCTTTCTGCTCTTATTATGCAGCTTAATTCCCAAGGCCAACACTTACAGTGATGCTGACATTTTAGATTAATTTCTTCCTTTTTCTTTTTATCTTTGCTTTCTCCATGACTGTTCTGCAACATGTTCAGCTTGCTTGCAATAAGAAATTTTTATATGTATTAAATCTACTACCACAAAAACAACACTGTACTGTTTGAACTGAACTTTTACTCTTTTTTGGCATTTTTAGAAAAAATTATTTATAATTATTTCTATTTTTTGTTTCATTAATTGCAAACTGACTTATTACTGGGGTTTGAAATCAACTTTGTTGGTTACTACTCAATTTGAGAAGAATAAAATAGGATCAAATGGAATGCATGTAATATAGTAAGAGAATTATTATATTTATAATAATGTTTATTATATTTATAAACATGAAAGGTGGACATTATTAGTAAATACAATTACTGTTGTAATTTTTTTCTTGGTGATAGTAGGTATTAAAATTCTATGTAAATGCTTCTTAGAATTTGAGTTTTGGGAAATGAGAGGACATGAGTAAGAAATCCCTGAATAACAGAAAGAGAAAATCTAGTATCTTTCCAAAGAAAGAAGTAAAATAATATGATAATAAATAATGACATTCTTTTCAAAATTTAAAATTTCTAAGCAAGAAAATGCAGCAAGTAATATCTTGTTTTATTGCGCCCAACTTTATTGTGCTCCACAGATACTGCATTTTTTTACATATTGAATGTTTGTGGCAACCCTGTGTCAAGCAAGTATGTCAGTGCCATTTTCCCAACGACATTTTCTCACTTTGTGTCTCTGTCATATTTTGGGAATTCTTGTAATATTTTAGACTTTTTCATTCTTATATTTGTTACGGTGATCTGTGATCAGTGATCTTTGATGTTATATTTTAATTGTTTTGGGGCATCATAAACTGCATTCATATAAGATGGCACACTTAATCGATAAGTGTTGCATATGTTCTGACTGCGTGACTGACTGACCATTCTCCGTATTTCTTCCTTTCCTCTCTAATTACAATGTTGTAATCAGGCCAATTAATAACCCTACAATGGCCTCTAAGCATTCAAGTGAATGGAAGAATTACATGTCTCTCACTTTAAATCAGAAGCTAGAGATGGTTATGCTTAGTGAGGAAGGCATATAGAAAGCCAAGACAGGCTGACAGATAGGCCTCTTATACCAATCAGCCAAGTTGTGAATGTAGAGTAAAGTGCTTGAAGGAAATTGAAAGTGCTACTTCGATGAACACAAGAATGATAAGAAAGTGACATAGCCTTATTGCTGATATGGAGAAAGTTTTAGTAGACTAGATAGATCAAACCACCCACAACATTCCCTTAAGCCAAGGTGAATCCAGAGCAAGGCCCTAACTCTTTTCAGTTGTATGAAGGTTGTGAGAACTGCAGAAGACAAATTTGAAGCTAGCAGAAGTTGGTTCATGAGGTTTAAGGAAGGAAACCATCTCCATAAGATATAAAAGTGCAATGTGAAGCAGCCAACTGCTAATGTAAATCTGAAGCAAGTTAACCAGAAGATTTAGTTAAGATAATTAATGAAGATGGCTACGCTAAACAACACATTTTCAGCGTAGGTGAAACAGCCTTGTATTAGAAGAAGATGCCATCTAGGACTTTCATAGCTAGAGCAGGACATCTATGCTTGGCTTCAAAGAACATGCAGGCTCTCTTGTTAGGGGCTAATGCAGTTGATGACTTTAAGTTGAAGCCAAACTCATTTAGCATTCTGAAAATTCAAGGCCCGTAGGAATTATGCCAAATGTACTCTGTCTGTTCTCTCTAAATGGAACAGCAAAGTCTGGATGACAGCACATGTATTTACAACATTATTTACTGAATATTTTAAGCCCACTGTTGAGACCTCCTGCTCAGGAAAAAAGATTCCCTTTAAGATATTACTGCTCATTGGCAATGCCCTGGTCACCCAGGAGCTCTGATGGAAATGTACAATGAGATTAATGTTGTTTTCATGCCTGCTAGCACAACATCTACTTTTTAGTTCATGGATCAAAGAGTAATTTCAACTTCCAAGTCTTATTATTTACAGTTCGTAAGGCTGTAGCTGCCATAGATAGTGATTCCTCTGATGGATCTGGCCAAAGTAAATTGAAAATATGAGAAAGAGTCACCATTCTAGATACCATTAAGAACATTCATAATTCTGGGAAGAGGTCAAAATATCAACATTAACAGGAGTTTGGAAGAAGTTGATTCTAATTCTCATGGATGACTTGGAGGGTTTCAAGACTTCAGTGGAGGCAATAACTGCAGATGTGGGGCAAAAAATAAAAGAACTAGAATTATAAGTGGAGCCTAAAAATGTGACTGAATTGCTCCAGTCTCATGAAACTTTAACAGATAAGGAGGTGCTCCTTATGTATGAGTAAAGAAAGTGGTTTTATGAGATGGAATCTACTCCTAGTGAAGATGCTGTGAAGATTGTTGAAATGACAAAAATGACTTAGAACATTACATAAACTTAGTTGATAAAGTAGTGGCAGGGTTTCAGAGATTTGACTCCGATTTTGAAAGAAGTTCTTTGGATAAACTGCTATCAAACAGCATCACATGCTACAGAGAAATCGTTTTTGAAAGGAAGTGACAATTGATGTGGCAAACTTCATTGTTGTCTTATTTTAAGAAATTGCCACAGCCACCCCAGCCTTCAGCAACCACCATCCTTGTCAGTTAGCATCCATTAACATTGAAGCAAGACCCTCCACCAGCAAAAAGATTTCAACTTGCTGAAGGCTCAGATGATGGCTAGCATTGTTTAGCAATAAAATACTTTTAAATTAAGGTATGTGCATTGTTTTTTCAAAGACAATACTCTCACGCACTTAAAAGGCTACAGTATAGAGTGAACATAACTTTTATATTCTCTGGGAAATAAAAAAATTCATCTGACTTGCTTTATTATGATATTCACTTTATTGCAGTGGTTTAGAACTCGACCTGCACTATCTCCAGGGCATGCTTATATTTATTATTATACTGTTTTAGAAGAAATGGCAGGGGCATGGCACAAGGTCACTGGCAAAATACATGTACATGTAAAGTGTAAGATTTCTGGAAAATTTTAAATGTGAAAAATGTTTATTCTGAAATCTTGATATGTATGTAAACATGGTTATTGATTCCCTGATTGTAACACAGCTCTCTTAGTGAAGAGTGACCAATATCAGGTTGTGAAATAATATAGTTTTGTCATTCAAAGGAAATATATTAGTTTGATAGTTAAGTTTTATATATGTCCTATTCATGCTGCATTCTTATATAAAGAAAACCAGTCATAGAACAATCTTTTATTCTTGGTTTACAGGTACAGAATTATTTCACTGTTTTATTAACTTGATTATTTAAAAAAAACCTTATTTAACATTATTTTTTTCCTTTTAATAACCAAAGCTCTCAAGTAGTTCTGTGTAATATAAAATCAAGTAACATTAGTTGGATTTCATTGGGCCTTAAAACAAAAATGCAAAAACTTTATTCCTCAGTCTTCTCATCCTAAATGTTGGATTAATAATGGTGCTTCAACTATGCAATATCAAATTTAATTTCAAGCATCAAAACTATAAAATTCCTGTTTTAGGAATTTAGAAGAAAAAATGTTTTTTGAAAATAAGTTTTCTTTAACAAACTCTGTCTTATGTCACAAAAATGAGATAATTTTTGTTGAATCAGATTTTATTTTACTTTTTAATTAATTTTTTATGTTAACATTAACGAAATCCAATAAGTTTCAGCTGTACACTTTAACAGTAAGGCATATGTATATTTACACTGTGTGTTCACCTCCCATAGTTAGATTTCTTTTTGTCACCATGTATTTGACCCCCTTTATCCTGTCTTGAATCAGTTTTTAGTTTCTATTTTGTGAATGTGTTTATGTAAGAGACTTTAAGAGAATATGGATTTTATGAATTCAGTTTATATGAATATTGAATTATATGTTCTTTAAAGTTGCAATGGTGAATTTTTCTTCAGCTCTTGCAAAATCAGAATAAAATTAAAAAATATTAAGTAATATGAAAATTCTTTGCTAATGCTTAGATTTAATTTTGTCCATTGAATTTTATTAATCTATGTGCTACATATTGATGTTGGTATAGTGAATATCTTACTATCTCTGTCAAGTATTAAGAGTATTTTCATTTTTCAACTATTGAAATTAAGGAGCAAGTACTGAGTTGTAGTGTGGAAATCCTTTCAGTAACTAGTTATATATCTAAAAGAAGGTCAGTTTGTTTCACCGAGGTTCAGTTAACTTTCTCATCTGTAAAATAGTGATAATATTTTCATTTCTACTCAGGGTTCTTGTGAGTGCCAAATATAGTGGTGTCTGTGGAGTTGTTTTGTTCTTATCCTGGATGTAGAATCCTGCTGGAATCATACATATTACCTATTTAAGTGGTTCTGGTGTATGAGGTTCTTGGAGACTGAGATAACCCCTGTCTTGGTGATCCAGTGTTTTTGCTGAGACGATGCAGAGCAAAGTAAATTGAAAGAGTAAGACAAGAAAGTAAAGAGAATAATGAGTACTGAATTTCATGAGAGAACAAAATTCAAGACATTGGTTAGATCTAGTTGTTTGGATTTATTGAAGCAACTGTGCATTGTGTCCCTTTAATATAGCTGCTTATGAGAGGGCACCCCAGGCTCACAGAAAGCTATGATGAATCACATATTCGCTGTTCTGCTAGATATTCCAAAGATGAGTGGGGCAACAGACCTAGAATTGGATGTTGCAATGCAGTGGGATAATAGATATATGAAACCCTATCCTTTTACCTTCTTTTCACATACTTTACAACTGTGTACTAATCATTTTTCCTCTAGTGAGCCTAATAATGTAGAGACTGGATATCATAAAACTTACTTGAATAATCTAATTTGACTCAGCTATTTTAGGTTGATGTTTTTTCATTTTTCTAATTTCACTGACTTCACAGTAATATTGATGTTGGGCAGGTTATACATTCTTTGTTACATATGTGAAAATTTATGTTCAGAACAATTCACTGTTTTTTCGTTTTTGTTTTTGTTTTTTTTCCAATATCTCACATATTCACAGATTACGCTGGTTTTCAAAGCCAGGACTTTGGATTGTTCTGTTACTAGTATTTGTGCGACATCAAACTACCTTTCTGGTAAACGAGACCAGAAATGGACTAAGATAAAGTTTGCTACTCTATTGGAAATTATGTGATGAAAGAATAGCAAATATAGGAAACTGAAGTATATTGTAAATTAAAATAGAGATGTTAAAGTTTGAACTAAATTATTAATTGGCATTACTGAATTACATATTTTTGCTATTCATGTTTCTGATGGCACTCAAATCATAAAAATCCTAACCTTATTTATTTTGCTAGAAGATAAAATACGAAGTCACACATGGTTTTTGTTTGCTCAGAAAAACAAGGATTTGCTACCGCTTTTTCTTTATTCAGGTAGTTCATTGTTTTGTTGATAGCCTAGTTTCATTAATCTGGTATTTGCAGGGAAATTACTTACAGACTTTAAAATCTATGCTGAAGGTGATCAAATGGATATTTGAATCCCTCATTTAAGTGATGTCTTAATGTTAAAATAAAAATCTACTTTCCAGAATGTAACCGTAAAAGTATTTTATGTAAGATTTCATGTGGGATACCTTAATGGTTGAATAATAAATTTTACCTCATAAAAATGAAATTCAATAATACAGTAGCTTTCTCAGCTCAGTAGCATCTGGTCTATTCTCATGAGAGCCAATATTTTCCAACTCATTAGGATCATGTCGTTCTGTATGTCGTCAACACTGACTTAGCCAAGCTACCTTTACTTACATAACCGCCAAACTATTAAATAGGTCTCTTGTGGAGTGAAGTCAAATATTCCTCTTACTTTACTTCTGCCTTAGAAGGGAAGAAAATGTACATACTGTAGCATTTAAACATCTGGTCTAAAACCACATCAGTGTAACTCTGAGCAAAGTTACGGATTCAGTATTCTTCCCAGGTGTGCATATAAAAAACATTTTGGAGTTGTTGACTAGTTCTTTAACCATTTAGGAAAAAGATTGAGGCATAGTGATGTGCTTTTTCTATTCTTCTGTTTTCAAACTACATTTTTACCACATCTGAAAAACATCTTCAGTAGGTTCTAAAATATGTATTTTTGAGCTGTTATAAAATTTTCAGATAGAGGCATTGACAATAAGTTTATCTTTATATAAAAATAAAAATGAGTTGAGTTAGATTTGCATTAAGATCTACCAGTAGAAACTACCAGAAAAATATATTCTTGATATTTAAATTGGAGTAAAAAGACCTTATTTTGTAAATCTCATGACTTTTAAAGGCCCTTATATAAATTTTCATGTTTATTGAATTTAATGATTCCTTTTCACTTGAATTTATGCAGTTATTGAGACTCAGCTCATTTACAGTGAATGTGATAATTATTAAGAAATGAATAACCACATACATAATCATTCATTTTTCTGTGAGTTTAAAGAAACAGGAATGTGCTAAATGGTTTCTGAATGTGAGCAAAATCCTGAGTAATAAATCAGATGGATGTGTTCTGTGTTTAAGTGAATAAAGAGAAAAGGGTAGATGAATGCTTCACCAGAATCTTATTTCCTTTAACCTCACTTGTACACATATGTTTTGGGAATCAGCATTCCCTATCCTATGAGTAATTTTCCAAAACAGAATAGCTCGTTTTACACTACAAATAATTCCCTGTGCCTCACGTCTAATCCTTCTGTCACAGAATTCTTTTATTGTCCCCAGTGTTCTGAAATTTACCTTCCATTGAGCTATGTTCCCTTAGGGTAAACTTCTGTAGCACTGTACGTTATTCTTAACGTATTTCCATCTTGGCCACCATTGGATTTCACTGGATCAGATCTCAAGTTGCTTTTGTGCTGTTTGTGTGTACACATATTATTTATTCACACTTACTGCCATTATGTTAGACACAGAGCATTACTGAAACTGTGTTTGGAAATTGAATGTCTGGTGGTTGAAATATAAACTTACATGTCATAAGAGCTTAAAAACAAAATTTAATGCTTGAATGTCTTTCCTATAAGGATGGTATTTTTCGGATTAGGAACTTAAAGATATATGTGAGAACTGTCTTGAGTGACGAGTAACTAATGGACAGGAGGTGGTGCTTCGTTGTAGGAGCTTATTATCCAGACATCTCTACTTCCCGCAAGTCGGCTGATTCTTACCCTTATTCTCATCCTTGTTGCCTTGGTTGTGAGGTGGGGAAGCCATTGCCACAGAGAGAATTACATGAGCATCTTTTGTTAGCAGATGCACAAATGACTAACTTTACCATAAAAGGTAATTTTAGAGATATCCTCATATAATGTGTAAAAGTTCAGGTTGAATGAGAGGTGTAAGACATTTTCTGTTAATTAAGTTTTCTTTTGAGATAAAATTGACATACAGCACTGTATAAGTTTAAGGTGTGCAGCATAATGACTTGTATATACTGCAAAATTATCACAATAAGTTTAGGTAATATCCATTGCCTCCTATTGATATGAAAAAAAATTTTTTTTTTCCTTGTGATGGGAACTTTTAGGATTTACTCTCTTGGCAACTTTTAGATATACCATACAGCAGTGTTAACTGTGTTATATGTTATATTCCCAATAGTATTTATCTTGTAACTGAAATGTTGTACCTTTTGACCATCTTTCTTTAATTTCCCCAATTCCCATAACCTGCCTCTGGTAACCACAAATCTGATCTTTTTTTCTATGAGTTTTTTCCAGATTCTACATATAAGTAACATCAAACAGTATTTGTTTTTCTCTGACTTATTTCACTCAGAATAATGCCCTCAAAATCCATTCATGTCACAAATGACAGGATTTTCCTTTTTATTTTCTTAATGGCTAAATAGTATTCCATTGTTTGTATGCTTATACACATATGCATATATATCACATTTTCTTTATCCGTCTATCTGTTGTTGGACATTTAGGTTATTCTTATGTCTTGGCTATTGTAAATAGTGCTGCATTGAAATGGAGGAACAGATATCTCTTTGACATCATGATTTTGGTTTTTTTGAATATATACCAAGAAACAGAATTGCTGGATCATATGGTAGTTCCATTTCTAAGTTTTTTGAGGAACCTTCATGCTGTTTTCTATAGTGGCTGTACCAATTTACATTCCCAGCAATACTGCACAGCATTTATTTTCTTCATATCCTTGCCAGCATTTATTGTCTCTTTCTATTTGATGATAGTCTTTCCAACAGGTATGAGGTGATAGGTCTTTGTGGTTTTGATTTGCATTTTCCTAATGATTAATGATGTTGAACATTTTTTCATGCACTTTTTGGCCATTCGTATATATTTTTTTTGAAAAAATGTCTATTCAGCTTCTTTGCTTATTTTTTAATTGGATTATTTGTATTTCTGCCATTGAGTTCTATGAGTTCTTTATCTATTTTGAATATTAAACCTCCTATCAGATAGATGACTTACAAATATTTTTCTTCATTCTGTAGGTCACCTTTTCATTTTGTTGATTGTTTCTTTTGCTGTGCAGAAGGTTTTTAGTTTGATGAAGTCTCGTTTGTTTATTTTGTTGTTTGTGTTTTTGGTGTCACATCCAGAAAATCGTTTTCAAGAACCAATGTCAAGGGGCTTCCCCACAGCCCCGTATTTTCTTCTAGGAATTTTATGGTGTCAGGTCTTACATGTAAGTCTTTAATCCATTTTGAGTTAATTTTTGTGAATGTTGTAAGATAGGGGCTTGATTTCATTCTTTTACATGTGAATATCTGATTTTCCTAGCATCGTTTATTGGAGAGACTATCTTTTTTCATTGAGTATTCTTGGCTCTTTGTCAAATATTGGTTGACTGTATATGCATGGGTTTATTTCTGGGCTCTCAGTTCTGTTTCATTGGTCTGTGTGTCTGTTTTTATGCCACTACCATTCTGTTTTGATTATTTTATAATATAGCTTAATATCAGGAAGTGTGATGCCTCGCATTTTATTCTTTTTTTCTCAGGATTGCTTTGGCCATTCAAGGTCTTTGATAGTCACATATAAATTTTAGAATTTTTTCCCATGTCTGTAAATGCCAGTGGAATTTTAGTAGGGATTGCATTGAATCTATAGAGGCTTTGGGTAGTATGGACATTTTAACAATAATATTTCTTTCAGTCTATGAGAACACGGTTATCTTTCCATTTGTCTTCCTTGACTTCTTTCATCAATGTCCTGTAGTTTTCAGTGTAGAGATCTTTTACTTCCTTGGTTAAATATTTATTAGTATCGTATTGGTTTGGTTGCTATTGTATATGGGATCGTTTTCTTTATTATTATTTCAGATAATTTGTAATTAGTGTATAGAAATGCTACTGATTTTTTAATGTTAAATTTGTTTCCTGGAACTTTATTGAATTCAATGAATAGAAGTAAAAGAAAATCAAGGATTTTCTATATATAAAATGTCATCTGTAAATAGAAACAGTTTGACATCTATCTTTCCGATTCTGATGCCTTTTGTTTCTTTTCCTTGCCTGCTCGCTCTGGCTAGGCCTATTAGTATTATGTTGAAAAGGAGTGGTGAGAGTGGGCATCATTTTCTTGTTCCTGATCTTGGAGAAAAAGCTTTCAACCTTTCACCATTGATTATATTAGCTGTGGGTTGTTATGTATGAACTTTATTATGTTCAGGTACGTTCCTTCTACACCTAATTTGTTGAAAATGTTTATCATGAATGGAGGTTGAATTTGGTCAAATGCATTTTCTGTGTTTATTGAGATGATCATATTTTTTTTCATTCTATTAATGTGATGTATCACATTTATTGATTCGTGTATTTTGAATCATTTTTCTGTCTTAGGGATAAATCCCACTTGATCATGGTGAATGTGCTGCCGAATTTGGTTTGCTAGTATTTTATTGGGAATATTTGCATCTGTATTCATCTGGAATTTTGGTCTGTAGTTTTCCGTAGTGTCCTTATCTGGCTTTAGTATGAAGGTAATGCTGGCCTTGTTAAATGAATTTGGGAGTCTTTTCTCCTCTTTGATTTATTTGGAAGAGTTTGAGAATCTGGGACCTGATTAGTCAGAACTTACTGCTATCTTTTCACGAATGGACAGGTGGATGAACAAATGGATGGACGAGTGTATAACAGGGGATGCACAGTGCCATGCATACACATGTGCACAGAAGACGCTGTGTGGAAGCATTTTAGTAAGCATGACAGCCTGCAGCAGGAGCATATGTATGTCTGTCTGTGCAGACAAAATCTTTACATTTTAAGATTTGGAAATATTCAAGAGGAAATGCCATAAGAGCAGTGAAAACAAAGATAGTCACCTCTGGATTCTGAATCTCAGAATATGGGAAGAGGTGTGCTTATAGGCTCTGATGAGTTACCTGTTAGGGCCTTGGTTCAATAAAGTACTGAACAAGTTGAGTAACATTGCATCGTGTTGTGCAGGGCCTCTTGGCAAAACCACAGCAGACCATGGTGGTGGGATTGGAGCTGGAACTAGTTAGTGGTTTGGGATTGGAAGACTTTTGGGGAGGTGGCCTCGTCATGCTCTTTTCTTTTTCCTGGAAACCCTTCATCTCTTGGATGATGCTCCTGCCAAGACTGGATTTAGCCTCCACTTTCCCTTTTCTGACTACTCAAGCACCTTTGGGCTCAGCCTTCCTGAACTCTGTACCAAGAAGACAAGAGTGACTCCATAACTCCTTTCCTCATGAATTCTCAGGGGCTCCCCATTTCCCTCAGGATAAACTTAAAAGACTCCTAGCATGGATGGCCCTTTAGGACCTGGGCCCTCCACAGCCTCATTTCTCCCTCATTTCTCACCTGGCTGAATCAAACCCCGCATACCACGCTCTTCACTTTTTCTTGCCTTTGCCAAAAAAAAAAAAAAGGGAAGAGTTGCTAATTACCTCTTTCCTACTTGAAATGTCACAATAATGTTAGTATTTAGTATTAGCATTAGATTTTTGTATGTGGCTATTTCTCTCATTCACCCAAGCAGAGTTATTTTCTCCTTTGTGGTATCACTGTGATTAATATGTCAGCTCAGTTCAACAGGTATTTAGAACCTATTAAGTGCTAGATTTGGACCCTGTTTCGAAAGAATTTTCAGTCTACTTGGGAAATATAATATTTAATCTTTGATTACACACATCATTCTATATTGTAGTTATTTTTGTTCTGAAGTTTCTGACAAAATCCAGAGTGCTGTAATAGATTGTATTGTTTAGACATTCATGTCTTATGAAGTGTCTTTCAGTTACTACTACTTAATCATGATAACTGGATAAAAAATTTATTGTAAATATTCAATTTAAATAAATTCAGTAAGCCATTGGTTTTAATTATTAAATACAATAACATTTACTCCAGATTTTAATGTCAAAAGTAAATAATAGTCCTCTGACAAAAATTTTTATTAGTAAGTAATTAGAAACAGCATTGTTCACCATCTTAATAAAATTTATTCAAGTGTGAGGGGAAAACATTAGAAAATTTCATGTGATGTTTGGTTTATTTGTAAAATGGAAAGCAGAACTTATTAAAATAGCTAATAATTTCTTCCCTATCTGACCTAACCTGCTTTTGTCTATGTGCCTCATAGGAATAGTTACTTTTTAGTAATTCTTCAGTTCTCTAAGAGCCTGCTTGTTATTCCACACCCACCATACTCTTCTCTACAGATAGAACCACTTGATCTCTGCCTCTTTTTTCAGCCCTGCCTCAGGGTCTGGGTGCTATCCTGTCATTAATCTGGGGATGCTTTAAGAAATACACATCCCAGTGAATCAGGAGCATTTACTGAGCTTTGCAGTTAACCCTGTTTTGACCATTTGCCTTAGCTCTGTTGATTGAACTTTTTGAGTTGACCAAACTGCTATGTTGAACTGCCATTTTAGTTACTGGATGCCTGTTTCTTCTGTTGTGCCACATTTTCTGTCTCATCGAAGACTAAGATGATGAATTCCCTTTCCAGATTGCCATAGATTCTGGATGTGGCATTTTCCTTAATACCAACTCTGTGGATGTGGTGTTTTTTTACTAAATATTTCCAAATGTATTTGAAGGCATCTACCTGCTGACTGCCCATTTTACTGTCTTTTTTTCTTTTCAAGGTAATTATTGATTATATTATATTTGCCTGCTAGGATTCCTACTTCATTATTTCTTATTGGACAGGTATCTGATCTGACCACTTTTCTTGGCTTTTGCATTTTTTTCCCATTCTCTAGATCAGGGGTCAGCAAATCTGACTCACTGCTTGTTTTATAAATGAAATTGTGTTGGAACATAACCATACTTGTTCTTTTAAATATTGTCTGTGGTTGCTTTTGTCCAACCATGACAGGGTTGAGTAGTTGCAACAGAGACTATATGGCCCACAAATCCAAAAACACATACTATCTGACCCTTTATCAGAAAAAACTTTGCTGACCCCTGGTATACAGTAGTCTTTTCTTATCTGTGGTTTTACTTTTTGCAGTTTCAGTTACCCGCAGTCAGATGTGGTCCAAAAATATTGAATGGAAAATTCTAGAAATAATTCGTAAGTTTTAAATTGCACACTGTTCTGAGTAGCATGATGAAATCTTGTGTCATCCTGCTGTGTCCTGCCTGAGACATGATTCATCCCTTTTGTCATGTGTATTCATGCTCTATATTCTACCTGCATTCTAGTCACTTTGTAGCTCTCTGGGTTACCAAAACGACTGTTGAGGTTTCGCAGTGCTTGTGTTCAAGTAACCTTTATTTTACTTTACAATGACCAAAGTGCAACAGTAATCATGTTGGCAATTCAGATATGCCAAAAAGAAGCTGTAAAGTGCTCTTTTTTAAGTGAAAAGGTGAATATAGTACAATAAAATATTTTGAAAGAGAACCACGTTCATACAACCTTTATTACATTATGTCATAATTGCTTTATTTTTAGTTGTTAATCTCTTATTGTACATAATTTATAAATAAAACTATCAGAGGTATGTATATATAGAAAAAAACATAATATATAAAGGAGTTGGTACTCTCCATGGTTTCAGGCATCCATTGAGGGTCTTGGAATGTGTAACTCTAAGAGAAGAGAGATCTACTATAGTTTATAGTTTTGTACTTTTCATTTTGTGCCTATTTAAAATGCCATACTTTTTGTTTCATAGATTTTATGAAAAAATTAGCATATTCATGTGATTTTTACTTAATCAGATATTAAGTAGTACAAGTTCTGGACTTCAGATAATCTTCATTTTAACTCATTTTTAATCATTTGTTAAAAGTGTCTCCACCAAAATAGGATTGAGTATAGTAATTGATACTTTTTTTTCTGTTTTAATCAGGTACCCATAGTAATCAGTCACCAAGTATTATGAAATTTAAGTACTTTAACAATACATCCATCTTCTTTCATTCCAGAACAACTCCATTTCTTTTTCCCCTTCCAGTTCATCGTTTACCATGTACCAGAATGAGCTTTGAAAAATTCATATATGATCACTGCACTCACCTTTCGTTGACTTTCTATTAGTTGTAGGATAAAGACCCAAATCTGGCCCTGTACTCCATTAACCTTTCAGCTTCTCAAAAGAGCTATATTTCTTTTTGTCTTAGGGCTTTTCTCAAGTGATTCCATCTTTCTGCAATGCTCTTCTCCCTCTATTTCACCTATTTATATAAAATTGTCTTTCAGAGTTGAGCCCAAATGTCACTTTCTCAGAGGATCCTTTTTTAAGTGGAAAATAGGTTTCGTGAGGACAGGTACCATGTCTCTTTTAGTCCCCTGCTATATCCCAAGCAACTAGTATATATTTTTGGAGAATGTCTAAAGATGATACGTGTTTGTATGTCTGCTTTTTTTTGGTGACCATTCTGAATGTAAATAGTTTACACATTCTATTGGTTCTTAAGAATTGTGTGTGTGTGTGTGTGTGTGTATTTGCACAAAAGTCTAAGCACAGTACACTACTCTTATCGGTTAGAGAAGGGAGGCAGGCCATGTTCCAGATGCTGCTGGTGAAGGGCCAGCTTTCCGAGAGAGCCTTCCTAAGGATAGCAGCCTTAGGCTTGCTGTTAAATCTTTCCTTCACAGTTCTTAAAACAATGTTTATATTATGTAACAAATATCTCTTTTTATTCTAGTTAGAGAGGTGAGTAATTTTAGCCAGATACATTTCTACCCTGAACAAAGTTGGAATTCTGTTAGTAACTAAGAAAGGGGAGTGAGTTTTAGGTAGACAGCAACCAATCCCTTTATTCTAAGATTTTTTTCATGTATCATTTTAGGAAAATTTGAATGCCTGATAGGGCAAATCTTATGCGGTACTTGTTCACTGTGTTTAAGTCACATTGGTATCCCTTCTATTCTTAATATACTTCAAACTCTCTTCTGTTTCAGGACTTTTTATCTCTTTTATACTGTACTGGAATTAATTTTGGGGCAAAATTGACACAAAATTTGCTATTTACTTTTTTTTTTTTCTCATTTAAGTAAGTGACCAAAACAATGATAAGGGATCACTTGGCAAGTTTATTAAAATGTAATCGTCCATGTATACTACTACTACTACTGCTGCTGCTGCTGCTATAATTGTAAACATATAAGTGCTTTATATGTGTTAATCCCTTTAATTCTTAGAATAGCTCTTTTTTAGGTATACAATTATTCCTTTTTTCTAGATGAGGAAACTGGGGCACAGAAGCATTTAGTAACATGCTCAAGGAAACTGTGTTTAAACTGTAATATTTATATCTGGTAATGATAGTGCCTCAGAAGGTGATTTGGAGGATTAGATGAGGTAGTATACTTTTAGATCTCTGGCCATGTGGCTTATCACATATTAGGTATTCCATAGATAGTTTTGATTTGAATCAAATTGGGAATGTATAGTTTTTAGTTTGTACTTTTCAGCTATAGTATATGTGGGTGTTTTTATGTCCTTTATTCTTAGTATTATATTGTTGAATCTCAGAATACTAAAGAACACAAATACAAAGCTTATGAACTTTACTATTATAAAAGATATGTGTTGATGCCTTTACTATGCAAATCCTTCCAGGATAGAAATAGAACTGTTACTATTACCGAAGCAAATAAAACAGAAAAAGAAAGCTACTAATCTTACTAGCAGCTAAGCTTGCTTTGAGCCAAATCTATTGATACCCATTTGTTTACTTAATTGTCTGTGGCTGCTGTCACAGTTCAGTGCTGGATTTAAGTAGTTGCAGTAGAGAGCCTGTGACTCACAAAGCTGAAACACTTACAACCTGGCCCTTTTTATAAAATGTTTGTTCATTCTGGGACCATATCAATCCAATAATAGAATCGTAGTGACTGGACTACAATTCAGTTGGAAGCCTAGGTTTTATTTGGCTAGGCTGCTACCTGGAAGGTATACCCTTTAGGTTTCCTTGAGACTGATGTTAGGGGAAAATAAGAAGCATCCTGTGCAGTAATGGTCAGGGTAGAATCCTGAGATTTCAAAATATGTGTATACCAGGGATGGGCAAACTAAAGCTCCCAGGCCAAATTTGGCTTGTGGCCTGTTCTTGTATAGCCCACAATCTAACAATGTTTTTTTTTTTTTTTTTAAACAATTTTAAATGGTTAAAAAGAAGAAGAATGTGACTGAGATCATATGTAGCTCCAAAGCCTAAAATCTTTACTCTCTGGCCCTTTACAGGAAATGTTTGCTGACCCCTGGTCTTTATGATTCCCAGTGCCTTCTTACCTGATCATTACCCTGGACGTGGCCAAGAGGAGATGAACCCTTTGTTAAGACAGCCGCATTTATAATTTAAATAAGTAAATTTATTTAAAAAAAAAAAAAAAAAAACAGCTGTATTTAGTGACCACACTACCTTACTGAGTTATGTGGACCAAAAGAAGGTGAGGGAGGTAGAGTCAGAATCTTTTTGAGTTGGTTTATCAGGAGGTCATTCCAGTGCTCAACAATATTAGATGACTGTGGATTAGGTAGGGAGCATGAAATGTCCATCAACTATTTTGACCTGTCATATGCTCTTTATAATTGGAGGTACACCATTGTTAGCTGGTAAATGGCCTCAAAAGCCAAAAATATCTTAATTGCTTAATTTTGATGGCCATATTGGTGTGGTCAGAGTTATCTGATCAGACCGAATGGGAATTAGGGGGTTAAAGGTCTGATGTAGTGAGTTTGCTGTGAGTAAGCTGGATAGGGATGCTTTGGCAATGCCTAGTGCAGTATGGCTTTCATTACCACCTTATAAAATGGTTGACTTTTGGTAGTCATGAGTTGGCAATACTGTGGTAACTTCTGCATCAGAAAGAATATTTTGCTTAATGCCCACTCTATGATAGTGGATGTTTTGCCATGTTTGATACAATGATGGATGCAGGCAGCAGTGATGGCAACCTGGGTGGTGCAGGTTAATTCCAGCTGTTCTCATCAGAGAAAGGGCCCCTGCTGTGGGCATCAGCATGAATAACCCAGATGATATGTTCAGTTGTGATTGTTTTTCTGTAGTTTTTTTTCTGTAATTTGTGACCCCTAATCTTTAGTTTTTAATTTGCCAGTTTGTAGTTTTCTAAGTAGCAAACCAAACAGCTAGGCCATTGACACCAGCCCAAGGGTCAGTAAATTATAACAAGATTTGTCAATGGGAATATTAGGCAGAATTATGAGAATGCCCTTGAATTCCACCTGTTGAACTGGTTTGCATATTGCTGAACCTGCGGTTGAATAGCAGCAATAGCATGATGGTCACCATTATGTTTCAGTTTTGTTGAACCATCATCAGTGAATCAGATTCAAGCATTTTGAGGAACCTCTCTGTATCACATGTCCCATTAAGCCTATAGGTTTGCTTTAAGTAAAGTGGAGGTTGAGATTACCCCTAAGGGATAGCTGCCATGTTTTCATGTAAATCCAAAATGCAGCAGGGGCCAAGCTGGATATGCTCTTTTATTTGCTATTGCCATTTGACTAGGGGTAGGCGCCTTACTCAAGCTGAGTCAGTCGTGGTGCTCATCTGTAAGTTAAAAGTCCACAATCTCAAATTGTGTCAGAATCTGTTTTTGGGATTTTGAGCTTGGAAATAGAGAAAATGAAATTACTTTTTGTAGAAGACATCAAGTGTAGGAATTGGGAAGTTATCGTTTCCTGCCATGGTGAGGAATCAGTTCTGAAGAGAATTAGAGTGACATAAAGAGACAAGGAAATGGAGTTCTGGAGTCATTTGAAACTGGTACCAATTGCTTGCGAGGCCAACCCCCTCCCCCCTTATCACTGTGTTTCAACCCTTTTTTGTATTCTATAAGCAAATTAATCCCAGCTTTTTGTTTAAACTAGCCTAAGTTGGATATCTGTTTCTAACCACTATGAGTCATAACAAATACATGTCATTGCCTTATGCAAAGTATAATTATTGATGGTTTGATAGTTTCATCAGAGATACATTAACTGGTATTTCATGTTGATTCATTTCTGTTTTTTTGTATTGATGTCATGGAGGAAGGAATGGAAAATATATGCACATTAAACTAGGTATTATTTCTGAATTGGCCAGTCGTTATTCATATAAAGTGAATCTCTAGGACCAGGAAGAAGTATAAGAGGTTAAAATGTGCTTTGGAGTAAAACTAATAAAATTAGAAAGCAAAGATTTGATTAAAATAAGAAAAGTTATGAGTTATACTGGACACCTAGGGAATATGCATTTATAGTTTGAGCCTGAATCTTTAGTCCATTGGTGAATGAACTAACATGATTTTGGACAGATTCCAAATCAAAAGATTCACCAGGAAGAACTGAGAAACTCTTCTTAATTTTATTCTTTACTAGTCAGAATTTTGAGTAGTAGTGCTGATCACACATTAGAAAATAAAAAATACTGAGCAGGTTTTAGATAAGCTACTTGAAGAGAACGAAAAATGAAGAAAATTCTAAAATGAGAAGAATGTTAGTTTTTTAAATGCTGGACACAGGCTTTGATGTCTGTACTCTAAAGAATGCCTTTGAAGCTTATTCTGTTACACTGCAGACAAAACTTATACTGTTATACTGTTGACCTTTAACAACACAGGTTTGAACTGTGAGGATTCGTTTATATGGGGATTTTTTCCCCAATAAATATATAGTCAGCCTTCTGTATCCTCAGTATGGGGATTAAAAAAATGGTATTTTCGATTCGTGGCTGGGAATCCGCAGATGCAGAGAGGTCTGACTGTATTATTCCCAGCTATTTTATATAAAGGACTTGAGCAGTTGTGGATTTTGGTATCTGCAGGGGTACTGGAAGCAATCCCCCATGGATATCTAGGGACTATTGTAGTTAAGTTTTGGGAATCAGAAGTTATATGTAGATTTTTCAACTGCATGGGGAGTAGGCGCCACCAATCCTCACATTGCTTAAGGGTCAACTGTGTATCCATGACGGTTGCTCTTTTAAGTAATCATTTTGGCCAACATTTTTCCAATCCATAGACACTGCCATAGTCATAGCTTTTAGAAATTTCTTTGAAATTATTTTTGTAGCCAATTTAGCAGACACATGAGGAAATTAGTACCTTACCTTTAAATATATACTTCCTTTTCTTTTAAAAACTATGTCAGAGAGAGAAACTATAATTTTGAATACGTATCCAGAACCATGCCTTCTATTTGAATATAAAGATTTGTCGAGATCTTGAGTCACCTTACCTACTCTTCTTCACTCTGAGTGGTATTTGTTTCTTTCAGATATTTACTCAACCCTCAAGTGATCAAAATTTACCATCTAGGACAATTCAGAAGAATAACCTATAGGCTGTAAATGTAATTGTAAATGAGGAGTACCAAAAATGTTTTGATCAATGAAATGTTGATGTAGTTATCTTATGACTATGTCGAAGGACAATTCATGGCTGTCTGCTAATTTACTATAACATAGTCAGGACCTATGGTTTAAATTCTACTCCTATACAACTCCCTCCTCCTCATTGCCATTTACTAGTTGTGGGATCTTAGGCATGTTGCGTAGATTCTTAACATTTCAGTTTCTTCATGGATCATAATATATTTTTCATGGTTTTGTTGTGATAAATTTCATTCATCGCAGTGCCTAGCATGATAATTGGTGGTTACTCTTACTATAATTATGACAGCAGTAATAAAATATGTCTTGGATTATTTCATGATTTTATGAAAGATAACAGGCTTTTCTAATTCATAAATGAAAGAAACAAGCTAAAACTAGAAGAAATTTAGTTTGATGGAAATAAGAATCATTGAGATTATTAAGTCCCTGAACCTAGAAAGGAACAAGCTTTTCATTGAATGGCATTGCATTATTTATTTGTGTTCTAATTATTTCTTGATGGAAATAAGAATCATTGAGATTATTAAGTCCCTGAACCTAGAAAGGAACAAGCTTTTCATTGAATGGCATTGCATTATTTATTTGTGTTCTAATACTATCTCCCTACAGAAAGCATTGTGTATTTTTCTTGTAATACCTAGCAATATACTTATCATAGTATGTCCATTATTTAAATGTCTTCATTTCCTTTGAATGGATTTTTAATTTTTTTTGAGGCACATAGTTTTTAATGTCTTTCACAAAAGATGGCCCTCATAGTAAGAGTTTATTTTTGGTGCAGTATTACCATTGGAATTGGAGATGATTTTAAGTAGTATTTTGGAAACTTTGTTTTTAATTATAAAAGTTATTTCTTTTGCTGGGTATTAGGAAAAAAAATATTCCACATGTTGTACCCATAATTTCAGATATTATTGCTTAATAGTGGAATAAAAATTTGCTCATGAAATAAATTTTCATAAAATAAAAGTAAAAAGTTGTGGGTAAATTAAAAAAAATATTAACAATAGCATTAGCTATTTATTTATTTAGTACTTACCATGTGCTTGGTACTCGTGTAAGTGCTTGATATCTATTGAGTCATGTAACCCTTACAACAGTGTTGAGAGGAAGGTACTGTTGTTGTTACCTCCGTTGTCCACGGGAGAAACTGAAGAATGAAGAGATGAACAGTCTTGCCTTTGATTACAGTAAATGGCAGTGCTGGACTGTCAGCCCATGTGCTCCTTCCAGTATCCTTCCTCTTAGCCACTTGAGATACTGCTACTTCTTTATTAAGTAAATAATAATACAAATAATACAAAGATAGGGTAGCAATAATAATGTTGGTACGCAAATACATGAAGTTTGTGAAGCTGCTCTAGATAATAAAATATTTCTAACCTATAATGAATATATTTCCATATGTACATATATGGAATTAAATAGAGATGCATTCAGAATATCTATCAAGGCTACTCTAAGTATAAATGAAGCATTATCATTTTATGTCTTTAATGAAATAACACTTTATTTTTAAAAAATCACCATTTGGTGAGCTATAGCAACAGTTTTTTTCTTTATTTCTTTCCTTTTTTTAAAAAAACAGTTTTGCACCTGTTTCTGTGAAAAGGAAATGTTCATAGTTTATAACTAGAGAAAGTTGGTTTTTTAGGTCATTCACAACTGTACTCAAACTGTTTGATATTTTAGTTTCAGGATTTAACTTTCTAACAAAAGTTATGTGACATCAGCAGCGAGGTGCGATGAAAGCTCTCTCAGGAATACTCTTAATAGAAAGGAAGACTTTGGGTCTGTGAGGTTGTGTGGGCTTGAATGTGATTTTTATTTGATATATGAGCTGTGACATAACTATTGCATGACTGAGATGTACTTGTAAGTGCCGTACTATGCAGATGGGTTTTTTTTTTTTTCTGAAACAAAGCCAGAAACAAAATCTTGAATGTGTTCATTTAGTGAGGAAAGAATACTTCATAGAAACATATGGAAACATTTCCAAGTTTTTTTTCATTAAATGAGCCTTTTACTTTCTAAGCATTTTTATGATTGTTCAAGTTAATATGTCATTTGCCTCATATTTTCCAAGTTTAGTGAGACATGGAAGTCTTATAGAACTGTGATGTTTTGAAACAACCAGATCACTTTTAGGAATGCACATTTTAGAATTAGATTAGATGATTATTAGAAAGTTAGGGTTGAATCATGGATATATTTTTCCTTAAATTATTAATCATGGCTATCCATCTCTAATTATTTTAACATTATGATGGAATTTGGTGAGATGTACAGAGCAGGTTTTCTTTTTACTCATTTTCAAATTGAAAAAGAGTAGGACAACATTAAAGGAAATCATAAAAGGAAAAATATACTATAAATATAACATGACTGTTTTTAATTTTCCATGTTCTCTTCTAACCCATGTCCTTATACATAGTTTTACATGATTTGATTTATTATGAATATACCATTTTATGTTATTCTTTTCTTTTGTAATATTATTATTTTTTTCTTTTTGGTGGTCACATAATTTTGGCTTTCCCATTGAGAAAGGCATACAAAGAAAATTTTCTCATATTCTAAGTTGCAGAGAAGTAATAATGATATTACATGTTGCCTTTCTACTTAGCTTTGATGCTGAATCACGTGTATATTTTGTAGTTTTTATCTTCCTGACTACATATTTGACACTCACAGAACTCTGTTTTTAATTTGTGGCTTTTTGTCTTTTACTTTTTACCTTGAGAAAGTACTGGAAGCCATCTCCTCCTCCTGTGTGGCTTCAGCTACCACCCATACACTGACAACTGCTTCATTTAATTCTCTAGCTCAGAACTTCTTCCTGAAACTGATACATTCATTTAGATGTGCCAAGGAATCTAAAACTCACTATATTCAAAATGAAACTTGAGTCTCTTTCTTAAATCATAGCTAATGGTATCACCATTCTCACCCATTGTCTTGAGAAAGACACGTAGGAGTCATCATGTTCTGTCAGTTCTTCTTAATTCTTCCTGACCTCTGGCCTGTGTTTTGTGTTACTATGTATTTCCAGTTGCTATTGTTGTAGTATCTTACCAAGTGATTCCCCAGTCCTCTGTTGTTCTTTTCTAATTCTTTCTGTTCATCGCAGTCTCAGTTATCTTTATAAATGGAATTCTGATTATGTTCTTCAGTGGTTTTCCATTTGTCTTCAAGATAAAATTGGAACTTCTCTGTGTGTCAGTACAAAGTAATTTCATGATCTCTCAGACTCATCTCTGGAAACTTTCTTCAAGTGCCTTTCTTTAGCTGTTTTCAACTACTGGGTGCCCAAGTACACATACCTGTCTCCTACGTCCTTGTCGCATCTGTCTGGAACACCTTTCCTACCCTCAAAACCATTTCCTCTCCTTGGGTGCTTAACTGTTTCTTTTCCTTTAAGACTTAACTGAAGCTTCATATCCTTCAATCTGAGTTAGGTGTACTTCTTTTATATTCCCAGAGTATGCTGCCAGATATATTGTGTGTGCCTCAAAAATGTTTTTAATTTGTATTATTAAATATTATTTCACTGAGTTAATTTTTGGGGAATTCATTAACATTTGGAATTTAGGTGATTGATAGTCATTTAGTAGATAAAGCATTTTCCATCTTTATACATGTTAATATTTAAAAAAATTATTTCCCTGCCAAAATATCCCAAGAAATACTGAATCAAAGGTATGGACACTTTTTATGGGTTTTGGACATCATCCTTTTGGTAATGGTTCTTAATGTCAGTGTTGCCCAAAAGATATGTTACAGGGTACGTATAGTGATTTTCAGCAATCAAGACTATTGGTATTGGTAACATTTTCTCTGTTTAAAGAAAATTTTTATCTTTACAAAATACTGACCTTAGGATATGCATGATTTTTTCTATTTGATAAACATGTGGGCACCAGTGTATGTCACGCTCTGTGCCAGGCACCAGAAACACTAATATAGTAAGACACTTGTCTTGGTTAATCGCAAAATAGGTTTTTCAAGGACTTTGAACAGTATTATGCATAATATAATTCACATATGTTTATTCTAATTTGATCTGCCTATTGAATATGAAGATAAATCAATGTTTAACCTATCAACGTCATAAGTTTAACTGATTTTGTCATTTATATTTGAGAGTGGCTTCTTGAAAAACTGCCTTTTTCCATATTCGGATTGTACTTTTGCTTTTATCTTTTCTATTAGAGGAGGATTGTTTCAGTTAGGATCTGATTTTAATGAGTAATAAAACTGAAGGTTTTTTTTTTTTGTTGGAAAATATAATTAATGGATTGCTTAATAAAGTTCAGTTTAATTTTTTTAACAATTTGAACTATATATAGTATTTATATTAGTTTCTCTGTGTTTACTTCTTTACTTAAACAATTGTTCAAGTATGTTTCATATTTTCATATTAAAATATAAGCAGATGGTTATAATATTTCTTTGTACATGATATCCACACAAGAACTCTTTGTACTGTTGGCGGTACTGTTACACAGTTCCTTACTACAGTAAGTAAATATATTACCTCAACCCTTAATCAGCCTACTATTGCCACTGATGACCCAATGCTTAAGTTGTAATTCTATGCTGCTGACCCAGACTCTGGGGGCTTATTTTATTTTATTTTTTGATGCATTGCTGTAGGCAATTTTAAGGATGTGGAACCAAGCCATCTTCTCCCTTGGACTCATTTCCACTTTTATTTCCTATGGGAGGCGTAGCCTTCCTTTAAAATATTAGGGTTTTTAAATTGTTCACCTATTCTATGATTACTGGGTGGAGGAGTAATGCTGCTTGCTCATTTTAACTTACTGAATTAAAAAAAAATCATCGTGGCTTAACTGGTGTTAAACAGTTCTTGAAATTAAAATTTTCAAATTCATAAAATGCCTTTCTGGTAGACACTTGATTCTTTTGTGAGAGTGAGAGCGTGTTTGTGTGTGTGTGTGTTTCATGGTTCTTAGTTTTATTTTATGCTTATATGCTAGGAATGTTTGGCTTGATTTTGTCCCAGGAGGGTGTAATTGAGAACTGACAGGTTATATGAAGTTGAAAAGAAATTTAATGAGTTGTAAAAACCAATGCTTCATTTTTCCTTGGTAACTAATATGTTATTTGTAAGGAAGTGTCCTAAAAGTTCAAAATGAATAGGCTTCTAAATTGCCTAGCAGCTTTCAATTTTAATAGTAATAACTGCCTCTTGAAAACAAAATGAAGGTTATTCACTAAGAAGAATGAAGTTATTTTTAGACTATGTGAATGTTTGGGGCTTGAATATGCTGACAGTTTTTACTCAGCTTCACAAATAAAAGTATGCGAAAATCATGCTTCTAAAGGTTTTTAAAAATTACTCTTTTTTTTTTTTTAGCTCATTTCCTTTATCAAGAAATTTGTAGAACATCTCACCTGAACCAAGTGCATTATAAGATGCTGGAATTATTAATATGAGACAGGCACAGATTGAAGGAGCTTCATCTTTGATAGGAAAAGACACATAAGCACATAATTATAATATGGTAGGTACTGCTAGATGTTCTGAGAGCCACACACACACACCATACAAAAGCAGTTTATTGTGTTTTGAAGGCTTCTTAGAGGAGGTAACATTTGAATTAAAACTTAAGTATAAAGTAAGCTCTGCTAAGTGCCATGTGGTTAGGAGTTTGGGAAACTATGTGTGGGTGTGTCTGGGTGTTTGTGTGTATGAATGTTAGAGGGGAATGAGGGTGGTAGTAGCTATGTCATCCGATGCTTAATATGAAATGAATGCTCTATGCACTGTTAAAAATGGCCATTTTAAGTTGTAGGCATAAGGAGTGAGTTTTTGAAATGGAAACAGTGCTGCTTAGGTTCTTCCAGAAGCAGACACTGAGATGGAGTTAGAACCTTAGTTCGCTGGATAGTAACACCTGTAAAAAGAAAAGAGTAAGAGTAGGATTAGTCAGGAGCAGTCTTCACATTGTGAAGTCAACTTGACAAAGTCTCTGCTAACCCAAGAGCAACCTTTGCAACAAAGGTTGTTTGAGGTGTCCTGCATTTGGTAGAAATGACTAGGCCCTTCTACCACCCATTACTCAGGTGCTGGCTGTGGGCTTCCCTGAGAGAAGTATGTCCTTGACTGGAAAGCTGAGGCAAACTCTACAGAAGCTAACAGCCTCCAGCTTTCCTTGCAGCTGGGCAGTGTGTCCTTTGTTGAAGGGTGATTTCTGTGGTGCATCTCTATGTCTACTATAAGAAATCAGGGTGGGGTGGGCTTTGGGATGACGATACTAATTATTCATTCATTTAATCAGTCAATAAATGTCACTGAACACTTATTATGTGCTAGGAACAGTGCTGGGCATAGGTGATATGAGCAAAGCAGATATGTCCCTGCTTTCATGTAGCAGGGACATACCTGCTACATATATCATGGAGGAAGAGTATTCCAAGCCAAAGAAACATTGGCTATAAAGCCCCTGTTATGGGCAGTTGCTTGGCAAACAAAACAAAACAAACAAAAAAACCCAACAAAAAACCAGAAAGAAGGCCACTTTGGCTGCAGAGTTCTGAAAAAGAGAGAGGGTAGGGAGGGAGGGGGAAATTAAGGGGGCGAGGGAGGAGGAAGGGAAACAAGGTCAGAAAGTTTGGCTGAAGCCACTGGAGCCTAGCAAGGCACAATAAGAACTTTGGATTTTATTGTAATTGCAATGAGAGGTCATTAGAAGGTTTTAACCAGAAGAGTGACACAATTTGACTTATGGTTGGAAAGTTTACTCCTGCTTACCAGCTTCCACATTTAATAGTCATAAGGCAGATATGTCTTGACTTCTGATTTAATGATACACTCTGTAGTTACTTGGAGAATTCTTTTACATTGCTGGCAGTGGTATAAAAATCTGCAGGAAGGATACACACATCGAGTCTGTTATCAGTTTGTTTTACCCATTTCCCATATTTCTATAGTAACTCATTAATTAGTTCTTTTGTTTTAACGTAACTATTACTCAACTACAAGAGCCATATTAATTTTAAGTTTTAATTGACTATACAGAACTTGTTTTTCTCTTGCCTTTTGTTATCTCTGAAAAAACTACGTAAACTTTGTGGGAATTTTATTTAGGCATTTGAAACTCTTCACGAGAGTGTGTTGCGAGCCTTTAAAGTTTTACTAGTCCCTCACTGGATCCTTACCACTCTCTGGTGTAGTGCAGGACAAAATTTAAAGATCCCAGGTTTCTTACATATAGCAGAAACCTGCACATTGCTGGCTTCCAGAGCTACCCTTATTTTTCTTGGGATCAGAGGCTTGCCCTCCTCCCATAGGAATTTTTAAGACTCTATCTCTATCCAAATATTTACTTGCCTAATAGTTAAGAATGATTACAGTTATCTATGATTCTTATTTAAGGCTTATATTATTTATGGAGAATTAAATTCCAGTTCTGAAAAGTGTCTTCTCAATGCTAAAGTTTGAACCTTGGCCCCACCTTTTATTAACTATGAGATGTAGGCAAGTCTTTACCTCCTTAGGACTCAGTTTCTTTCTCTGTAGAATGGGGAAGACCAATAGTACCTGCTTTATAGGCCTACAGTAATAAGGAAGTGAAATAATATAAAATGTCTGTCATTCCATGACTGTTTTTGCTGTTACTTTAAATGCAATTATTACTTTATTAGAGATGTATTAGAGGTAGTACAGATTTTATTAGAGGTAGTACAGATTCATTTTGGACATTCATCTAAAATCTGCTCTTTGGCTTCAGCTCTGGCCTTAGCTTTTGAAAGATTGAATAGCAGAATATCTACTTCAGTGTCGTTTCTGGTATTCTTGAATTGAGTGTAGAAATACCATCATATCTAATAGCCTAACAGCATCAGTTTAATAAATTAGGTGTGCCACTCGTCTCAATTCAGGTGAGCATTTTCTACATAACTGAGAATGAGCATTTCCTTATATGTTTTATATGTTGAAATTTTGTCAGTGAATCGAAGTAGAAATATTTATTATAAGAGTAAAATACTACATGTACCAATGGTTGTACACACTGTTAATTTTATGTATAAAAGTAATTATTATTTCAAAAATTCAATGACTCGGTAAAAAGATTGTTAAAATAAATATTAAGAGACTATTTTAGATAACTTTATAAAGGTCTTCATAATTTTTCTAAGTTAAAAATATTCTTAAACATTTCAATAAAAAGACAATAGTTAGATTATATATTCATAGAATCTATAGAATTGTTTAATGTACTAGCATTGATAAAACTTTAAAATCGTATTTATTTTCTAATTATTTAATTTTATTTTAGCAACAAGTCTCAGGATAAGGTCCTATTTGGGAATTTTTCATGTCTTATAAGGTTGTATTAAAGGCAGAAATCAGAATTTGTGAGGAGGGATAACACAAAATGATGTTCACTAATCTCTGAGGAAATAATTCTTAATTCAAATATAAAAGTGGAAAAATAGAGTATAAAGAGAAAAAAGTGTTAGAGAAAAATGAGATATCTAGAACACATCCTATGTACTCAGTCAAAATTACCAACTTCTGTAAGAATACTTTATAACCATTCATTCCTATAGAAATTTTACTTATTATTATAGAGGAAGGAAAGCTTATAAAATTTGGAAACATCAACAGTGTTAGCCAAAAACGTCTTGCTTTCTTCCCATCTAATTCAGTTGGAATTGAGCATTTAGTTAGTATTGCAAATGTGTAACTTAGAGACAACAAAAGTAACATAGCAGGTGATAGCAGGTAAGAAATTGTGTACTCTGTGAAATTAAAACTCAGCTCTTCAGATCCTTCATAAAAATTTATAACGATAGTTACTTTTTATTAGAATCTGTATTTATTCTTATAGTCCAGAAATTCATTCTATTATGGTGACATTTTGCTTTGGCCACAGCTGAGTGGTATGCTGTATTTTAATAATACGAGAAGATAGTTAAACTCTATCTTTTTTTCCTTCTACGTGCCTGACATTTTTATAAGTTTACCCAAAGTATACAGAATGTTGGGTAATTTTAGAAGAAAGATTTTTTTAACATCAAAATCTTTCATTTTCATTTCAAAAATTTTCAGAGGTTAGTTTCTATTTTAATAGGTTAGTAGATTGCCTATTATATATAGAATTTGAAGGATTTCTTAATAAGTTCCAACATGTACAGTCAGAATCATTGTCAAATATATTTTTTAAACTAAGTAAGGCATTATGTTAAATTCACATTAAAGTACCTTTCAACATAATTTATACACAAAGAATACTACCATGAAAACATTTTCTATGTGTTGTTCCATTTTCCCCTTAGGTCAATGCGTATAACATTTATTCTCAGTTCTTTTATAAGATAGAATTATTGAAACTGCTTACTGTGAAATAGAGGATTATACATGAATAAAGCAACTTTGCTCGTTTTTGTTACAGTAGAACAACTTTGGTAACCACTTATTTATTCCATTTCCAACAGATGAAACAATCGTGTTTACTATAGGTGAGGCATGGAGACCTTTAAGTTTAAAAGTAATTGTACTGTATTCAAATAAGTTATACAGGACACATTTTAACAATACAAGAACTGGTTTAATTTAATTAACTGTGGTCTGATATGGTGTGTATTCCACTAATGGTAAAGCAGACTGGCCTTTACTGACTGATGTTTTTTATCCATTTTCATTGGCCAAATTTGTCATAGAGGCATTATCTTAAGTTCTGGAAAACAATTCTCATGGATTTTGCTTTAATGATAAGTCATGTATAGTTCATTTGTTGATAAAAGTTAAGTGGAATTTCTAAAATCTGTTCTTAATGACTTTTAAGAATGAAACTAATGTGTATGATGGTGGGTTTTTTTTTTTTTTTTTTTTTTTTTACCACATTTACTGAAGCAGAGAGCAGATGAATAGAAGGGTTTGTTTCTAATTACAATCAGCAATGATCATCTTGACCTATTACATTCACTCTTTTAAATAGCCTATATTGCTAAAAGAAGGCAAGTGGAAAATGAAGAAAAAAGGATGGTACTTCTTACGTGATGTATAGGACATTCTGGAAACTCATACCATTTCATAATGCTATGTCACCTATCTTAGACGTAGAGCAATTACAAAAAAATTCTAGTTCTGTAACCGTATTTTAACTTTGGGAGTAAATGAGATACCTGATGGTAATCCCTTGCCCCTCTCCCCCAGCTGTTTATTTAGTGTTTGCTTTTATCGATACTTGGATTACTTGATAAGAACTTTAAAAATTGCTATGAAACTAGAAGATTATAACTCAAAGGTTCTATCACCATTATCTTACAGTAAGTGTGCTGCCAATGCAAGGGTAACAATTGAGGCTTTTTGTGAAAACGGTGAGGGCAAGTGACCAGGATAATAGGTTTATTTGGTAAACAGGAAAACAGGTCATGAAAATGTATTGTCAGTGAGAAATGAGAAAGAAGTGAATAAATAATAAAAAGTCATGATTGAAACAAAATGTCACGGATGTCTTTGGACAATAGGCTGCACTATAGGGAAATGGAATTAATTTAGGAAGTATTTGTTACCTAACTATGCAGTTTTGGGTGATCATTTTCTTTATTTTATTTATTTTTTTAACTTTGGAATGGCCAAACTCCTTAGAAAACTTGATGGTCCCCATTTCTCCAGCTTCATCTCATATCACTGCTACCATCATCCGCAATAGGTTGCACTCCCGCTGAGCTTCTCTATAAGAGCTCCTGAAGACAGTCCTAGCTTTTTCCTTAGGTTTTCATTGCCTGGAGCACTCTGATTCACTCTACCCTCACTTTTTCTGGTTTTCTTCTCTTTATCTTTTATTTTCATTTCTCAAGATCAGGCTAGGGACCCCTTTTATATAATTTAAAAACACCCTATACTTCTGTAATAGTACATATCACATTTCTCTTAATGAGTTTAAGAGAGTTTTTGTGTGGAAAGATGATAAGTCTGTGGTTAGTAACCACAAAATAAATATGTTTTGAATGAATGGATTCTAGTTCCAGTATTTACCAGTTTTTAAATTTAGGAAACATTTATTAAATATTTAAATTACCTCTATTGTCCAGCTTGGTGGGGATGTGGGAGAACAAGTGGCCATGAGATAAGGTTAAGTGAGAGACGATGCTTGTACTGAGTTTTGAAGGATGTGTAAATCTGAACCTAGTTACTGGTAAAAACTAATTAAAGTTTGGTAGTAACTTTTTCTCCGATATACTTTGGCACTATTTTAGTAGAATTTAAAAGAAGGTGAAGGATGTTAGACTATAATAAAATTTACATTGGAAAAAATGAAAATTTCATAAGAAATTTTATATGAAAAATCTTCAAGTCTGAAATATGCAGATGCTTCATATTAATACTTAGTTATTTGCTAGTTTATCTTATTTCACTTCATAGTAAAATGAAAAGAATTAAAATAATTTTAAGCACTTAGAGATAACTGGGTATTAAAGAATAAATAGCATATACAAAATACATATTATGACTTATGGTGACATTTTGCTGTTCTTTAATTAGTGTAATGGATAACAGTATGTTTTAAATATATTTGTGCTGTGGTAAAACTTGGAAACTTCAACAACAAAAAAATCACTTGGAGGTGCTGCTAAAATGCAGGCTCTTATGTCCATCCATTCAATCTTTTAGGCAAGGCCCTTATATCTGACTTAATAAGCATCCAGGTGATTTTGATACTAGTAATTGACCCTTGCTCTCCTGACCATTTAGTGGCAGGACTGACACATTCTGTATGTATCTGAAGTGCTTTTAAACAGTTATGACCATTTTGAATACTCTTAAGTACATTGACTGGGATGTTACTTATTTGACTACATCAGGTTTCATATATAGATAAATCAGTCAAATTATTTTATATTGATCTTGTGGGTACCCAACTTTACAGAATGAATTGAGTTGTAAGTGGTTCTGCAGAAAGATGAAAATGAACAATATTACTGTAAATGTCTGAAATGTTCAATAGTCTGAATAATAGTAATTTAACTTCATTTATACTGTACAGTTTAATTTGGTATATCTGGCATTACACCAGTGCCACATCCTAATAGTATATCTTCGTCTCTGTGGTAAACGTCAATTTGATTTTTAAGAATAGTAAAAAAAAATGTTGTAATATAGTAGTATATTTCCCAGACTTTGTAAGAGAATGACTTTCTTTTTAATCTTGGTTATTCTTTGATTGCATATTGCTTATAAATCATACAAAGCTTAAGCATTTACTTTTTTTTATCTTTAAACTTTCTAAAATGTGGGATCAAAGGTCAAAGAGAATGTGTATTTCAGCTTAATGAATTTCCTTTATAAGAAGTTTAACATTTTATAAACCTTTTTATTACAAGAATAATTATAGAATGTGGGAATTACTAGAAAACACATAGAATAAAAATCATCCATAACTCTACCACCAAAACATGCATAACTTTCCAATTTTTTTTCTGATTATGTACTTTTTCCAATTCATTACATCAATTGTATTATAAGTAACTAAGGTTTGTTTTTACCTCATGAGGAAGATTTTGCAGAGTAATTTCAAGCTTGTGCTTTAAGGCCCTTAAGTTTTAAATGTAGATTTGCCTTTGTATTTCCTACAACTTGTACGTAGAGAAAAGAGCTAAAAACTTCCAATAAAATTTGTAATACAATCTAGAAAGTAAAATATTAAAAGAGAAAGGAAAAAGCTCTGAATTAGGACTAAGAAAGCTTGAGTTCTCTGGATGTGGCTTCTACCTGATTAGTCATGGGATTTTGGTTAAGTTACTTGACCTCTCAGAACTTCAATTTCATCTACTGTTTCCAAATGTGGAAAATAATGACTTAGTATTTTGAGAGAGCTATTTATTTGCAGTTGAAGAAAAAGGAACAAAGATATTACATAATCTGTTGATACATGGTTTTATTCTATGTCTTAGAACCAGAAATAATTTCAAACATTTCCAGACTCAGTATCAAGGAGTTTCTTTATGCTCCCTTGCAAGTCAGTTCTCATCACCTCTATAGTCAGTTCTTGTTCAGATTTCTGTCACAAGTTAGTTTTGCCTATTTTGAATGTTCATGTAAATAGAATCATATATACTTTATTTTGTATCTAGTTTCTCTCAACACAGTGTTTATGTGCTTCATTGGTAGTGTTATATGAATATACCATATACTTGTGCTGTGCAGTATTATGCTATGCTATTTAATATTAGTCATCTATTAAAGTAGGTAGGGCAGTTTGATAGGTACTAAGTAAAAAGTAAGTTGCAGACCAATGTGTACAGCACCATGCCACCTTTATTTTTATGAGAAGGATGTATGTATTCATGTTATGTGTGTGTATGCATGTGTGTATGTTTTTGGTAGATGAATAGTTAGGTAGGTAGATCACGTAGGTAAGTAGATTGATAGTTTTTGTGGAAAAAGTTTTGTATATATTAAAGAAGTACCAGTTATTACCTTTTGGGAAAGTATGGAATGTGGATGAGATGGAGAGTGGAGTATGTTAGGCCAGCTTCTTTATGAACTTTAGAGAAGCCATGTAATTTTGCCCTTTATGTTTCTGTTTTTAATGATTTTTAAATGGGGAGAGGGTAAAACATCTCCCTCCTAAATAAATAAAACTTTAAATATTTTTATTTTTCCACTGTTCTTCCTTATTTTATTCTAGCTCTTGAATTTTTTTTTCTAATTGTATGGTGAAATGGATCATTTAATTTAGTTCTCAGCATTATAAAGGTTGCTCTTAACCTCCTATAAATGAGTATCATGCCCATTGTTTTTCATGTATGTTGTCTGTGCATGTGCATGTGCGTGTTTGCATGTATGTAAATAGGCTATTTCTGTCTATTATAATTATAACCTTGCTCCCTTGACTCCTAATTCATTTTCTTTAAGAGATCTCTTCAAAGTCCTAGCAGTTATTTACCAGGTAGAGTACTTTTAAACAAGTAAGATATGATTTATTTAGATAAGTGACAAGCTTTTCAGTATTTAGTAATGAATATTTTAAACTCTTAAAGACTGACCATTTTTAGTGACTGGGGCAACTTCCAGTGTTTACATTTGGATGTTTAAAAACTTAAACAATTAAAATTAGTTTTGGGCATAGATTTAATTTCTAAGGAGTCAGTGAAACCAGTTTGAAAGCTATGTGTGTCTTGCCACACCTTAGTCACTGTAGTTTATGATCAAATCGTGTGTATTAATATCATTAGTAAATAACAAAATAATTACAAAAAATAAAATATTAAATCATTAACAAATTGCTAGCAAAAAATAAAAATAAAATGATATTACTATACTGAGGTAGCCAGTCTCCAAAGATGACCATTAGGCATGCTTCTTAGTATTTAGATTCTTCTACAAACCCATTCTCTGAGTTTGGGCTAGTCCTATGATGACACACTTTTGATCAAGATGATACTGTATGACTTTCTGAGGTGTGATTATAAGAAGGCTTGCAGCTTCTTCCTGAGACACTTGGAATATTTGCTCTGGGTGAAGGCAGTTACCATGTAAGAAGTCCAGTATCCCTGAGACTGTCAGTCATGTTGTGAGGTAGCCCAAGCTAGCCACATAGAGAGGCTAATGTAAGGAAGGAGAGGGATATGGGGAGGAGAGCAGGATGCCTATCTGACCCTCAGCTGTTCCAGTCATGTTGGCTAAGGTATCTGACATGTGAGTGATGATATCATCTTGGATCTCCAGTAGAGACTTCAGATGATTCCAGCCTCGGTCACCATCTGAATGCAGCAGCTGCATGAGAGAAACCCAGGCAAGAACCACCCAGATGTTTAGAAAATCCACAGAACTATAAGAGATAAAAATAGATTGTTGTTTTAAGCCACGAAGTTTTGGAGTAGTTCCACTGCAATAAATAACTGGAACAGATACTGTTAACTAAAATTTGTTTTAAATGTATTTTATTATGGACATTTAAGGGCCAAGATATTTTACTCATCCTCACCATTTGACACTTCTCTCAGTGACAGTATTTTGGGACAAAAGATGTAAATATTTGAGCCAGAACTGCCGAAAAAGAGTTATTCTGAGATTCAGAACCAAAACTTAGCCAGATCCAACCTGGAGCATTTAAGGCTACTAGGAAGCTTTAAAGAGCTATGAATCACACCTCAGGGACCCATCAGTAATATGGGGATCAAGGTTGAATTCCAAGTATTTTCTATTTATAGTTATATAAGAGAATAAAATAAGACTGAAACAATTTACTTTAAAGGAATATAATTAAATAATTATAAGCCTTTTCACTCCTCCCCCCCCCATTTACTTTATCTTTTCTTACTTTAGATTTTAATTTTGTGACTCAGAGCAATAAAGTTCGGCCTTCATGTAGAAAGGTGGGATTTGTACCAGACTAACAATTTTTAAGTACCTTTATACCTTCCAGACACAACAAAATATGAATCCCCTTATGTCAGAGGCTATTAGTGTTTCTTGATTACTAACTCTTTGACCTTAAGTTCACTGAAGATTAGTATATTAGGCATAATGCATTCAAGCTCATTTTCTAAGTTATCTTTCATGTTTTGTCAACTGCCAGGTGGGCTATGGGCATTTTAGGGGAGATGTGGTTAAAGTAGTCATAATTATCAACCGCCTGAAGTGCTTAGCTGTTATTTTAAAGAATATTAATAAGGTCACATTTAATTTGTGTGGGAGCTTTCACATGATTCCAAACTGATTGATTAGGATTATGTCTTATATATCCATTTGTTTCCTTAGCTATTTATAGATTAATGCATTTTCATATCACATTTGAGAAATAATTGTTTATGGTATAATATGTATTAATATTAATATGTATTAATGTACAGAGCATGTAACTGTTGATAGTTAAATGATGTCAGACATAATTTTGGACACAAATAACTTGCTTTGTCAAGTTCATCTTAAATGCATATGAATTGTAAAGTAGAATTAAAAATATAAAATATAATGTAAAACTAGTCAATGTTTTAAGGTATACTAATTATGATTTGTAAATATTATAGCCAAACCATGCTTGCAGTAACTTCCAAAAACCAAAGATTAATTTGAAAACGTTTTCATATTTTACAATTAATAATTTATAGATTATTGCTTATATTTAAAACTTAAAAACAAATTCCAATTTTCTCCAGCCATTCTAACAAAAACTTAATAAGTAGGCATTGCTTTAAAAATGACACAATCCACCAGTTATTTAGTAAGACTAGGATAATCATAAATTTCCCATCCATGCTTTTTCCAAAAATACTAACCCATATTGTTCTCCCTGGACCTGTTGTGGGGATGACTAATCCAACTGCTGAGGTCTCCCTTTATGTGTTTGATGGAACACTTGGCTTGCTGGACTACAGCTGTGTGTTTATGTGCAGTGCACACCTGCAGGGGCCTGACAAATAGCTGTAGTATGCAGAGGATACAAAATTACCCTGGCAGTGCTGCAAATAAGGAAGTTTCTGTTTTGAAGTCCATATGTGAGTGTGCTTGAGATGCCAGCTGGTGTATTTATGTTACATGCACAGATGTAAAACTGCCAACTGATTTTATACCAAATAATGTCTAATCTTTTTATATGTACTTTGTGTCAAAGTTATGAAGTGGTACATAAGAATGCTCTCACAAGTTAGGTCTTTTAAAATAAAAGGTGCTATTAAAAATGTGAACTTGTGACACAGCTAGGGAAGAGGATAGATGGTATTTCTTAACTGTCATCTTTGGAAGAATGTTATTATTGCTCTATCATTATATAAATAAAGGCTTGATTTATTGTAATCATTAGTGATACATATCCTCTTTGGTGGCTAGAGTCAGTCAGGTCTGTGTTTAATCCAATTTATGAATACTGAAATATGAAAGCCAAATTTATATAGCTACTTAACTTGGAGGTTTTGACCTTTTATTTTTTGTTTTTTTCTATCATTTTAACAAGTTGAAATGATAGTGCATTTTGGGTGTTAATTTTACCAATGTATTTAAATTTGTTCTGAAAGAAATACCAGTATTTACAGGCAAAATGTTTTCCAAGACTATGGAAATTTAAACACCAAAATAAAAACAGTAGAAAAGCCATTTGTTCAAAAGAACCTTTGAAAGAGACAGTTTTTAGTTTTGTGTCCCCTCTAACCAAATAAAGAAAACCATTTAATATGTGTGCCCTGAACAAGAATAATGATTTGATAGTTGAAAAATTTATCTTCAAGGTAATACTTAAAGATCAATTAGACTTTTCATATCAGTTACTTAACTGCAGGCTTTAGAGTTGGAACTCTTTTTAATAGTGTTTGATACAGTAGTCATTTTCTCTAAGAACTGTCGTAGCTTACTAGCTAATAAATTTTTCAACATATAGTTTCCAGTAGTAATGAGCATGTTTCAACTGAACAATATTTTCTAAAATATTGACTTTTACTATATTTGCAATATGTATACAAATTAAGAATTTTTAGACATTGCACAAGGAGAACTGGTTATCTGAGAGGTTATATTTTAGTTTTACCTGAGTTCTTAATGGTTTTATCTCACTGTATTTGATATATACTGGTTTATAAATATTTGCAAGTGAAGAGGGGTTCAAGTGCTTATCTAGAGTCGTATTATTTTAATTAAAAATATTTAACAGTGCTATAAAATATATTATCCAATTTTGTATTTGAAACATGCCAAATGTGTGTTTCACATATGTCTATCTAAATACATTGATTCTTCTTTTGGCATTGATGTAAGTTATACGTTTGTTCTGACTTTGTAGAACGGCCTTATCATAGTTTATTATTTGATTACATTTGTGTTGTTTTATATGCCTTACTAATTATTCATTATTGTTATTGTTAGCAAACTTGTAAATATTTTTAATTATACCTTTATTAAGTAGCACATGAGTAGGTATGCTTTCTTTTTCTATTTCCTTGTAAAAGGATGTACATTTGCTGTTATTTCTGGCATAATTTTACTTGAACTTTTACAATCATCTGATCTCAATGAATGTGGGAAGGGCATGAGCTTTTGGCATTGTTCCTTAGCCTTAAAAGTATGACTTTTAATTGAGTCAGGCTTCTCAATTCTTGAAGACAGCTTGATTTGGAATAAATTTTATATAATGAGACAGAAAGGTGAAATAGAAATCACATCTCTTAATGGCTGACTTGAGGGATATAATGGTTCTCAAGTACATCAAAAGACCAGAAAATTCCCCACAAAGTCAGAGTAGGAAGGCAGCATAGTATAGTTGAATGAGCTCTTCATCAGGAGACAGACTCAGAGTTGTGGGATATTAGGCTAGTTTCCTGAAGCTTTAGTTTTTTCACAAAAGGAAAGTAATAGTAATTCTGGTTTAATAAAGTTCATGTGAGTATTAATAAGATAATAGAGATAAAGCTCTTTCAAGGGTTAAGGTGTGTACCATGTAGTAGACAGTCAATAAATGTTGACTAATTTTTTTTATAGCATCAGCAGTAGTAGAAGTTTGAAATAAATCAATTACAAAGGAAATAAGAGATACTGTATATATGAAGTTAACTCAGAAAAGAATAGAAACAGGAATTGTTGCCTTCTTTTTTTTTCTCAAAGAATATTTTAAAGAAAGGACCAAACCTCACATTTTTACAGCTACAAGACAGAACCTTTTATTACTCATTTGAGAGATTATGTTCCATACATTGCTTGGTTATTTAGTGCCACGGCCAACTTCTTTTTAGTAGGGTATCACTTCAAACACTGCTGCCGCCACTGCAGGTTGCAAGCACATGATTGAAGGCTTCTAGTTCTCAGCCCATGCCCAGATGTCTTTCAATAACTATAGCCAGTAATTTCTTCAAATTGCTCACTTTATCAGCAGCACATGTCATCAATCCTGAAGTGGTTGCTCAAGTCAAACGGCAGAATCTTTCGCTTACAGATGCAGCTGCAAACAGGTGAACAGGCAGAAAGTAATTTGTGCAGCTTGGTGGCTGTCAGACGAAAGACAGACAATCTGTGTTTAAAACAGATTGCAGGCGCTGTATGGGCCAGACAAAAGGGATTTCTCCAACTGCAAATAATTCCAAGGTTAACATATTTTCCTTTCTGCCATTAGGTGATTTGTTAAAATTGGAAACAATGAACATTATAAATCTACACAGAAACTGGAGACAAGATGAAAGAGAAAATCAGATCACTAAATAGGTTTACATTTGTCTTCCCAAAGAAGTACAACTGGCATTCATAAAAGCTATTTTCTCACAAATTAAACCAAGTTATAAAATAATTCTTTGAAAATGCTTCAAGTTGCATTAAGAATTACCAATATTAAAAAACTGAAACCTGAATCAATAAAGTTTTTATAACAAATATTTTGGATTTTAGTTAATTGTTAATTTGTGAATATTATAATTTTTTTCAAATGTCATTTAGTGTTTCCCTTGACATTTTATTAGTGTAGATTTTAAAAGTAATATATGCTAGATATAACACACTTTTCTGCACATAAGGATCTGTCATAGCACAAAAATTCTTAGGGAGAAAAAATTTTTGAGGACTTGTGCCCATCTAAAAAAGTTATTCTTACATTTTATTTTCCTGGGAGTTACTGGAACATGACTCTGAAAGATATCTTAATCTATCCATAAGATAATCACATTTTAGAAGATTGTTCCATAGTAGCATTAAGGATATTCATCATTTTGTCCATACGTCTTAAAATTGATAGACTGTCATAAGATCCTAGTTCAGCCCCATATTACTTGTCACTATTAGTCCATCTGAGTACTTACTAAAATAAACAGGAAAACAGACTATATCACGTTAGCTTTATGGATACTTCATCATGGATAATTGCTGGAGAACATACACACAGACATGTTTATATATTTAAAATATAGATGCCTGTGTATGTGTGTAGCATATGAAAGTGAAAGATTAGTCCTTCATTGTAATTATGTACTGGAGCTCATGTTTGTCATATAGAAAACAACTATAAATGTGACTGATTTATTTTCTCATTGTCTGAGTGTCTTGTGCTTTCTCTCATATTTCACAATCACTTTAATATTGTAATTGTTTTTAATGGGTAATGGATCTTTGTAACAATAGAGTTTAAGAACATAGCCTTCAATGTCAAACTGGATTCAAGTCACAGTTCAGTAATATTGTGTGACCTTGGAGAAGTTACTTAATCTCTCAAATCCTCAGTTTTTCAGTGATGATAGTGCTATTTATTTAACTCATGTCGTTTCTGTGATATTTCAGGAAAAAGTAATACAGAGCATTGTGCAATGGTGCCTTGCACATATTTAAAGCTTCAATAAACCTTAGCTATTTTCTGCTAGAATTTAAACATCTTGAGAAGAGGGAATAAGTTTCTCTTGCTTCTTACTGCTTCCTTAGTGTTTGTCACTATGCTTTGAACATTGTATGACTTTGGTAACTAACCAGAAAGAATTTATAATTTGTTCTGTAAATTTCAGAGTCTACTTTGCTGATTTTCTTTAGAACAATTCTGATTTATTTTTTAGTATAGACAAAATAAGGGGATATGAGTATTTTAATTTTTCTTATTTTAGTTTAACACTAAGAATTATTCAGGATTATAGTTATTTTTCAAATATTGATTTTTTTCAGCTTAAGGAGGTATAATTGACAAAATTGTGATTCAACATATTGTATACTTGAAAATCATAATGATTTGATATATGCATATATTGTGAAATGATTAATTAACATGTCCATTACACATTTTCATATATATTTGGTAAGAACATTTAAATTTTACTCTTAGCAGATTTCAGTTATACAATACAGTGTTATCAACTGTAGTTACAATGTTATACATTAGATCCTCAGACCTTATTCATATTATAGTTAATAGTTTGTACTCTTTTAGCAACCTCTCTCTATTTCTGCCACCCTCCTGCCCTTGGCAACCACTTTTTTACTGCTTCTGAGTTGACTTTTTAAAAAAATTTCACGTATAGGTGGTAGCACGCAGAATTTCTCTTTCTCTGTCTGGCTTATTTCACTTAGCATAATGCCCTCAAGATCCATCCATATTGTCACAAACAGCAGGATTTCTTTCTTATGGCTGAATGATATTACATTGGGTGTGTATATCCACATCTTCTTTAACCATTCATCCATTGATGAACACTTTATTTCGATATCTTGACATTTGTAAACAATGCTGCATGAACGTAGTGAAGATGATATGTCTTTGATTCAAGCATCATTAATTTTTAATGCCAGATCACTTTATGAACATAAGCCTTTTGATCTCCAGACTGGACCACCATTATTCCTCTCCATTCTTAGGCCAAAAATTGATGGTCGCAAGAACATCTTACTTTAGATCTTGTAGGCTTCTCATATCAAACCTCTTTGCCTCTAATGCAGTAGTTAGAGCTTCTAAATTTACTGATATGCAGGTCCCACACCAGACCCCTTATTTTGGAACCTCCGAGGGTAGGGCCTAGATGTTGGTCATTAATTAAAAAACAACAACAACAACAACATGTCAATCCGTTGTGGATACAGCATTGAGAACTACTGCTCTAGAACAGAGATTGGCAAAGTATGACCCACGAGTCAGATCTAGGCACTGCCTTTTTTTCACTGGTACACAGCCACAGTTGCTTGGTTATTTGGCTAGTTTATGTATTAGTGTTACAACACTATGTATTACGTATTACAAAAACAGAGTTGAATAAGTGCAACAGAGACCTTATGTCTCACAAAGCCTAAAATATTTGCTATCTGGTCCTTTACAGGAAAAGTTTGCCAAAACTCTGATTTAGATTTGAGCTCTGATTGTGATATTTTTGCCAATTTCCTAGATTTCATGTTAGTACTTAATGTAATCTGTTAGTGAATCAGATTTTTGGTTATCTTTTCATTCTTGCCTAGTGGATTGTGAGCTGTTGGAGGATAGGCACTATATTTTATAGATCTTTGAATACCTCAACACTTAATAAAGTTAATTTTTCATATTTCAGTCTAAATGTTCATTAGTTGATGCTAGCTTTTGGCCTTAGATTATTGCATGAGGGTACCAGCAAGGGGCAGCATGGTGCTTTTGCTTTTGCATACTGTCTGTTATTTATTTTTTCCCTTATTCATCTATTATAATATGTTAAAACAGATATTATAATATTTTACAGGTTACAGAGCCATAAATCTATAATTATGGCAAATCTAATTTTTTAACTTCTTTAATTTTCTTCAATTTTCATTACTCTTTTTATCAGTTGTATTTAAGTTTTAGATCTGTCTCAGCTACAAAATACCATACCACATTTTCATTATCATTACTCTAATTTTGCCTTCATCCCTGTTTCAGGAAGTTTTGGCAATGACTGGGATACTTATATCTTGAAAATATGTCGGAGTCTGACAGATATGAGGTTGATGCAGTTTTAATAATAGTTTGGCCCTGCTTCCAGGCTTTTGATAGGTGAAAATTAGCTTTTGTTGCTAGTGTGGTTCATTTTTAATTGTAGGTTGCTCAGGAGAGAAAACAGACATGAAGCCATATCTTATAGGCTTCTGTTTTGGAAGGATATGTTCAACTAGTTTTCAACCATTAGTTCACAAATTTTCTTCAAGGATTGTGTGTTAGCATTTGTATTCCAAATATAGTTAGTACATATACATGTGTTACATGTTTATTAAGAAAGTAAGTTCACCATCCTAAAAAGATTTTTTCATTTTTGAGTTGTTGAATAAAGTGAATATGTTATTTAGAGCAGGGGGCGGGGGCGGGGGGTGGGGGTGGAATAAGGCACTCAGGCAGGTTGCTGACTGTAGTCCAAATGGCTGATCAGAGAGTCTTTATATACACTGGTAATGTGTTGTGCAATATAAGCTGAAATATATTCCACAAGGGAGGAAAACGGAATAGGTTACATACGCTGTTCCTAAGTGCAATGAATATAAAACTCCATTACTCACTTTAGGCAGGTGCTTTTTATATGAGGCTTTAAAGAAATATAAAACTGCTGGTGAAATGATTGGTTTGTACAGACACCACTTAGCTTCTAGTGCTTTGACCAGATAAAGAGGCCAAAAGTATCCTTGAAAACATTTCTTAAATGGTTAAGGGATTGAAGGTTAATATTCTCTTGGTGTAATAACCTGTCAGTATAAGCATTGTATAGTATATGAAATTTGTCTCTGACTTAGTTATGAAAAATTATTTTCGGGGACATAGGAATAATTTTTTAGTTTTAAGGTAATAAATGCCACTTTTGGAATGTAAAAAGCTATCCTTTTCAGGATAGCTTTGTGATTAGTTGATGAACATCATGAAAAATTAAAAAATATTTTAGTTCATAACAATTTATAGTGGTCTCACTTACATATACAAGTTCCTATATTTCTTTTCCCTTCGACTTTTAGAACAGCACCTGCCATAGTTTAAACACTGAACTCTCTTCCACAAATGAATTTTCATAAACATGAAATAAAAGGGAGATTGAAAGGGTAATAAATAGGTGTTAAAATTTGTTTTAGGTTTTAAATATGTGAACCAGTTGGTTTTCTTTTTAAACCTGCCCTAGATTGATTGATTTTTCTCTCTTCTCTCTTTCTATTATTGAGGTGGAATCACATAACATACAATTAACTATTCGAAAGTGTACAGTTCAGTGGTATTTAGTGTATTTACAGTGTGATGTAATAGCTAACTTTTTCTGATTTAAAAACCTTTTTATCACTCCATAAAAACACTCCATACCCTTTAAGTAATCACTCCCCAATCCTTCCTCTGCCCCATCCCCTAGTAACCTCTAATCTGCTTTCTGTTTCTATGGATTTGCCTATTCTGGATATACCATATAAAAGAAATCATATAGTAGGTGATGTGTTGGGATAGGCTTTTTCCTGTCAGCACAGTTCTCTGGAGATCTCTCTAAATTACTTTGTATATCTATAGTTTATTTTTATTGCTTTTGTTGTTAAGGAGCTCTTTGCCCCACCCTGGATTCTGAGGATTTTTCTTGGTTTTTTTTTTTTTTTTCTCCGTTTGTAGTTTTAATTTACACTTAAGTCCATGATTCATTTTGACTTATTTTTTATAAGATGTTAGACCTAGATTGAAGTTCATTTTTTTTTTTTTTTGACCTAGGGATGTCCACTTATTGCAGCACTATTCATCAAAAATGCTATCTTTCTTTAATTGAATTGTGTTTGTAGCTTTGTGAAAAATTATTTGACATATTTGAGTGTCTGTTTCCAGATTCTCCATTCTGTTCCCTTGATTTTTGTGTCTGTTCATCTGCCAATACTATATAGTCTTGATTACTATAGCTGTATAATAGATTTTGATATTAGGTGAACTTATTTCTCCAACTTTCATTTTTTGGAGGAGTTTTTATCTATTCTAATTCCTTTGCCTTTCCATGAATATTTTAGAAAAATATTGATTATATCTACAACAAAATATTGTGTTGTCTTTCAATCTGTGAACAGTGCGTCTTTTCATTTATGTAGGTCTTTGTTGATTTCTTTGATAAGTATTTTATAGTTTTCAGCATATAAGTCTTCTACAAGTTTTGTTAATTTTACTTCTATTTCAATTTTTCCCAGTGACTGTGAACAATACTGTATTTAAAATTTTTGTGTACATGTATATCCATTGCTAGTATATAGAAATACATCGATTTTTCTATTATTTTGTATCCTGCAACCTTACTAAACTCACCAATTATTTTTAGAAGATTTTCAAAAGATTCCTTAAACTTTATACATAGTTATGTCGACTGTACAGAGGGATAGGGTTTCCCCCCTTTTCCATCTGTACATGTCTTATTTATCTTTCTTGTTGTACTGCACTGGCTCGAACTTCCAGCATTATGTTGAATAATACCAGTGACAGCTGACATCCGTGGCTTTGTTCCAGTCTTAGTGTGAAAACATTTTATAGTTTGAGGTATTTTTGTAGATGTTCTTCCTCATGTTCAGGAAGTTACTCTCTACTTCTGTTTCCTTGAAAGTTTTTCTCATGAACTGGTGTTGAATTTTGTCAAATACATTTTCTGAATCAATAGATAGTATCATGATTTTTCTTCTTGTCTGTTAATGTGGTGAATTACATTGATTTTCCAATGTTGAACTAAACATTCACAACTCAAGTAAATATTGTTTGGTCATGGTGTATTATTTTTATTTATATACACAAACTCATTGTCAAATTCCATTTTCTAATATTTTGTTAAGTATTTTCACAGGTATATTGAGGAAGAATATTTTTGTAGTCTCCTTTTAAGTAATGTCTTAGTTTTAGAATAAGGATAACTTCATAAAATGAAATGGGAAATGTTTTGTCCTCATCTGTATCCTGGAAAAGATTGTGTAGAAGGGGTATTAATTCTTCTCTAAAGATTTGGTATAATTCTCCATCTGTCCCTGGAGATTAACTTTTTGGGATTTTTTTTTTTATTGATTTATTGATCTATATCATTAAAGTTGTCAAATTCTGTGTGCAGAATTATTTGTGTTATTTCCTTTTTAACTGTTGATATACGCAGTCTGTAGTAATATTCTGTTTCATTTCTGATATTGGCAATTTATGGCTTTTCTCGTTTCTTTTTTCCTTTGTTAGTCTTGCTAGAGGCCTGCCAATTTTACTGATTTAAAAAAAACAACAGTTTAAATAAATTTCATTGATTTATGCTATCTTTATTATATCCTCCCTCTGGTTGCTTTGGGTTTATTTTGCTCTTTTTCTGCGTTTTTGGGGTGAGAACCTAGATTATTAACTTGAGACTTTTTATTTTCTAATGTGTACATTTAGTGCTATAAAATTCCCTCTGCACAGCAGCTTTAGTTGTGTTGTACAGATTTGCTTTGTTGTGTTTTTATTCAGTTCAGTGTATGTTTTTTTATTTCCCCTGACTATTCCTCTTTGACTTATGAAATATTTAGATCTGTTTAATTTGCAAGTATTTGGAGATTTTTCTGACTGATTTCTATTTGAATACTGTGGTCAAAAACAAACTCCATTGATTTTAATTCTTTTAAATTTGTTGAGGTTTATTTATGGCCCAGAATAATATGGTCTATCTTTTCATATGTTCTGTAGGCACTTGAAAAGAATATGTATTCTGTTGTTGTTCTACAATATCAAGAAGAGTTTATTGGTTGATACTGTTTTTGACATCTTCTGTATCTTTGTTGATATTCTGTCTAGTTTTTCTGTCAATTGTTGAGAGAGGTGTTGAAATCTTCAACTATAATTTTGGATTTGTTTATTTCTTTTTTTTAATCAGCTATGAGCTATAAGTTTTTGTAACTATGTTGTTTCATACATATTTAGAATTGTTATGACTTTTGGAGTATCTACTCTGGTAATTTTGTTGTCGTTCTTAAGTCTATTTTATCTGATTTTAATATAACCATTCCTGCTTTTTAAAAAAAATCGAAATCAAATTCACGTAACACAGCATTTACCATTTAGACATTTTATAACGTGCTGTTCTGAAATTTTTATTATATTCATTGTGCAGCCATCACCACTGTCTAGTTTTAGAACATTTCTTATTACCCCAAAAGAAACTCCATATCCATTTAGTAATCATACCCCATTTCCACCCTCCCTACCCTCTGACAACCACTAATCCATGTACTTTGCATCTCTGTGGATTTACCTAATTCTCAATATTTTCTGTAAGTGAAATCATGTAAAATGTGGTCATGTGTAGCTGACTTATTTCAGTTAGCATGATGTTTTCAAGGGTCATCCATGTTGTAGCATGTATCAGTACTTGATTTTTTTATGGCTGAATATGATTCCATATTATCGGTATACTAACTACCCTTTTGTTTATCTATTTGATGGACTTTTGAGTTCTCACTTTTTGACTATTAAGAACAATGTTGTTATGAATAGTCTCATATAAGCTTTTGTGTGGACATATGTTTTCAGTTCTTTTGTGTATTTACATAGGAGTGGAATTGCTGGGTCATATAATAGCTCTGTGTTTAACTTTTTGAGGAACTGCTACATTATTTTTTACAGCAGCCACACTATTTTACATTCCCACCTGCAATATATGAGCATTCCAGTTTCTCCACATTTTTGACAGTACTTGTTCTTATTTCTCTTTTAAACAGCCATCCTAGTGAAGTGGCATCATACTATATTCTGCTTTCTTTTGATTAATATTGTATGATTTTTATATTTTTTTTGTATTTTTACTTTCCCTTGCCTACATCATTACATTTGAAGTGAGTTTCATATAGACAGCATAGAGATGTGTCATCTTTTTTAATTCAGTCTGCCAGTCTCATCTTTTAATTGCTAGATTTAGACCATTAAGTTTAATCTATAGGTAGGTTAGGCCTTAAGTTTGCCATTTTAGCTTTTAGTTTCTGCTTTCTGTTTGATCTGTTTTTAATTTGTTTTCTTTTTCTGCCTTCTTGTTGGTTACTTGAACATTTGAATTCCATTTTGATTTATATGTAGTTATTTTGAGTGTATCTTCTGAAGATTTTTAGTCATTGTTCTAGGTTTACATTTTATAAATCTAACTTATTAAAGTCTATAGGTATCTTCATTTTTCCAGTTCAAGTGATTTGTAGAAACCATACTTACTTTTATGTTTTTTTACTTTCACCTGTTTCTAATTGTCTTAAATATTTCACCTATGTGTATTGAGAACCACCTCAGATATTCGTATTTTTATTTCAGCATGAAACATAGTTTAGAAAACTTAAGAAAAGAAGGAAAGTTTTATACTTACCCTGCTTTGCTTATTGTTTTCTTTTTTTTCTGATATTACAAAATTCCTTATTTTATCCTTTCTGTTTAGAAAACTTATTTTAGCTCTTTTTTTAAGGGTAGGTCTGCTCCTTAAAAGTTCATTTCTTTTGTATAAAAGTTCCAAACCTAAAAGTTCTACTATGTTAAATACTTAACAAAATATTACAAATTTTCTTAGTTTTTCTTCATCTAAAAAGGTCTGGTTTTCCACTTCAATCCTGAAAGCTACTGTCAGCAGTTTGAAAATGTTGTGCCACTTTTTAAAAAATAATTAATTAATTAAATATTTTACGGTGACATTGGTTAATGAAATTTGGTAAGATACCACTTTCTTTTGGACTTTATGGTTTCTAATGAAAAATATTCTGTCATTCAAATTTTTTTTCTGGAGAGGTAAGACATCATTTTTCTTTTGCTTTTTGAAGATTTTTTTTCGGTCTTTAGTTTTTAGAAATTTATCTGTGTTTTGATTTCTTTGAGTACTCTGGGGTTAGCTTAGCTTCTTAATCAGGTTTATGTCATTTGCCAAATTTGGGAATTTTTTTTAGCCATTATTTCTTTATGTACTTTTTTAGCCGCACCTTTCTGGTCATCTTGGGGACTCTGATAGCATCAGTTAGATCTTTTGTTATGGTCCCACAGGTCTCTGAGATTATATTTTCTTTTTTTTCCCTTCTATTTTCTCTATAGTCCAATTTGGGTAATTTTTATTGTTCCATTTTCCAGGTTAGTGATTCCTTCCTTTGTCTTTCCATTCTGGTATTGAACCCATTCATTGAATTTCTTTTGTTGTTGTTATTGCATTTTCGAATTCTGAAATTTTTCGGTCCTTTTTATGTCATCTTTGTTTTCTCCTTCCTCCTCTTCATCTCTTACTATAACTTCTTATTTCTTTGCTAAATCTATTTTTATTTGTTTCAAGCATGCTTATAATTACCTCTCAAAACATTTTTATGATGGGTGTTAAAAAGTCTTTGTTAGGTAGTACTAGCATCTCTGCCACTTCAGTGACATCTATTAATTGTCTTTTTCATTCACTTTGGGATCTTGGTTTTTGGTATTACGAGTGATTTTCAATTGCAACCTGGATATTTTGGATATTATTTTCTGAGATTGGATCTTATTTAAACTTTCTATTTTATCTGGCTTCATCTGATAATGCTCCAACAGTAGAAGGGGACATATGCCCCTGTTGCTGCCAGATTTTCCAATTGGTTTCCATTGGCATCTAAGGGCTGGGTGGGGTCCCTGTAATTTCTGGCTCAGGGTGAGGGGTGGGGTGGTAGGGGGAAGAATTCTGGCTCTTGTTTAGACCTCCTGTGATGACACTTTTCTGGCTTGGAGTGGTTGGATTGTGTAATTACAGCTCCACATGACACCATGGTGATGGTGGTGGAATGACTCATTGCAGTTGGGGCTGGGGTGGCTGGATTGTGGAAATGCCTGACTCTTCCCTGGGCCTCCTTTGATACCACCTGAGCTGGAAGGTTGACGTGTACCTCCTTATTGCTAGATTGGATTGGAAGTCCGGGTTACCTGTTCACCCTTTTGATATACTACCTGAGCTGGGTGTTCGAAGTTCCCTGTTAGAGCATGTTGAAGGTGGATATCTAGGCTTCACACTGACCTTTGCAGATGTTGGTGGCCGTACGATCACAGGTTTTTCTGTGGTGTTTGGCTAGAGTAAAACAGTTATTGTCTAAAAGTTTTCTGTCATGTTGGGATGCCTCCTTCAGGTCCTTTGTCTAGGGAGAACTGGATTTTGTTGGGACGTTTTATGTCTGTACCTTTTGACCTTTCTGGTTGCTGTCTTATTCAGCTTTAAGTCAGGGATATATTAGACAAAAAACAAACAAACAACCCCCCCCCCAAAAAAAAAAAAACCAAACTGTGCACCTCACTACTGTGTTTCTTTGAGTCCTGTGGTTCCTAACTAATTTGCCTTATTTTTACCTTTAAGAGTATTTTTATTTTTGATTTATATATAATGTTGGGATTTTGTTCTTTCATTTCATTTGTAAGTTTGGCTATATATATCAAAATTAGTAGGAGAATTTTTTGTTGTGCCTCCTGATTCTATCTACAGTGATTGCAGATCATTATTTGTCTTTAGTTTTTACATATGAAACCTTGTTATATAATGGCATTTAAGTCTCCACACTTAGTCAATTTATTAGATGATCTATGAAGTTTTACAAAATTTCATTTTTCTACATAAATGATAATTTCTATATACTGTAATTTCTAATATTTTTCTGTGTGTAGTTTTCACATACTTGTAACCATATTGTATATAGCATTTTATATTCTGTTGTTCCATTTAACATTAACTGATAAATACATTTTGTATACTTTTACATAAACATCAAGTAACATAGGTTTTTAACAATGAGATATTTCATAATGTATTCTTTTGTCTGTGACATTTAAAATGTTTTCAAATTTTTGCTGGTGTAATTAAATTGCTATAAGCATTTTTCCTTCTTTTTAGTTATTTCTTTGAGATAATTTCTAGGACTAAAGAACTTGGTGATGGATAATAAACTTGAACAAAATAACATATAATATGTGTTACTTTCTCAAATCATTCCATGAATATATAATACAACAGGTAGTGGAGGGTAATGATTGTTTTAATAAAGCCTCAACAACATTAAATATTATAGATTGTACATACAAATTATGCTTCATTTTTCCTTGAATTCACTTTAGTTAGAGCAAAATTGATCTTTTGTCACATCTTTTTACTATTTGCATTCCTCTCATATGAATTTGCTTTGGTATTTTTTACCATTCACTGATTCATAGGTTCATTTACTCATTCAAAAAAATATCTGAGTGCTGTATTAAGTGACTCATTAGCTTTTAGTGTATTTATCAAATTTTGAACATTTCTGTAAATTAAAGTTTTCACCTTTTTGCTGTGAATAGTAATTTTACTATAAAAATAGAAACATATTAAACTGTTAAGAGGGCTAATTTGTAACTGTTTCAACTGTTATTGTGTATTAAATTGTCAGTGATCTTACCTATTTTTACTTTTCTGAAAATGAGACTTGGTGGTATATAGCTCTTTGAGTGAATGGTGTCCATAGAAGCCATATGTTCGCTATCCTGGTTGTGACATTGTGTCTAGGCAGAGACAGTATTCCATGAATATGAAACATTTTTCCCAGTTCCTTCTTTTGGCTAACTTCTTTGTCATATCTTTCTGTTTTCTTCAGACTCCCCAGACTAGTTCAGTCCTTCTCTTCCTTATGTTTTCATGGCACTCTACTTCCCATTTTTGATATTTTTCATACTGTCACAGAGGTGCTTGTTTTTGTAGTTATTGGTTTAATGACCAGTAGTATACCCCTCACTAGATTGTGAATTTCTTGAGAGAAGAGTTTAAATCAGTCTCATTAATCCCATAACCCCAGACTGAGCTTGGTATATAGTAGTATATAGTAAAAATTTAATGAATAAGTGAATGAATGAATGAATGATACATGTTAGTCAGAGTTAGTGTATGCATGAGGGATCAACAGTAGATAATTATACTTAAGTGCAGACAAAAACTTTCCTCTTCAAGCCAGGATGATTGCCCTCCACAGTGAGAAACAGTACAGAGTATGTAAAGGCCTTTGATTTTGTCAGGACTAGATGTCAGTGATTGAAGTAGCAAGACTGAATCTTGGTTGCATGCAGCCAGAGTTCTTACAGTAAAAGAATAGCTTGTTGGAGTCAAGGTTTCATAGTGGTCAGATAATTAGCTTGGCAGTTTTATCTTGTGGTAGGATTAAGAGTACCCTATGGCAGAATGTGAATTAAATTAAGGAAAGAAGAATGATCTTGTTAGTGAATGTTGTATTTATTTATTTTCTGATGTACTCTTCATCCCCCCAACCGCCCCCCCACTCTCTTGCTCTTTCGCTCTCTCTCACACATACACACAATTCTCCTTAATTTAAAAGATAGTTTTGCTTTTTACTATGTCCTCTTTTACTTTGCTAGCTAGTCATTTAGCGTCCTTATCTACATTAAAAAAAAATTAAAAAGAAAACTTTGCCACAATTTCCCTCTTGTGTCTACAACAAGCTGTTTTAAAATAGACTGTAGGCTTCCCGTGTGGTATTTTTTAATGATCTCATTTCATTTTGCCCTAATGTCTACATAGTTTTTTTTCTTCTCTTAATTTAGTGACTAAGAGTGATGGCTTCCTCTCCCCATTCTCCACTTTGGCTGTCAGAATATGGAGTTAAATATAATATGACTTTTGCATAGTAGCCCTTCTTTAGGTATTTCCACCAGTGGTTATTACTGAGAATTTAGTTTCATGTATTTCCTTCCCATATGTGTTATGAAATTACCTAATCCAAGAAGCAGGCACTTTGTTTTTTCTAAGCATTTTATTTTCCTGTTTTCTCCTAAGTGTTCTTTTTTTAAAGTTCATATATGGGGATAATACGAAGTGATAATCACTAGTATTTGGATATTATTTTTTATTTCAACCAAAGACTTTTATTTAAGGAAAATTATTGTTCTTCAGTTGTTATTACGGCTTTAGAGGCTCGGAAGATTTATAAAATGTTTCAAACATTTCTAAACAGATTAATAGTTATTTAAAAATTTTTTTTCTTTTGCTAAAGTCAGTAACTGATTATAACCTAATCCGTATTTTTTCTACTGTATGTACAAAAACAATAACTGCTTCATTTAGTTGCTGTAAGTTTTCTTTGCCTTAAAAAAATACTGATAGTATATGACAGTATTTTTCCCTTCACAGCCACTACGATCATGTAGCGTTTAATCTCCTTCCACTGTAGCTAATCGTTGGCTGTTAGAGCTAAAAGATACCTCAGTCATGATCAAATCTAACCAATCACTTTTTTTTCAGGTGAAGATACTGAGCCACAGAGATTTTAAATCTAAGATTATACAGCTATTTCATGGCAGAGTTTATACCAGAATAAAGGTCTGGTGATTAGTGTACCTTTCAGTAAATTCCTTCATTATTCCTTAATGTATGTAAACGGAATTTCCCCAATCCAAACTTGTATTGTTTGTTGTAATAATAACAATAAGGCAGTAACTGGAATATACTATCTAACATTTGTTGAAAGTATACTGCCAAATGCTCTTTTAACCACTCTGCATTTATCATTTCATTGCTAATGTTTACTCTGCCAGGTATTGATATATTCCCACTTTCAAGGAAACTGAAACAGTGTAGTTAAGTACATTTTTGGGTTCATAATGTGTTTAATATCTCTGCATACCCAGCAGTGTTTAACCTAAAAAACTACTTGTTGCTTTCTCATCTGTCATGGATGAAATCATTGGAAAAATATCATTTATAAACTACATTTACTTAAGAAACTGTAGCGTAGCATGACATGACTTTTTTTTTTAATCGTTGAGGTTATATATGTTTATTGTATTTAGAGATCAGCCTTATTCTAAATACAAGGATTATAGCAACAGCTGTAGTACACGAAATAATGAATACATTTTGGGTCAGTGACCTCCAGCTACTATTTGCAAACATGTCCTGGATGGCCAGAAATAATTAGAGGGTCGAGAAAAAAATTTTGTCTTCCAGACAATCTCTTCCCTGAATTGACACCTGGAAGAATGAAATACCAACACACTCCAGGAGATGGCTATAATGATTTGACAAAAGACTTGTTAAATCCTGTGTACTATGAGTTTCTCAACTTTAGCTCTATGAACATTTCAGGCCAGATAATTATTTTATGCCTGGCAGCATGGCATACTGGAAAACCTTTTCTCTACAAATACCCATGCTGAATAATATATAGCATATATAATTATAAGTGAATTGTTGAACCTATAAGAAAGAAAAAAACGTCTAAAACAAGAAACTAAAAAGCTGAGTGGTAAGCAGGCACTTAATCTTTGACAATCCTAATGGGCTGTGGCAATTTCAGTTATCAGCAGGATTGCCTTTAAATCACCAAAAAAGGGTGAGGACAAAAAGGGAGGAATTAGGAAGTGATGTTCCATTTCCTTAAGCTCATACCTTTTAAGGACTAGTGGAAAGGTGGACTGTTTCAAAAATCTGCCTCATTTTTGATTTAACAAAGAAGCTTCTTTGTTTTGACTTCGATGGGGAAGAGGGAGGGTACTTTCCTTGGGATTTTGTAACTATAGTCCTGTCATCACTCAGATTTAGATTTCCTGCATGGTCTAGGAGCCATTAAGCCAATAACTCAACTTAAAATGTGATCCTCAGTAGACTGGTTACATCTCTGGATATGCAGTAGTAAATGCAGATATTTCCTATGACATATATGTTCAACCCTGGCAGTGTGTTTGAGAAAGAAAGCCTTGTGAAATGTAAACTCAGAATTCAAAATTACCAAGAGCTTGAAAATAACCCACCAAGAGCAAGAGTTAGCAGTGACTTCCAATGGCTGATTTAGACTCCTAGAGTTTCAGATAATGTAATTATCAGAAACAGAGTATAAAATGACTATGTTTAAAATTATTAAAGAAACAAAAGATGGAGTTGAAAATATGAGAGGCACAGATATTGTCAATAAAGACTAGAGAATGTAGAAAAGAAAAATATAATCTTTAGAGGTTAGAAGTCATTTAATGGATTAAATAGCAGATTAGACACAGCCAAAGACACTATTAATAAACTCAAAGGTGGATATAAAGTAATTGTCCAGAATGCAGCACTGAAAATAGAGATGGAATGTGAAATACAGGTCAGTAGAATGAGACAATTCTATATATGTCTGATAAGACTCTCAGAAAGAGAAACTAGGAGAGAGGCAATGTTTAGAAACTTTTTTTATAAGCCACAAAATTGATACAAGATGCGAATCTTCAGATTTAAAAATCACAAATCATGAACAGGAAAAATAAACCTAAATATCTAAATAGATACATTATGCTGAAACCCCAGTGTAGTAAAGACGAACACAAACCTTTAAAAGAAGCCTCAGAGAAAAGAAATTAATAATGTGATTTGCCCTAATTAATGTTAGCTTTTTCATTTCTCATACTTGATAATGTCAAGGATAAAATTATTTATTCTTGAACATCTGTTATATTTGAGGCACTGTGCTAAGCTGTCTGGAATTCTCTTCTCTTAAGCTCATACAATCTAGTGATCCTCTCCTTTCCAACCAAAATGAGTTATTGAGTCTCATCAGACTATATATCTAGAAGCTGTACAGTGTTCAGTATTCTAACCAGGCTCCACACCCTTCCAAATGACAAGATTTATTTTTCTTAGTGCCTTATACACAGAAATGTCCAAATTCCCACACCTGTAATCATAACATAGTAGAGCAAAGTTTAGTAAGTAAACTTGAGGAGGAGCAGGTTAATTCTTTACTTTTTAAAATATATGCAGTGGATATTTTTTTCAATTACAGTTGATATTCACTATTATATTAGTTACAGGTATACAGCATAGCGGTTAGAAATAGCAGGTTAATTCAGTTTTTAAAAAATGTATTTATTTAAGTTAGTTTCGAGTATGCAGTACATTGGTTAAATATCTTTATAGTTAATAAAACGATCCCCCCAATTGCTCCCTCCCTCCACTGGCCCTCAACCTAGCCATCATATTAATGCTAACTGCATTCCCTCTGCCGTTCTCCCCATCCCCGTGACCAGCTATCAACTGCTAATTTGTACTTCTTTAACCCTTCACCCCATTATCCCAGCCCCCAAATCTCCTCCCCCTGTCCGTCACCAAATTGTGCATTATATTTGTGAGTCTGTTTTTGATTAGTTTGTTCTTTGTGATCCTTAGATTCCACATATAAGTGAAATCATATGGTATTTATCTTTCTCTGACTCTTTTCACTCAGCATAATAACCTCTATGTCCATTCATGTCATTGCAGATGGTAGGCTTTCATTTTTTTTAATGGCTGAGTAATATTCCCTTGTATAAATGAATCATAATTTCTTTATCCACTTGTCTGTTGATGGTCATTTAGGTTGCTTCCATATCTTGGCTATTGTAAATTGTTCTGCCATGAATACTGGAGTGTGTAGATCATTACAAATTATTGTTTTGGTTTTCTTTGGATAAATACCCAGACGTGCAATTGCTGGGTCAAAGGTATATCCATTTTTATTTTTTTGAGAAACTTCCATACTGTTTTCCATAGTGGCTGTACCAATTTGCAATCCCACAAACAATGAATGAGGGTTCTCTTTTATCTACATCCTCACCAACACTTGTTTTTGATTTATTGATGATAGCCATTTAGACAGGTATGAGGTGATATCTCATTGTGGTTTTAATTTGCATTTTTCTGATGATTAGCGACCTTGAGCATCTTTTCATATGTCTATTAGCCATCTATATTTCCTCTTTGGAGAAGTATCTTCAGGTCTTCTGCCCATTTTTTAATTGGATTGTTTGTTTCT
>NW_006439568.1:22740975-22762636 GCF_000325575.1 Pteropus alecto | reverse complement strand
TAGTTTTTGACACAATTGTAAATGGGATTGGTTTCTTAATTTCTCTTTCTGAAAGTTCACCATTGGTGTATAAAAATACCACTGACTTCTGAATATTTATTTTGTAACCTACTACTTTACTGAATTCATTGATCAGTTCTAACAGTTTTTGGTGGAATCTTTAGGGTTCTATATATATATAGGGTTCTATATATATGCAGTGGATATTTTTTTCAATTACATTTGATATTCACTATTCACTATATCATATATATTATCATGTCATCAGCAAATAACGGGACTTTTACTTCTTCCTTTCTAATTTGGATGCCTTTTATGTCTTTTTCTTGTCTTATTTCTGTGGCTAAGACTTCCAATACAATGTTGAAGAGGAGTGGTGAAAGTGAGCATCCTTATCTTGTTCTTGATCTTAAGGAAAATGCTTTTTGTCTTTTCCCATTGAGTATGATGGTAGCTGAAGGTTTGTCATATATGGCCTTTGTTATGTGAGGTATATTCCCTCTATTCCCACTTTGCTGAGAGTTTTTATCATAAATAGCTGCTGGATTTTGTCGAATGCTTTTTCTGCATCTATTAATATGATCATATGGTTTTTATCTTTCGATTTGTTAATGTGGTGTATCACATTAATTGATTTGCAGATATTGAACCAACCTTGCATCCCAGGAATAAATCCAACTGGATCGTGGTGTATGATATTTTTAATGTATCGCTGGATTCGATTTGCTAATATTTTGTTGAGGATTTTTGCATCAGTGTTCATAAGAGATATTGGCCTATAGTTTTCTTTTTTTGTAGTGTCTTTGCCTGGTTTTGGAGTCAAGGTATGGTGGCCTCATAAAAGGGGTCAGGTAGCTTTCCCTCTTCTTGAATATTTTGGAATAGTTTGAGAATAGGTGATAATTCTTCTTTGAATGTTTGGTAGAATTCTCATATGAAGCCATCTGGTCCAGAATTTTGTTTTTTGGGGGAGGTTTTTCATTACTGATTCTATTTCATTGGTGGTAATTGGTCGGTTCAGATTTTCTGTTTCTTCATGACTATTTTGAGAGATTGTATGTTTCTAGGAATGTGTCCATTTCTTCCAGATTGTCCAGTTTGTTGGTGTGTAATTGCTCATAGTATTTTCTTATGGTCCATTGTATTTCTGTGGAGTCTGTGGTTATTTCTTCTCTTTCATTCTGATTTTATTTATTTGAGTCCTTTCTCTTTTTTCCTTGATGAATCTGGCTAAGGGTATGTCAGTTTTGTTTATCCTTTCAAAGAACCAGCTCTTGGTTTCATTAATCTTTTGTATTGTTTTTCTAGACTCTATTTCATTTCTTTCCACTCTGATCTTTATTATTTTCTTCCTTCTATTCACTTTGAGCTTTGTTTGCTGTTCTTTTTCTAATTCTTTTAACTGTAAGGTTAGATTGTTTATTTCAGCTTTTGTTTCTTGAGATAGGCCTGTGTTGCTATGAATTTCCCTGTTAGGACTGCTTTCGCTGTGTCCCATAAGTTTTGAGTCATGTTTTCATTTTTATTTGTCTCTGGATATTTTTTGATTTCTTCCATGATCTCATTAATAACCCATTCATTATTTAGTAGCATGTTATTTAGCCTCCATGTGTTTGTGTATTTTCAGTTTTTTTCTTGTAGTTGATATCTAGTTTCATACCATTGTGATCAGAGAAGATGGTTGATATGATTTCAGTCTTGTTAAATTTATTGAGACTTGATTTATGTCCTAACATGTGGTCTTTCCTTGAAAATGTTCCTTGAGAAGAATGTATATTTTGCTGCTTTGGGGTAAACTACTCTGAGAATATCTATTAAGTCTATCTGTTCTAGTGTGTCTTTTAGGCCTATTGTTTCCTTGTTGATCTTTTGCCTGGAAGATCTGTCCATTGGTGTCAATGGGGTGTTAAAATCTCCTATTATGAGTCTATTACTATTGATATCTCTTTTTATGTCAATCTATAGTTGCTTTATGTATGTAGGTGCTCCTTTGTCAAGTGTGTGTATGTTTACTAGGGTTATGTCTTCTTGATTTATCGATTTATCATTTTGTAATGCCATTTTTTGTCTATTATAGCTTTTGTTTTAAAATTCATTTTTTTAGGTAGACCATTCATTCATTCATTCATTAGTTTCAAGTATACAGTATATTGGTTAAACATTTATATAGTTTATGAAACAATCCCCCTGATTGCTCTGTCTTCCCTCTGGCTCTACACATAGCCATTACCTTACTGCTATCCGCATTCCCTATGCCATGCTCCCCATCCCTGTGACCCTCTATACTACTAATATGTACTTCTTTAACACTTCACCGATTTCTCCCAACCACCCACCCCTCTGGCCATCACCTATTGTCCTCTATATTTGTAGGTCTGTTTTCTCTTTGTTCTTTCTGTTCCTTGGATTCTGCATGTCAGTGAAATCACATGGTGTTTATCTTTCTCTGTCTAACTTATTTTGGAGCACGTTAATTCTTAATAATGCAAATTAGTTTTCAAGTAATGTACATGGTTAGTATGACAGAAATGGTAGGAGTAAAACTTTGATTCATAGAAATTTAGAATTAGAAGCAAATTTTATTTTGTTCATTTTTATATTACAATTATGTCATAAACCAGCTGGCAGAATATATTGCTTTAAATTAAGGTTATTTCTTTATCATTCTGTCAGTATGGAGCTGAGTCTACTTGTCAAATATTTATTTGCCATCACTGATGTTAAAAGTTAAGAATCAGAGAAGCAGATCTGTAGATATATGTTGGTTGGTAAATATTTGTTTACTCTCTTTTTGCTAGTAATGAAAATATGGACAGGGATTGCTGAGATGCAAGTAGGGGTGGTGGAACAATGAAATGTAAGACTATTTTGTTCCTTGTGAATATTTAAAGTTCTTTTCCGTTACCTAAATATTACTGCAAACTACGATTCTGAGATTACTTTTTATTTCACACTTATTAATTGGTTATAGTTCAATGGTTATATTGTATATTCTGTAGAAAATGTTAAGTGATTTTTTTTTTTACCCAGCTATTTTGGCTTAATCCTAGAATGTCACTTCATTTGCTTTTTCATGTTAAAAATAACAAAATCATTAGAAACAATAATAACAAAACAACCATGACCTTTTAAGTTTGCTGTCTCTATTTGCTTGTGTTATCATAGGGAGCCGTTTGCATTTTTTTGTCACCTGCTGAGTCTTAGCTTTAAGCAGCCTTTTGGTTACACCTCTTATTTGTTCTTACCTACCCAGGCACTTTTGTTCAGACTTCCACTTTCTTCTTATGTGATAAATCTTCCTTTCATTTCACTTTCTCCCTTTATTCTTCCATTGAAAGGATAATGCTTATCTTTTACTATGATATCAACCTTTTGGAAGTGCTTTGCTATTGTTATTTTGTGTAATATTCCTTAATAACTCTGCAAAGATGCCTAGTCCTTCAATGCATGCTTTTAAAGAATTTACCTCTTCCCTCTTTAAGAAATCTTTATGATTGGTTCACTATCCAGTGATTTTATTATTTTTGTGTATCTAGCGTATGTCCTGATTGCTTGAGTGTCCTGAATGACCTTTTATTTTGTTAAATTATAGTCTTGCAAAGCTTGTAACAAAAAGGGCTGTCTTCTGGGCCCCTGTTTAAGCTTCACTGCTTTTTCGAGGCAGTCATTTTCAGCTTATTCTTAGACATTTACCTCTAAATTTCTAAATAAAATGCTTATATTGTAGTTTTCTTATCTTCCATGTTTAGATAATATCTACATACTTCTCTGCTACCACAAGAGTTTGCTTGCCTTTTCTACCTGTAGGCCACCTGCATTCCTTGTTCTATAGGTCTCATCTTTCATCTTCAAAGCCAGCAAGAGCCTTTCTATGACAGTGCTTCTGTCATTACATGTCTTTCTTTGACTCTCCTCTTCTGCCTACTTCTTTCACTTTTAGGGACTGGTGATTACATGGGGTCCAACTGGATGCTGCAGGATAAACTATTTCAAATCAGCCGAATAGTGACATTAATTCCATCTGCAACCTTAATTTTCCTTTGTTGTGTAAAGTAACATATTCAAAGGTCCGGGGATTAAGATGTGGGCATTTTTCTGGGGAAGGGACATTACTTTGCCTACCAAATAGGCTTTAGCTTTTAGGGCCAAAGCTTATTGTCTTTATCTCTATTCTTCCTTCCCCCTGAATTAGCTAATATAATTATATCACAATTTTTGCTTAAATTGTATCACTATTAATGTATTTTGGTTATACATGTATGAATTATAATATACTTGCATTAAATATTTTTTTTCTCATGCAACTTTTATTCTTAGTGTTTATAACTGCCTTTTATTTTTGGCTGGTTAATGTTGATTACCCCAAACTCTTACAGAATCATAAGTCTCCTCTTAATATGTTCAAACACAAGAGATAATTAGTTTTAATTTTTGTAATTATTATTTTGATTTTCCTCCTATTTCAGTCATATTTGCTTCTAGTCCTACTATAGGAATGTCTTAAAGTTTCCTTTATCATAGTCTTAGGAATTCTCTTTTGTATTGAATTTCCTGTTTCTTGGATCACATGCTATTCTTTCCTGATTTACTCCTCCTTTTTGATGGAACACAATTTCCTAGTTATCTTTCCAGCAGAGGAAATAAACATTTTCCAGATCTGGCATGTCCGAAAGAATCTTTATTCTAACATCATATGTGATTAATAGTTTGGCTGTGTATAGATTTATAGATTGAGAATCATTTTCCTACATAATTTAAAAAGCATTGCTGTATTGTCTTCTTGTTTCCAGTATTACTGTTGAGAAGTTTGACACCATTCTAATTGTATGTTGTGTGTTTGTATATTACCTATTTCTGCTTTAATGTATTTCTTTGTTTTTTATCTCATAAGTTTTAGGAACTTTGCTTTAACCTAGATGTTCAGGTGGTAGAGTTTTATGTGTATGTTTTTTCGTTTGTTGTGCTGGATGTATGGTATACCGTTTTAATTTGAAACTCCCGTCAGTTTGGGGGAATCTTGAATTATTTCTTTGATGATTTTTCTCCACTTTGTTTTAATAATTCTTTCTAGAACTTTTTGTTTTAAAATATTTGTTTTGCTGATCCTTTAATTTTAATGTTATTTCTCTCCCATTTTCAATCTCTTGGGATTTTTTGTTTTAATTTATGGTAGCTTTTCTCAAGTTTATTTTTCAATTTTTCTATTAATTTAAGGAGAATTAATATGTTTTTAATTTCTAAGATCTCTTTTTGTTCTTTGAAAAATTTAAGTAAATATCTTGTTCTTGTTGTTATATTTTTCTGTACTATCTCTGGGGATAGTTGTTATCATTTTAAGTTTTCTGTTCCTGATATTTTCTGTTTACCCCAAGTTCCTTTTCTGTGTGTGTGTGTGTGTGTGTGTGTGTGTGTGTGTGTGTGTGTGTGTGTGTGTTTCATCTCTACCTTTCATGTTAGTGATTTCTACCTAATAACTGATGGTTCTTTATATTGTAGAATAAAGTACTAAACCTCTGTTTAAAGTTGGAGATTGTTGAATGGCTGGTGTCAATGGAGGGGAATTGGACCCTAACTCCTTTTTTGGTGGTGGGGGGGATCAGTTATCATTATCTCCGGTTTCTTTTTTGTGGATTAGCCACTTTCCACAAAGAGAAATCCTTCCATTTCTTTCCTGGAGGTTATAAGCCTGACATTCAGCGTTCTTAGTAAAAGAAAAGGAGATCTCATTAACCAGTACACATTCTCCATATAGCTTTTTAGACAATCCCTTATTTTTAGCATGGACTCTTTGTTTGTATCCCTTAGTCCAAAGTTTTTCTGGTTTAACCTCTCCAGTGTGAATCCTTCAGTCTTTTACCAGAATGAATGGTGAGGTAGTTGCATGGCTGCATGAATTAAGGGAAAGAATCCATAGTCATTAGACTTTTAGCCATTACTCATCTTTTTAGCTTCATCTGCATTTCTGACCTCTGAACTACCTACCTGGTTTCTTTAATTCTTATCTTCTTAGTTTAATTACCCACAGGCACATTTCTCTGTTCTCTGTCATCTTCTTGCTTCTTGTTCATGAGATAACCATCTTTCAAAATTTTGATGACAGTTCTTGCCTCAGTTCTTGCCTCTTTGTGAGCTGCACATTCAATTCTTGTCTTTTCATTTTCATATCTTCGTTGGTTTAGGGCCCTAAAATTTTTTTATTAACAGTCTTTTGGTGATGGTTAAGGAGGGAACAGAGGTAAACTTGCATGTAGTTTGATTTCTTAATTCTTCTACACAGATATACAGACGATTGTCATTAGTTCATCTTTTTTTTTTTTGGCTTAAACAAATTAGTTCATCTTTTAATTTGAAGATGATCATTACAGGAAAATCATAATTTCTTTACTCAACACCTCAACACTGGGGAGTTGACACTGAAGATTAAGATCTCAGTGAGAATGGAAGAATCATGGCAGGCAAGAAAGTTGGTGGAAAAAGAATCTGGGTTAATACTGCAACACAGAACTAAGAATGTGTTAGAAGTTGATATTTTTCAGGCAAGTACTACAAGGAGAAGAAATAATAGTGCATTATTTTATATTATATTATAAAAATTCAGTACTTTTAGATTATTTCATTGATAGTGTGTGCAATATAAAATTGTATTTCAATTGCAGTGCCTTAAGGATTCCCTCTTCCCTTCCTCAAGTGGACTGTGACAGCAGTATTTGAATAAATTTATGTGAGAGTGCTTTATAAAGACATTATTTCAAGTGTCACTGTCCTTGTGGTTGTCCTATTGGCTCATGTCAGCTGACTGTACATTTTATCAAAATATTCTACCTTTTCTCTAAATTAAGTTCTGTATAAAGTTTAGCTGATTTTTAAGAGTTAAATACGTTGAACAGTAACTATAGTATTCTGGCTTCCACATGTAACAACAATAAATAGTGCCTTTCCTTAAACTACCCAATTATTGGATAAGTAATGCTGCCTATATCCAAAGCCATGCTTTTTTAGTTTCAGAGCTTTTGCCTTTTTTGTTTCACCAGTTAACATCCCTAGCAGATTTCCTTTCACAATTTCTGGAAGCAGCATTCATGTAGCACATAATGTTAATGGCGCCCTGAGTTGTTTAATGCCAATACTCTTGCTTCTCTCTACCTTTATCGTGCTTATATTTGGGAGGTTTTACAAATTATGATTTGAGGGTAGAGTGGAAAAAAAACCAAAGTTATTAAGACTTTTTTTTTTAGAGTAGTTTTTAGGTTCACAGCAAAATTGAGGGGTAGATACAGAGAGTTCCATGTACCTTCTGCCCCCACACCTGCATAGCAACTCTCGATATCAACATTCCCCATCAGCGGTACATTTGTTACAGTCGATGAACCTACATTTACACATCATAATCACCCAAAATCTATAGTTCATATTACCAAGATTGTTTTTTACTAGCAATTTTTCTTTGTTGTTGAAATCTATCAAGAGATAACTATAATTTATTTTTAAAAAATATTAGCTTAAGCCAATAAGAACAAATTATTAAAAAAGCATTTCTTAAGGAGAAATTATGCATAATGTTGTTTTAGTTATTAAAACAGGTTTTAAAATATCTGAGAAATGTAACTGATCATAAACATGTGAGCTAACTTCTTGATAGTATTTGTCTAAACCAAGATGCTTTATACAGGTACATGAGGTTTTTATTAGAAGAGATTTTAAGCAACTTCTTATAAGAGTCTTATGTATAACATGCATTAGATATTAACAAAGATTTACCATTTGTGATTTAAGGTAGAGTCCTAAACTTGGTAAGCTATGAAAGAAGCAGTGTTATAAAATAATTTAAAAACAAATCCATTTCTTCCTATTTGTATTCATTTTCTTGCCAGAAACTAATTCAGTTTTTTAGTTTTGAACACCACCAGCAACCCTTTAAAATATCTTTCAGCAGCTCTTATCTGCTTACCTCTATCTTGGTTCTTTATATTTTTGAAAAATTGGCACAGAATGAGAGTCTGACTATGGGGACTTGAGGGCTAAGGGAGGGTATTAGTTTGTTATTTTATCCCTCTCATCATCTAACCTAATGATTGGAGTAGGATAAACTATTCACTAATTATAATTTCCTACTACTACAGTAGGTGTTAAATATGTAGGGTAGTTCAGCTTGCTTTCTTGAAAGGACAAATATGACTCAGGCCTTGTTACTTTCTGACTTGAACCTTGGACAAAACCTTTATTTCTCTAAGTCTTGGTTTTCCCACATGTAAAATGGAATAATAACAGCTACTGCTTTTTGGGGGGGGATGGGTGGGTGGGAAGATGATGGATAAATAAAATAAACTAGGCATAGTGCATAGCCTTAGTACTGAGTGAATATTAGGTGCTATAATAACAAGTTCTACTGTTACTACTATTACTGCTACTATTTATTTAAGTATTGTTGATACCACTTAATTTTCTGAGATATTGGCTTAAGTTTTTTAAGTTATGGGTTTTTAGAATCTGATAAAAGTCTGATAAAATGATAAAAATATATAAATAAACAACATTTTAGACTCCTACTTTGAGGATAGTAGATATTACTTCAAATGGAAACAACACAAGTGGTGAATATTGGAAAGTAGCAACTAGTCTATACACGTTTATTTAACAACCAAATAGAAATTAGTAAATTAATAGGTCCTTCTGAAGTAAAGATTAGTATGAGAAGGTGTTTCTTCAGTTGATGTCCTTTAACCATTTGCAGATCATGTAGTGTGTTAATTTTACTTGAGATTCCTGGACCTCATCTCAGGAAGATTCTTGGAGTATTATGGGGCTTCTTGAACACACTAAAGTTTGAGATAAAAGATTTCAGAATAATGTTTAATATATTTATCACAAAATTTATGGTTTTCTTAATTATTCATACATAGTTCTGCTGAAAGGAAGTTCAGGTAAGTATGAAAGATAATATATATTTGACCAAATGGGAAATTGTGAAAAGATGGGAAATTATATTGGTAGATGTTCATGAATATAGGCAAAATAAGTTGTAAAGTCTTATGTGATAAGATCAAATTGTACAAAACATTTTCACTAAGTACTGGACTTTGAGTAAAAATTACTTAACACCTCTAATTCATTATACCTTAATCTGAAAATGAGGATAATAAACATCTTTGTTATAGGCCTGTTGTGAAGATTGAATGAGAAATGTGCACAACACACAAGTCCTCAGTAAATGTAAATGTTAGTTGGTTGGAGTTGTTCATCATTGCCGTCATTTTAGTGGTCTGCAATGTTGTCAGTAATCTTAAAGTTTCTCTGCCTGTTTAATCTCACCTACTCTTCAGGGCCAAAATGAGTTTCTCTCTTTTGAATTAAGTTTTGTCTACCATTTATTTATGGTGATTATTCCCTTCTGTGTGTTTATGCCCTTCCCCAAGTAGCATATAATAGAGATGTTAATATCCACTTGTTTCGTTAATTGATATAGAATCCTTTTTTTCTTGATCTACACACAGGATGGCAATTTTGCTTATAAGCTATTATTGCATTTTAACTTAAGAGCTGTTTCAAGTTACCTTGTTTCTCTCCTCGCTCCACCTGACGAAGATATTTTGAAAAGTCCGTTTACTCTAGAAATGCCCTGTTTAAATTAAATGTCTCTGCCTAAATGAAACTCAATTTATATTAAGTTAAATTTGTTTCAAAAATAAAAATCTTACTCTGTATTCTAAAACTAAATATGATTTTTAATATCTCCTGTTTTTAAAATAAATTTTTGCTTAAAATATTTACTTTTATTTCTTGAGCTTTACTAATCAAGAGCTGACGATATGAGTATAGTTATGAGAGTTCAGCTCATTTATTTTAAATTGCATCCTTTCACCTCCTAAACACTAAACTATGAAACCTAACGCAAATACTGTAAGAACATCTGAGGTAGATAATTAAAGTATAATTAAGTTTAAATGCCTTGGTGAAGGAGTATAAAAATTATTTAAATTCAATCGGCTAGTACATTTGCAGTTTTCTTTTATTAGGTGTGAAATCTAAGAATCCCCTGCCAACTCTTGAGGGCTCAATCCAGAATGTTGAATTGAAGTACTGCAGCACATCATTGGTCAAATGCGCCTCTGGGACCATGGGATCAATAAAAATTTGTGCCAAAGCCCCAGGTATGTGCAGCTGGACCGTGTAAAACTTTATTGCCTGTATAGGAGAATTGGCCTTGTATTTTACAAGGAGCGTTGCTGAAACAAGAATTTACTCATTGTTCCTATGAATCAGAGGTTTTAAATTTTTTTATTTTACTTAAAAAATTTTATTAATTGTGCCAAGATGATACTTCTTTATTTTAATAAATTAATTTTTGTTTAAGGGAAAAACTACATAGTTTTAAGAATCGTTCTGAGGGAGAAAAATTAAAGTTTATTCTTATACTTTTTGGGAGAATAGGAGGTATAGATATATGTGACACTTAAAAATTAAAATGTTGTTAGTAAAATTAAACAGAAAACCCAGCTGTTTTTCAGTTTGAGGTCATAATTGATTTCACCTTCCTACCAATACTTTATTCATAATATTTCCCTTAAACTATTCATAATTTATTTTTTTTCAGTGCAAACTAAATTTCTGGATAAGTTTAAAGAGGTATAGGTTTCAATGAATATTTAAAACTGTGTTCATTTTGTTTCCTTTTATGAGCTTTTCTAAACATGTTCTACACTGAGTAGATAAATATTAAAACTTAATTTTTAAGAATTAAAAATGCTTTTAATTTTATCAGTCATATTTTTTTAGGGTATAACTAAATGTACAGCTAAAATTACCAAATATAGTTGAAATGTTGTTAGTATATTTTAAGATCATGCATCCTTAAACTATTTCTATATTATATAAGATATTTTTCACTAATGTTTCTGTTTAGGTGACAGTGGAAAAGAGAAGTTGATTCCATTGCTTCAAGGTCCTTCTGACACTAAAGATCTTCACAGCAGCAAGTGGCTCAATGAGAGTAGAAAACCAGAGTCTCTCTTAGCTCCAGATTTGATAGCCTTCACAGTCCAAGTTCCTCAGTATATGGACTACTGCCATAATTCTGGTAAGTGCAAACTTTTATTCACTCATTTTGCATTTTATTTTCTAGTAAGGCTTTCAAAATTCGACTTCTAAAAAACATTTTGTATCCATTGTACTCTCTGTAGTTGTGCTCTTTGAAGAGACAAATGAAGTATTTTTGTGTCATTTTTGATAAATGATGTGTTTATTAGCAATAATGATTTTATTTTATGAGAGATAAAATTCAGTTTTATGTATAACAGTCTTAGATTCATGACTACTAAGTTCAACTGAGTTTTAAAATATACCATATAGTGCAGTATGTAGAAAGGAAGAAAAGAAATTTAAAACACTGGAAAGAAAAAGTATTTTTCATAAGATAGTAGTACTTTGTTACCCACAGTTTGCCATATTAAAATTAGGTGTTTAGGCTTTTTGTAGTTTTGCAAAAAGGAAAAGATATTGCTGGTGGAACTAAGAAAAAAACTCAGAGGCCAGTATCTTATTTCTTAGACTTACATTATTTTCTAGCAGCATTTTGCCTGTAATCTGCCTTATTTTATTCAATATCATAATAGTGGAGCCATACCTATCATGTTGAGAGGAGATACCAGAAAGATCAAAGAAAACTGGGGGAAATAAATTATGGTTAGTAGAGACCAGTAACAGCAGTATGTGGTTAGTAAAGCCATGATAGTCAGTCACTGAAACTAGAAATAAGATAGCTGTTATGTTGATTTCTTAAAAGCATACGGGAGAGGGAGCCTGAATTTTTCTTTAGAATTAGTCAGTGAGGAAGTGGTTTCAAATAGTTGCCTAAGAGTAGAGCCCAAACCCAGACTAAGACTGTGACTATGGATATAATTTTACCGACCTTTTAAGGTAGGGATTGATAAACATTTTAGTAAAGGTCCATATAACTTATATTTTAGAGTTTGTGGGCCATATCGTCTCTGTCTCAACTATACAGTTCCACTGTTATAGCATAAAAATAGCCATAGACAATATGTAAATGAATGGATGTGACTGTATTTCAGTAAAATTTTAATTCAAAAAACAGGAGGAAGGCCAGATGTGGTAGGTAAACCAACCCCTCTTTTAGAGAGAAGAGATCAGTGGTTAAATAAACATCAGGGTTTTGTTAATGCCTATTTAATTGTGTCCCTTAAATATGCTATTTGGTAAACTCCTTTGTGTAATTATCCAAGTAGTAGTTTTTGATAGGTTTTGTTTTAAACTCATCAAGTCATTGAAATGATATTAAAATGACCAGATTGTCTAGTTAGAATTTTGATATCTAAGAAGGGGGGAATAAGCTTATTTGTATATACCACATATTCTTAAGTTGAACAGGGACTCTGTGTTTTTGCTTTTGCCATATGCACAGAATGAATTAATGAGTCAAGCTTATTTAAATAATAATCACATCTTTCTCATAACAATATGCATATTGTTCTTTGTAATTTAAATGCATTTCTGGGGTCCAAAAATGTATTTGCATTTCTAACTTATTAAATTGGCCTAAAAGTAAACTATTATAAAAAATTATACCTACAATATTTTTAGGGTAAAGTTTTACATTTTTTTTTTCTTGCTCTTAAGGAAATTCACTTAGTCTTCAACATTAATGTTATGTTTAGTGATATGTTTATGGATTTACATGTAAAATTTTAATGTGATCATGTATTTGGTGCTTTGAAAATACTCCTTTGGGTATGTTTTAATCCTAAAATATAATGTGTTTTTACTTAAACTACATTCACATACTTGATTTAGAGCATTTTTATATTTAAATTTTCCATTCACCTTGGTACTGCCACCCACATTCATGGCTTAGGTATTTATGATATGGTTATGAGAGACCTCATAAGTATTAATTTTTAAAGCTAGTTTAAAATAATATTGATTAATTTTATGTTCCGTAACAAGATTTAAATTGGATGTGTGTGTGTATAACTGATAGTATAGACAAATTATAAATAAATTTTTTGCATATACTCACTCAGATAAATTTTGTCTTTTTGCATATGCTCCCAAATTGAAGACAGGGGATTAAAGCTTGGAGCCAGCAAATGTTGAGTATATTATATAGAAGTGAGTTTTGAGAGAAGCTTAGTATAAAGAGGCAGAGTTTTTTGACTCTAATTTCAGAATGTGAGGGAATGGACAGCTTTATAAATGGGAAGTACGTACTTACATGACTGAAAAAAAAATTCATTGTATTAGTAAAACTCATTATAAAAATAATACTTTACAGTTTAAAAATCATTTTCATGTAAATGCTTTACTTGTTTACAAAAGAAGACTATTCAGAACAGCAAATGTTATTTGTGTCTTACTGAAGAGGAAATAGAGACCTAAAAATTGTCCAAGTACCTAGCAAGTCAGATTCTGAACTTGAACCTGGGACTTCTAACTATATAATGTTTTCCCACTGTCCTAGGCTATTTATATTTATCATATAACCTTAGGATCCATATTGCTGGATATTTCATTTCCTAGCTTAAAAAGTTCTTAACTTGAAGATCTCCTTCCTTACTTCATATTAAGCGTTGTCAAAAGAGCCAAACTTCATGGTGCGATGGTATTGCTCTGTCTTTGAAGTCTTAGCAACTACCTTTTCACTTTTCCCTCTTCTTCCTTTGGTTGCATTCTCTACTTGACTGACTGATTACAGTGAAGCAGCTGAAGCCTCTTGTGGGGAGTCTAGTGGGCCAGCTCACATACTGTATTCATTGTTACTATTCATAGAAACCATTTAATGACACTTCTGTTTCTTACATTGGTGTAGGTATTATGGGTCAGACAGAGAAACTAGATGCTACTTTGGTTCCTTCAGAGGTACAAGCACTTGATGACTATAATTGATGTTTGTAATTTATTTTAAAATGGGTTCTAAACTTTTTTCTTTCCTTATCTTTTAAATATAGACTTTGGCTGTTCTTCATGTGCTATATTTTGCCTATGATTTATAGCAAGTTCTGCTTGTTAAAATGTTCTGAATCTTGGTTAAACCTGGTATTAATACATAAATAAATTTGGAGGTGTCTGCTATTTAGAAATATAAAATGATCACAAAGTACTATGAACTTAGAATTAAAGGAACTTAGAAGTCATCCATTTCAGTTTCCAATTTTTAAGCCAGTGTTAGTCCTTTGCTTCAGATCTCTTTCTTTCACTTTCTCAATGGTGATTATGCTTTTTGCACATGCTGTTTTTTTAGTCTGGGATTCTCAAAACTATGCTTACCTTTTCACCTTGTACCTGTTTAATTCCAGCTTGGTCTTAAGATCTTAGCTCGATGACTACTTCTTAAAGGAAGCCTTCCCTGATGCTCCTTTCCCTTCCTCCCAGTTTGATTAAGTACCTCTTTTACATTCATGTTCATAGCTCACTGTACTTTTTTTTCATAACACATAATGGTAGTGTGTATTTATATAGTTGTGTGACTTGAATGCTATCTGTCTTCACCATTTGGCAGTGAGTTCTGTGAGAGCAGAGTTAATTACTGTTTGGTTATTTTATCTCCAGGGCCTAACATTACCTGGCATATAGGAAAAGCTTGAAAAATCATTTGTTGAATGAATGAATAAATGAACATTTATGACAGATTGCCAATAGTACGAATGTATTTGACAGATAAATAGTAAGTTCTCAATACATTGCAACCTCTTCCCTTCTCTCTATTTCTTCTTCTTCTCCTTTTGCATATATCTACCATTGGAGAGAATATCTACCAGTATCTTAATTTGTTAGACAGTTCTAATTACTATTAGATCCTCTGTTCATTAGACTGCAACTTTCATTTCTTGGTCTGGTTTTAGTCTTAAAAGTGACATTGAATAATACATCAATATTAAATATACCTGACAAAACCCATTATCTTATCATTCTTAACTCCATTTCCCTTTCTCAGTATTCATCCTTTTTTTCGGCATTTGCCAGAGAGAAACCATAGTCTCTTGGCTTTCAAGTGTTAAGAAACAACTCTCTATAGGTCTTTCTGTGTTTTTGCTTATCTTGTAAATGAAGGTACTGACTACACACATCTCTTCAGAGATGTGTGTATATTAAGGGCCTTGGAAGAGAGATCCAGTATCTCTCTTTGAAGACAATGGAAGGCATGCTACTTACTGTCCATTATAAAAGATTTGGTTCCTTAACCAAGGGTTCATCACTTATTATGTATCACACTGCATGTGCAGATATCCATCTGGATATATCTTTGTTGTTACTTCTGTGGAACTAGGGAGCAAAGGGTACTGATGCAAATATATCGATATTCATGCTGCTTGCTGTGCCATGAATAATACAGTCCTTTGACTCAGGAATCTTCTTTCTTCTATAGCGTTCATGACACTGTTGTAGGGTAAAATTTTAGGTTCGGAATTCTTGACACCACAACAATGATTCTTGATTCTTGCTGGACCATCTTCATTTCCCTCTTCAAATATGTTTTTTTTCCTTTGTGCCTTAAATATAAGTCCTTTCCAAGATTATGTATTAGTCCTTTTTATTTGGATGATCTAATAAAATACTCCTGTTTTCAGCAGTCAACCATATGTTTATATCTGTCTGTGCATTTATTTTCTTTTGAGATTCAGACTGCAAATTTTAGCCACCCCTTGACCATATCCTTATGTATTATTTAATGGTGCCTGCTGCATTTAAAAGTAAACTCAATAAAATTCCCTCACCCCTTTCATACTTCATTATTCACTATTTCAATTAATGGGCATACTTCCCTCTTAATGCTATTAATTTCAACACTAGTTCAATTGCACTTTCTTTCTCCCTTGCATATGGTTGATATTCTACAAAACTTTTTTTTTTTAAACTGAATGAATAGTAAGGCTAAACATAGTAAATTTATTTTAGTCATTTCCCATATAATTTGTCTTCAGATTCATTGCCATACTGATTACCTTCACTACATGTTTGAAAATGTCTCTTAAAATTTAACACAATCCTCTACATAGCACAAAGTAGAGTATATTTCTCAGATTTGTATAGTGAACTTCTATTTAGTTACATTTGTCTTGAGTTTATGTGCCACTGGAAACCTGAGTTCTCTTTCACATAAACTACTGTAAGGCAGTTTTCCATAGTTTACATATCTACGTTAGTTTATTAGTTTACATGAAAAACTTCACATTTATTCCTATGAAATTTCATCTAATCGATTTTGGTCTACTATTAATAAAGGGCATATCTTTTAAAGTATCTGCTCAGCTATAGTTACCTATATAGTTAACTGAGATGAATATGGTGTTTTTACTTTTACTATATAAAAAGCAAAATATTTTTTAAGGTCAGAAAGATAGCAGTATATAATTATGATGTTACTATAAAATAATGGAAAACAAGTGTTCCTCTTAAAATATCATTTTAATGAAATACAGTTTAAGCCACTCTTCCTGTTTTCCAGTATAATCAGTTTCAGAAATGAGTGTTTTAACTTTAGTAGATTGTCATATTAAAGTTATTTTATATTTTACCCATCAAATATAGGCAACTTTTGATTGTTACTGGAAAGCAAAGTCACAATTACAAGTCTAGTCTCTGGAAATTCATAGTTAAATTGGGGAGTAGTTCTCTTTTTTGATTAAAACATACTGGCAAATACTCTCTTATTTAACCATTCAGAATTGGTGAATTTTTTGGTGTTTTTAAAATGGAGACAGCATTTTAGATTGTAAATTTTAATTTATGGGGAACATTTTTTATTCCAAAAAAATTCTCCTTACAGAGTAGAATTAAGTGAATTGCCTTGAAGTTATGTTTTTAGTATTTTTGACAGGACACATGAGTGGGAATGCTTATATATTGTAGCAATTAAAGACAATTCACATTTGTGGTTTGGGCATAAATGTGTAAAAATTATACCCATCTATCTTATTACATTTCCTCTTTCCTCCCCGAGGACTTTGCTATGTACTTTATCTGTAATTGTTGCCAGTTTTCTATCATGTTCCCACTGGGCTTCTGGTGCAAAAAATCTTATCCTCTTGATGACAGAGCTTGCCTGAATGATTTCATGCTCCTAGCATTTTTGTTCACGGGAATTAGGGGCAAAATGTAACTACAGCTGAACAGAGCGTCTATTTTTGTAATTTTGGAGTTTAGACTCTGTTATTGAAACTAAATGAAGAGATGCAGGTGTTCTCCAGTTGAAGTCCTTTGGGAGTTTTGATGGTAGATGCTTGAAAAGAAAATGCATGTGTTTCCAGAGTCAAACAGCAGCTGTGAGACAAGGATTTATGTTTTTCTCAGAACTTTGGGATTTCAAAATGTTACATTTAATCACAAGCACAGAAAGGGGAGCAAATGTTAAAGATGTTACTCATAAAAATAAGTTTACTGATCTCTTTACCATATGAACTAGATATGGGAATATAGGAGCAAAGTGATGTTTAATCATAATATAAAGAATTTCTAAAGGATCATGATAGTTTACCAGGACATAGCCTTTTCAGAATGTTGCATTTGTAGAACAGAATTTTTTATCCTACCAATTGCTTAAAATTTTTTTTTTACCATTTATACATACACACACACACACACAAACACAATGAAAGGTTTGGTAAAATATTTGCAAAATGGATTTTGATTTTAATTACTTTTGGAAGAAGATTAATAAATATCTTGTAATAACACAGCACAATGTTTTCAAGTACAAGAAATGTAAATTTCTGCCTAGAATAGTAATTAAGGGAATATATAGGTATATTTAAAACATATGTTTACTTATTTTAAAGGAGATATATACTTAAATTCTTTTTCTTTTTCAAATCATGTTACTCTGCTGTGCTTGATTCTCAAATTCATCTTTATTTAAATAAAGGCATGTGTTCTAGTATTTTTTTTTTGCATTCTTATATGTTTATTGCTTTTTTTAGAATAATCTTATTTCTTCATCCAACAAATATTTATTGTACATTTTCTGTGTATAGAAATGTAATGATTCATCAAATCTCTGCTGTAGAGAAACTGCTAATATATCTAGGCGATATAGACTCCAAGGATGAATGAATGAATGAATGAATGAATGAATTATAAAACTTATATTCTAAGTTCAAATTCATCCATTATAAACTATATTACTTTGAGCAAGTCAGCCTCCCTGAGTATTGTTTTCTCATCTGTAAAAATGAGGATATTCTTATCTGATTGCTAGGATTGTTGTGTAAATTAAATACTATATTCTCAAGTACATTGTAATCTATAAAATAGTACAAACTTTATAAATTATTCTATACAAAATAGCGCCCTATATTAAGTATTCTTTTCATTTATAACTTAAGGTTTTTTGCTTGTCTTTTCCCTTCCTACCTTGTTCTCTACATCCAACTCATCTCTATCCACTTTAGATTTTTCTTCAAGTTAACTCTGTAAACCTAAGGGTATGCAGTTCTGATGCAGGAGCAGCAAATCCTTTCTTTACCTGTTGTGAAAATGTAACCATCTTCCAGATTGAAATGTCTGCTGGATGCCATGATGCTAGGAGTCAGGAACAGACTCAGTAGCAACAGGAAATTACTTTGTTTGCTCCTTTGAAAGGTCCCAGATTCTGGAAGGAAGCCAACGTGAGAAATCCTCTGTGGCTTGTGGGTGACCAGTTTTCTCCCTCATTTATAGCACAAGGCCAAGAATTTTGCACTATTTGCTACTCATGTAGTAAAAGAAAACTGGTATTCAAAGTAAGTAGATAGTAGCTTCATTCGTAGTAAATTACTGTACAAAAATATTTCAGGTCATAATGGACTTGAAGTGAACTTTGCTATAAAATGTGTAATGTTTTGTATAGTTTTATATGGATCAAAAAGCTTATTAATATTTATTTTATATTTTAGTGATATGTCTTTAAAGTGAGTTTTTATTTTTGCATTTCCTGTCAAGATTTTGAAATTGATTGTAAGGTGTCACATTGGCCAAAAGAGGAGTGAAATTCACATCAGTCTTTGCTACCTGACTCTTCCTCTTGATTGTTTGATGCCTCTAGAAGAAACTTGATTCCACAGATAGCTTTTGCATCCCTTTTGGTCACTACAGTATATATAGGAATCATCCTTATGTCATAGCTTTGTTTTATAAATAAATGATGAGTCAGTTATCCATTAATGTATGAAAGTTTGAGTGCTTTTCTGAGTTTTGGCTTGTTTTGTTTATCTCACTTCCTCAGGCTGCTCCCTATACTCCTTGTCCTCCTCTTCCTCCCTCCCTTCTCTCCTCCCTTCCCAGTTACTCCCTTCTAAGCAGCACCACAGAACTTTGACCATATAACATGACAAACAGTCATAACTGTTTATAGGGTTCATTCCCCCATGAAACTATGAGTTTTTAAGGGCAGGGATCATGGCAAGTGCATGATAGGTATTTGCTAACTAGAGGATGGCCCAAAGGAAGTGATTTTTGCCATTTGAGCATAGCCTTCTTGTGTATAGGCCCATATCAGTTTATTTCTAATTGGTCTGTGGGAGAAAAATGTAGTCTGGATTTAGCTTGTTAAAGAATGGTTTTTTAAAAAAAGTAATTGTGACTTTCAAATAGATATAAAATGGACAAATGTTAAAGATTATTAACATCATTATCAATGAGAGAACCATATAGATGTTATAACCAGATCAAATGAGAATGAAAAAAAAAGTGACATTTATTGATTAGTAGTACTGTAATAAAATTGGAAATGGACACAAAACTAGCTTCTTCCATAGTGGGGAAAGGAGGTCATTTGAACTACATGATAGAATTTATTTGCATTTATAGCCAAGAATTATTTTGCATTGCTGTTAGTTATCTACAATTTATAGATTTAAGAAAACCCAAGGGTAATGAAAGGTGCCCATAGAATCAGACTCAAGATAGCCTGGAAGGGTGTACTCTAGACAATGCAGAGCTTTTCGTTGAAGCATGATTCTTTTCCTACAAGCTTTACTAAATTCCAGATGGTGAGACTATTTTTAGCTGTGGGTGGTTTAAATATAAAGGAAGGTCAGAAGTAATTTTGTGAGGCAAAGTATTCAGTACACGGAGGAAAAATTAAAGGGAAATGATACCACCAGCAGAGGGCAGTGATGAAGTAACGGTTTTCTCATGTCCACGAGAGATATTGATTGTTGAATAATTATGGGCTAATTTTATAGACTGCAACTTGAGTTTAACTTTTGAAATATCATATGATATGATTTGAAATATCATATGATATGATTTGAAATATATCATATGATGTTCTCACTGCCAGGTGCTTTGTTAATATGTACAACTTTGCAGAAAAAGGCCTTTTGTTTTGTTTTTGTTAATTAAGTAAAATACCATGTTTTTACCTGGTTTATAGGTAAATGTTCTAAATTATTTAAGAGCTTTTCTGGGAAAAGTATTTATACAACAAATATATTTGAGTATCTACTGTCAGGCACTGGTTTAGGCATTTACACAGAGAGAGAGAGAGAGAGAGGGAAGGAGGGAAGGAAAGAATGAGGGAGAGAGATTGATGGAGGAAGGAAAGTAAACAGTGTGTTTGTGTGTGTGTGCGCCCGTGCATGTGAGTACACACAAGAAGAGAGTTTCAAATCTTTACAGAAGTAACATTCTCTTGATTATGACATTTTTATTTTAGTACATGATTTATTATGTTGTATTTTTTCTTATGAGAATTAAATGTGTTGGTATTATCTAAACTGTAAGAAGCCATTCTTTAAATGTAAAAATTCTATCTTCTCTGATTTTGTTCCACTTAAAAGATGAAATTCTGCAGTACTGTGAATGTATTTTCAGGAATATAATAGACAAAGTTGTGCAGAACTCAATTATAGATAGATAACAAAACGAAAAATGGAAATACACTTCAGGAAAATGGCCAAAGGAGGTAAAAGTAAGATACAAATGATCAAAAACACATGAAAAAATTTAAACTTATGAATAGTCAAAGAAGTAGATATTAAAACAGTAATAAGGAATGATTTTTACCTCTGAGAAATTTGATATTTAATAGATTATAAAACTACAAGCTGAGAAATTTATGAGATGAAAACTTTCATAGAAGTCTGGTAGGTATGAATTGGTACAAAGTCTCCAGAAGTCAATTTAATAAAATTTATTAAGGACCTTAACAGTGGTCATCCTTTATTATCTCTCTTCCAAGACTATATCCTAAGAGATTAATCCAAGGTGGATTTAAAGACTATTTAAAATGTAAGGGTATTCACATGTTATATCTATTCATATATTATAAAAAAGTTAATTTTTAACAGCTAATATCAGTGCTTGGGTTTATGAGTCATTTCTCATTCATATTCTCTTCTATGATAGTTGATATTTTCTGCAAATTTAAACACTATTTTAAAATACTTCTTTTCCAAAGTACTTATTTTTAACTAAGTTATTTATGGATTATAATGGTTATTTTGCTTACAAGTAGACATTTTAGCACAGTAGTTCTTACATTCTTTTAATATTTAAGTAAAATTTTAATTTGAAAGCACATATATATTCTGAAAGCCGCAGAGTCTACAGCTTAGTTTTTAAAGATGTTTTGGGGGTTTTAGATTTCAAGATAGCAATTTACATTTCTCCTTAAATAGTTTTAGTCTAGTGATAAAATGTTAAAATGTTTATGATTTTATTTCCCTAC
>NW_006439568.1:22686590-22740941 GCF_000325575.1 Pteropus alecto | reverse complement strand
ATTAAAACGTGTGTTCAAAATATAGTTGAAATTTTATTTTATCATTAGTCAATTATCTGGGATAGTACAAAACAGAAAATCTGCAGTGAGTTTTGATTTAAATGAAAGGCAGATAGAGTTTAGCAAATAATCTTTGGGGAAAGAAAGGAGGTGCTGGGACTAAAATCCACTGACAGATGGTGGGTAACCACCGAACAGAGGAAGGAGGGAAAGAAGAATGGGCAACATTAAACTTGAAGTTACTGGATAAGGTGTTTTAAAAATCAGTTTGATATAAAGATTAAATTATTAATTGTCAGTTATCTTGAAAATAAGTTTTTGTTGTAATTACTAATCCTGTGTAGAAGAATATATATGTTTTAGGAGGAGTTTCAAGTTTATTTCTAGTCCAGAAGAACAGAATAAAGCAAATATTTTACAGATGGTCAAATGTTGTCATCAGAGTCCAGCAGCTAATGAATGGAAGAGGTGAAACTGACTCTTCTTGTGTGTGTGTGTGTGTGTGTGTGTGTGTGTGTGTTTTCTATTATGTATATGTATTTAAATGGCCCTTTTTAAAGTAACCAGAGAGTTGTTTGTCTTTATTCAGTACCTGTTTACTTCATGCCAGAACTTTGGGATATACAGATGAAAAAGACTCTTTTAATTCTTATTAATGAGCTTGTAGTTCATTGAGGGAGACATACAGGTAAGCAGAGAACTAAAGGGTGGTTAAAATATTGCTATAAAATAAGATAGTATGAGTTCACATTGAAGGAAACCCTTTACCCAGACTTGAGATTTGGAAAAGGCTACTGGAATTAGTCATCTTCAAGATTAGACCTTAATTATGAGCTAGAAGAGAAACAATTAGTCATGTTTGTAGAAACTGTAAATAAGTTTTGTGTAACTGTAGCTTAGAGTGGAATGAGAGCATGATAATTGTTAATGCTTGATGAGATCAGCAAGTCCCCTCAGATTATGAAAGGCCTTGAAAGTCATTTTGTAGGTTTTGGACTGAGTACCAAAAGGGATCAATTAAAAGTTTTTACCATATGTATATTTGAAACCAATTTAGGCAACAGTGTGGATGAGGGTAAAAGACAGGAGACAGGGAGATTTAGGTAGGAGAAAAAAATGATAATGTCAGTGGAGAGAATTACACAGATTTTGGTATTGTAATGTGTTAGAATGAACGGAGTTTTTGGTTATTTGAATATGATGGCTAAGGGAAAGGGAACAGTAGGCAAGCACCCAGCGTTCTGGTTTGGAGAGCCACACAGTTGGATACCTTTCATTGAGATGAAGAACAAGGGAATAAGAAGCAAGTTTTATTCAGTGTGATAGAGACAGTTAGTTTAATACTAACATTTCTCTGGTTCTTCATCTGGTTCCGGTATTTTCTAGGCATTTTAAGTAGAACTCAAGCAGTTTGACTTTAGAACTCCTACTCTTAACCATTATACCACAGAGCAAAGACTGTAGAAAAATTCAGACCCTGTATCATTGATTATTCAGTTCACTGAATCATGTTTAATTTTTGTCTTATTGACTGCTAGCTGCATGCATGACACTGCTAGAGAGGCTGGTATAAAAAGGCATTCAAAGGCCCCACTGCGTAATATACACCTACAGCTAATTCTAACAACCTTAACTTTTAACAAATGCTGTAATTGAGTGGGAGAAAAGTACGTTTATCTGAAAGTAGAGGGGAAAGATTAATGTGAATGGAAGAAGGGAGCGTTAAATGATACTAGGAAAAGTTTCTCAAAGGATTGATATTTAAACCTGGAGTGATAAAAGACTGCGTGAGTTGAAAATTCTTATGGTGTAAGCATTGCAAATACTTTCGATTGGCTTATATTGTTTGTTTTAAATGGTTCTTAGTATTAGTTTAAGTCTATATTTTTATAAAAGTATAAGATGTTTAATTATTGTTAAATGTGTTTAGTATATATTTATGGCTAGTTTTCCTCCTAAAGTCTTTCAGTACATTCCGATAACTATAATCAGAAAATCATACTTACACTTTCTAATTTTACAATGTGATTTAAAATACTTGTTATTATACTTTTGTTTTCTAAGACTGTTTCAAATTAAAGTAAGCATTGGGACCATTCAGTTGTGTTTACTTTATGTAGTTTAATGTAGGTAGTTTAACTTGGAGTTAATTATTAAGTGGAACTTAATTTTTAGCCTTAGAAAAACAAATACAGAAGTTAATAAATCTTTTTTAAAAAAATTATTGGATTCATTGTTAACAAAGCATAGCATAAGTAATTCTTCGTCAGCCTGTGAAAGGGATGACTTAACACAACAGTTGATGCATTTGGAGTGAAACATCTTTATCAAGTTAATACAAGAAGCAGTCATGCCCTACTTGAATTACTCATTTATAATAGCTGAACAGCATCCTGCATGTGGACTTTGAAATCCTGGGAAAATAAGATGCCTGCTTGCATCTTGATGTTGAAAGCCTCTACTTCTCAGCAGCTGGAAAATGTTGAGTTCTGTTGTCATCCATTTGGTTTTTGGCCTTCGGGAGGATGTGATCAATTTAATTACTGACTAGCTTTATCTGTTACTTTTAATAATTATAGCCTCTGAAATAAGCCTCTGAAGTTAATAGCTTGAAGATTTTTTTTAGATATTGTATATTTAAAATTTATAAAAATTAAACACACAGACTTAGATGATTTTACTGTGCTCGGGTTTATCACATATACTCAGATCATTAAAAATATAAAATAACAGATATAATAGAAATTATTTACTTTAAATGAGGTCTAAATGTGTTTGTGTCTAAGGGTCACAAAATATGCTTCACGTGATTCTATTTGGGGGTAAATTTTATACATGAGATCCATTCATGTGCAAAATAGAGGCTATGGTTTATTTTGAGTCACAGCTAATTATAAACAAAGTAAATTATTTGTGCTTCTTGCTTATCTTTTTTTCATACCATTCTGATGTCTAGTTCAAAGAGGATTTTTAGAAAATATAGAGTGATAGAGCATAGCTAAGAAAAGATTCATGTTATATGAAGTAAGAAATGTATCTAACTTTGAGGCTGTTACTCTTGAATTTTAATTCTAATTTTGGACAATCTTTGTGTAAATCACTTGATCTCACTTTATTTCAGAATCTATTAAATGATGGCAGCACATGCACTGAATACCTTTTGGTTGATTGTTCATTGTATAAAGACATCCGTTTAAAGAGGTTACCCATCATTCGTGTCATAAAACCAAGTGGATTTGTTTATTAACATTATTATTTATTACAGTGATTTTCAGGTAAATGACAGTAAAATAACTTTTGTAAAAAAAATGGGTGTATTGTAACAGTATTGGACAGATGGAAATAAAATTGAGGAAGACACCTTGTGGCTGCTTGATGGCTATGTGCGGTGTTTAAGATAATCATGTTCGACCAGTTTCTTTTTTTAAGTTGATGTGTTAAAAATATTCGTTAGTATTAGAATGTGTAAGATATCATCCTCATTGACAATTGATGATCATATATTAACAGGCATTATGCTGATGACATACTTAGAAGATTTTACAGATATTCATAATTAAGCAGTAGAAAACAATTATAGAACTATATCAGAGGTTAATACTTTGTTAATATGATAGTTTTTTACTTATGTAGTAACTTTATTTGCAGATTAATGATATGCCTATGAACAGTGTAAATGGAAAAGAGGTAATGAGAGATATGAAAAGCATGTATTATTCTAATACCCATAAATTTTTAATAAAGTTGTAATCATGTTCATAACTTTTTTTAGTAATGTTTGGAAATTGTCCAGCTCTTTTCATTTTAAACTCAAGAGACAGGTTTTTTGAAAAACTGTGTGTACTGACTTGATTCCTAAGGGTTTACATAACAGACATCATTACTCACCACGTTCATATTTGATAATATGTAAAGTCATATGCTGATTCATTTTTTCTAAAATTAAAATATCTTTTTATTCTTATTATGTTAAATTCTTACTACAGAATTAAAACAGAATAGATAAATATTTAGGAGTATTAGGAATCATCTGAAATACTATAACAAAGATTAACTAGTGTTAATATTTTGGCAAACTTCCTTTCAGGTAATGTTTTATGCCTAGATATATAAATATGCAGTTCTACATAAATGATTTCATATCATACATTCTCTTCGGTACCTGCTTTTTTACTCCCCAGTATTAAAAATATCTTCCTGTGCCAATAAATATAGGTTTTCATAATTATAGTCTCGGTGGACATTATTATTGGATATTAGGATTTTTCTAATTTTGTATTAATATAAAAAAAGTGAACAATTTTGTTAGCATTTATCTGTGTGAACTTGCCTAACAAAATAAACTATTAAAGGCATGTTTTGATGTATTATTTTGCACTTGAGAACCATTAAAGTGTATTTTTCAAATACTTAATTAGCTACAGATATAACTACAAGTTTTAAAATCAAATTGTTAACTGGGCAGTGAATTAAAGTGAGTCTTTCATGTCTATCATAGTTAATACATTTTTGTTTAACAATAAGGTTTCCTTTGGAAATTTTTGAGTCGTCATGGGAATAGGTCAAACATTGACATGTAAGTTTATTTTTCCTAGAAGATGTTAATGCTTTAATTCTACTAAAAATTAATTCACAAATCATTTCTTTAATTTCATTTGTCTGGCTCCGTTTAGTAGATAAGTGATTAGACTTTGGAATCAGGCAAACCTGCCTTCTTTTTCTTTTCTTGTTTTATTTTTCCTTTTGTACAATTGGAAAACATTTATTATACTGAAATGTATGTACTCTACTATTAAAAAAGAAAGATGTAGCAAATTTACTGGTGCCATTTTTTAACCTATTTTACTGGAACAGGCTAATGCTCAACACTACTTGGTGTGATTTCAAGTTTGATGAGCTTGTAATTATTTTTAACCCCCCCCCCCTTTTTTTAACTACTTGTTTGCTTTAACTGTCTTTGTGACTTGGAAAATTTACTTAAATCTCCCTAGCTTCATTTTCTCATTTGTAAAATTTGTAAGACAAATCCACTCCCTTGTAGGGTTTGTTCGAAGATTAAAGATAGTGAATGAAGAGCTAATAGCACTAAAGTTTTGTAAGGCTTAAGTAAAATTATATATGTGAGGTACTTAACTGTAGTTTCAGCAAATATTTCTTTTGTTATTACTTGTACATTTTTAATTTTATCAGCAGAATGATTCCACATTTAATATAAATTTATGTTTCAGTTGTTTATTCCATTGTGCTATACTTATAGATTCTTTTCTTTATCCTTATATTTAAAAAATAAATTTATAATTAACGTGAGCTAAGTAGTTTGCTTTGCTGTATTTTGATATATGATTATATAACTACAACCTCCTCATCTAGAAGGAGCATGTGCCATAAAGTTTTATTTACAAGATAAGACTTGTATATATTTCTAAATCTTTTTCCTTTTTCTGAATCCTGTTTTATAAAATGTTCTTATAGCTAGCTGTCCTATTTAGACCCCTTTAAGGAAACTTTGTGCGTGTGTAACGCCAAGGTGAGCATAATTTGCAGCATAATATCGTTCATATGCCCTTATTTGTGAATCCCTCTCTTATCTCCAGTTCTGAAAACTGCCTCTGGTTATACCTAAGTGGACAGCAATGTGACATTAATTTGCTCTTTGATAAACAGTAGGTCACTTACTCTAACTTTATGTCAACTTTTGACAAAGAATTTTGTCAGTTTTAAAAAATATGTTTCAAAAAATATGTTTCTCAATAAAGTGTTGATTGTACATACCATAACAGTAAATACTGTAACTGCAACATAGTAACGTTGGTATATTGGTTATCTTCTGTATCTTAAGTAGTTTTTTTGAAATCTGCTTAAACCTTTCTTAGCTCAATGTGTAGTAGTTTAAAGTTGTTGTTGTATCCCCAAATCAGTCTGTGACCAGCCCTAATCATGTTTTGTTAAGAGTACAGGTTTTCAGGTCCTTACTGCTTTGTTTCTTCCAGGCAAGGTGTTAGTTATGAAAGGGCATTTACTCGGAGATATGACGGTTGTTCCTGTGTTCTCTTATTAGTTCTTTTTCTTCACTTACCCATTCAAGAGGTATTACCTACATTACTCCAGAGCTGGAGTCAAGCTTCAGCTTTGTTATTTACTGGGTGTTTATCACTTGTGTACTGTGTACCTCAAGAATTCTTATCTGGGAAATGGGAATATTAATAAATAGTAGCCTGCCCCTCATAGGGTTTGAAAAGATGAGATGAATTAACATAGGTGTCATTTTTTGTAAACTAAGCTATGTGTACTTAATGAAAATATTAGCTTTTATTGGGTACTCGTTAGTGTCAGGCACTGTTTTAAGGGTACTATTTTATCTTCACAACAACTCTATGGAACAGGAACTCTATTATTTTTTTAAATTGAAAATGGTAATTGTTGATGATCCATTAAAAGCTAAGATGGAGTAGAACTCAAACTTGAAGTCTTTGGCTTATATCTGCATCAAAAGATTAGTGAATAAATATATATTTGTTTAATTATTTATGTTTAAGTAAAATGTTTAGGCTATAAATGTATTCTTATGGTTTCTCACTTTAACTGGTTATTTTCCCCTATAAACTAAACTAGTACTCTTACTATTAAATAAGTCATGTAGTTCTGTTTCTCTGTAGTTCCTTACTTCAACTGTCTCTAAGGGGACTCAGTCTGAGAAAGCAGGGCCATCAAAATTTCTGCTGCACCAAGACCGCTGTCAAGTCATCATCCAAAGGTTTGAATGTTTTGCCCATTATTGGACTCATCTGGCCATAGTGCTGTACTCCCTTGCCAGATTGCTAAGACAATGCCTAGGAATCTCCAGTAATTCTAAGTACTTTAGATTAGCACATCAGTATTTTGATCCTGAATACCATTAAAAATTGTGCTGAGTAACATAATGGAAAGGTCTTACATTACTTAAAACCAGTTGAGAAAAAGAAGAAAGAGATGAATCATTATTTTGTAGTTGATACTAGAAACAATGAGCACATGCTTCTCATATGGTACAGACTTCCCTGTAATACATATTGTGCTTTAACTTTATAATTAGTCATATAGTGATATCACTGTTAAAGAAATTGAGATGGCATTAAAAATGAAGCATGTTTCAACTGGACTCTGGGTGGTAATCACACAATAGAATATATAGATATCAAATTATAATGTACATCTGAAAATTATATAATTGTATTAACCAACATTACCCCAATAAGCTTAAAAAAAAAAAATGAAGCATGTTTCAAAAAGTTTAAAGGCTCGTGCATTCTAGGATCAGTGTATTTAAAAGTGAAATTCCAGTAGTAAAAAGATTTCGAATTGGCTGCAGAAATCCTATATTTAGCAGTGCTTTAGAATGCATGTTTCTTTTGTGTGACTGTTTCGCACTGAATGTGATTGCTTCCTGGAAAGAAATTTATGCGATAGATGTCTCACTAAGAGGATCTTCTTTCTATTTATATTTATATCTACTTATTTGTTTCTATTTGTAGTACTCCATAGCTTCTGAATAAATTTTGAAGTTTGCATAATCTTAATTTATTAGAGTTATATTATTTATGACATTGGCATAGTATAGTGGTTATATACATGGGCTTTAAAATCAGACTGATTCCTGCCTCCACTATGTACTATCTTTGTGATCATGGGCAATTTTTAGGACTCCAAATAACTTTGTTTTTTCATTGGTAAGATGGGAATAATAATAGTATCTATCTCATAGAGTTGTCATGAATATGAAGTGAATTCATGTGAGTAAAAATTTTAGAATAAGATTCGACACATACAAATGTTAATTATCATTGTAGTGGCAAAAATATATGACTAGAACCACCCCCCCCCAAAATAAAACAGAAATAAAGTAGTTTTTATTTTCTGATTTATCAGAAATCACTTTCCTCTTAGAAGATATTCAGGTTTAAGAAAAAAGGAAGTTCATGTCAATGAAGTTCACCTTTTCTGTTGCAAATATGAATACTTTAAAAGAAAAGCATTTTTTTTTTCATGAATAAAGCATTGTATCTGATGGTTAAAAGGAACTGATATTATGTGCCCAGAAATAGATAATTTTAATTAGTTCTATAAAGATAAAATGTTAAATTTATGTTATCCCTTAAAATTTGTGGTGTCAACATTTTCCCTGAATAGCAGATGAATTTTTGGTTATTTATGGAGCATTTTCTCTTGGATTACTCACAGGCACATTAGACTCAGCACTTCCAAATTAATTTCACCATTTTTACTCCAAGCCTGCACTTTGACCTGTATTCTCTATATGAATGAATGGTGGTATTATCAGTCCAGTCGGAAATCTAGGGGTTGTTCTGAACTTTTTCCTTCCCTCATTACCCAGCTTTCCTATTTGGGCAGTCACCAAATCCTAAGACTTTTCTATAAAGCTTTTCTTTAAGACAAATCTGATTTTTTCACTTCCTTTTGAAGTATTCTTTAATGGCTCCCTCATTGCTTTCTGGATAAAGATCAGACTTCTGTAGAAGAATATACACCTCTGCCCTTATAATGTTTGGTATTTTCATATGGACACTGTTCTACCACTATGTGGAACTATGTTCAATTCCTTGAACATACCATTTTCTCTTACCATTTTCACTTGTGTATACAATTTTCAGTGCATAGGAAGCTTCCTATTTTTCTCATCTCCATACTATTGTGCTGAAACATTTACTACCCTTTTCAAAGGGAACATTGCTTCCATTGACAATTCATAAATTTCCTTCTCAAGACAAGTTAGGTACTCCTCATGTATACTTCTCCTCTCTCTTCTGTAACCTCTTATGTTTTATTAAAGGGCTTGTCAAAAATATTTTGTTAGAGTCTTCCACTAAATTATGGGCAGCTAAAATACAGGGACTATTTCTTATTTAACTTGGAATGCTCAATATTTAGTTTTAGGCATGATTGGTATTCAGTAAGTTTGTTGAATTAATAAATGATTTTGAATGAGAATAGAATCTTTGGTAACAATCACATGGTAAACCTATCTTTAATGAGAGATGAGAATTAATTGCTAATAATTATTCTCAAGAGGCAAAAATAAGGAAATGGACTGCAATACAAGCTTTGTCCATGTGACATTTGTCATTCTGTTAGTTTCTTCCTCTTTATTTATTTACCAATTAGCAATAACTATTTGGTCTTATCTCCTTTCTTGTTAGTACTTCTCACTGTCAAAAAGTACCCATCTGTCACTTAACTTACAGCATTGCCTTTTTTTTTAGTTCTTAAATTTTTATCTTATTAATGCTTTTTATGTGTTTTGTTTTACCAGGTGACTAGAAATGTAAAAGTCTCTCCTCCCTCCATATTTTGCATATTCATTGTAATAACTGTAAAGTGGGTCCATGGAGTTGATTTAAGGGCATCTGGAAAGTTGATTAGTAGGACTAGTCCTTGGAGAGCATGAAGATAAAGATGTGTTATTTACAGGAAAAGAAGCCTTAGAACTGGTGGACAGGGTAAATATGTCAATTAGGGAGTTTTCCCTGAGAGTGAGTAAGAGGCTAAGAATCTGAGTATGCTGAGGTCAGGACTATGTGGACAGGAGGTAAAAGTGATATCTAGAGTGCCAGAAAGGTCAGTGTGATAGGGGTTATATGTTTTCATTATTGTTTAAGGATATCTGACTTTTAAGTGAGAAGAGAATGCTGTTTCGGGGAGGCTGGCCTTGGGTAGCAGTGAATTCCTATTTGAAGTTGATAGAGCAAATAGTGGAGCACCTTGGCTCTGGGATACTAGTCAAGTTTATTGTACTGACACTACTAGGTTCAAGACTATGTGTTTGTTTTTGCTATGAATAACCTAGTTCAACCTAGGCCTTAACCAAAAGCAAGAGACTAATGTTCAGATCTTTTTAGTGAATAAATTTGAGTAGTTTTCTGTGCCATTGGCGGAACAAATTAAACTTTCACTGGTTGAGTGCTTGTACCTACAATGCATAGTGTGGGAGGATTATCAGCTAGTTTGTCTGATTGGTTTATTGGTAGCAGAAAACTCTTAAACTGAGTTTTCCCATGGAAGAGGTCTCTTACTTGAAATCCCAGAACTTTTACTAAAAAATTTATGAAGTGGGATGACAATAAATTACTGAGGAATCATCAAAGCAAATATGTTATTAATTGACAATTTATTGACTTCATCCCCCAGGCCAGTTTAAAGAAAAGGGAGGGAGGGTTGGATTTCAGACTATACTTTGAATGCTGTGTGAGGTCTGTTTGAGATATTTTGATTAAGCTATGATTAATTAACTCAGTTAAATAAGTATTAGTACATGAGAATAAGTACACATTCTTATGGCTTTATCAAAGAGGTAATGGTTCGGTACTGATAAGATTTTAAATTGCAATCTGGCAAGCATTAAAGGGCACAAAAATTGACACGTCATCTTTAATCTTTTGATGAAGAGTGGCAATAATTCAAGGTTCTACATATGTATTCTGTATCTTTTAATATATGTATATGTCTATAATATGTTTGTATTTATTTATTTGACTTCAGAGATCATGGGATTAAGCTTTAAATTTTCTTTTGTATTTTTAAACATTGACTTATCGTTGGTTTCATTGTTTAAACAGTTTTTAGGTATTGTTATCCTTGGGCTTCACAGCTTGTACAGCTGTATAATTTTACTGACACATTGAAGCAAAGAAAGATTTGAAACTTTCCTTCTTTCAATATTTCTTAAGAAAGAGGTGCTTCCATTTTATGAACAAGAAAGTGTAACTCTCTAACTAGAACTTTGTGTTTTTTTTCTCTTTTTATAATCCCCAAATTTTGAGGTATGGGGTCCATTTTGTTCTGTTTCCTAAGTATAATGTCATTTGTTTTTGTTACTTCTGGAAACACTTATGTACTAATTCTCTGATTATTAATTTTGCAATTTTCCATATTTTAACATCTCAAATTAGGAGTCCTTATATAATCAGTAATGTATTATAATTGATGGTAGCCTAAGTTGAGGTCAGCTTCTGCTGGAGAGGTTATCTGTTGGCTTCTGCTGCTCATTTTGTGACACTACAACTTGAGACTACCGTAAGTTAAATTATCTGCTTGAGAATTTTTTGGACTTCATTGGTAGTACAGATTCAAATCTACAGATGTATATGAATAAGCTTATGGTTCAAATTCCCAAAGATTTGTTTTTGTCTCTTTTCCCAATGTAAGCTTAGGTCAAAAAAGTTACCTTTCTGCTTGGCTTTATTTCTTGTTTCCCATGACACTGGCAGCTTTGATGTGTTAATGGAGGACTTTCTTATTAGACACACTTCTTGGAATTTTTGTTTAGTGATACATTAAATAATGCTCAGTCTTATAATTAATAATGACATGTATAATGATATGTAGGGGTAGTGATGTAACTAAAAAGTAACTGCTTTCAGACAACAAGAAATGGTACATAGCCTTTGAGCTACCACACAGGTGGTATAGAATGTAGACTTTGTAGGGTCATCTTTTGTGGCTGAAAGTGGTAACGACTTCATCTGCTGTATTGCTTGCCATATTTACAAGTAAGATCTCTTTGACTGTTACCTCAGGACTGGCAGTCCAACACAGTGTTGTATCTTGCATAATCATTTAGTGAGCAGCCCTTGACCTGAACTTTAGGAAAAGGTCTAGAGAAGCTGAACTGTTCAATTATTATATAACCAGTGACAACTTAGTCTTATCTTTGAAGCGAGAGGTATTGGAGGGCTTGTTCACTATTTAAAAGAGTTTGCAAAGGGGCAAGAATTATTCAACTTACTTGAAAAAAAAAAGTTTTATTATGTGTCTAGGCATATACACCAAGGTACTGTAATTTATAAGCTGGTAGAGGATACCTGTTTTCCTATAGATAAATATTTTTTTCCAAACAATTATTGTATTTTGTATTAGGAAAATTAGTGGATACTTTGGAACTTTAATTCACAATTAACATTTTAAACCTTGACTTTAGTTTTCAAACTTATACATTAAGCTAATGCTATTGCATGCTTGCTCTAATTTAGTACTTCTGCAAATTAAGCATTCTTCTTGTGAATTTTCATATTGGATAGGAGTGATATTTGGGTCTGTATACGCAAAACAATATTGTTAGTAGATGGAATTTATAAAATAGTTGATGTATTAGATTATTCAATTGATGAACCTACTGATAATGAATAAGAATGCTGTGGAATCAGTTGTCATTCATTGAACAAACACTCATTGAGCACTTACTGGAAAATATGGCAAGTAAGAGAGAGCTAGTAATGAATAAATTCCAGTGATAAATACAGCCTCTACAGGGTACTTGTAGTTTAGCTGTTCCTATCGTGAAGGATAGGTCTCACTTTATGATAGAGAAAAGAATAAACAATTTAAATTATAGAATAATGAGCTTTTTAGTTCGATATCAGGAAATGTCCTGACATTGAGAGTAACTTATGTGAAAATCTCTATGAATAAAGTTGAATCTTATAATTGGGATGGTTCCAGTTATGCTATTTCAAGGCCAAGGATATAACCTCGTTAGTGTCACAGTTAGGAGCAAAATGATACAGTGCAGTGGTTTTCAACCCTATTAAGTCTAATGGCCTTGTACTGTCATGACATAAAATTCATAGTTAATGTACCTTTTTAGGCTGATAAGTTGTGGAGAAATCAATATAATGCTATGAGCATATTAAGGGAGTAATAAGAGGAAAATAATTTCTAATAGAAATATATTTCATTATTTAGAGTGTAACTAGTCTAGAAGATAAGATGATGTGCTCAGGCAAGACATTTAGCCTGCCATGTGTTATATTGGGACAGTTAGAAATCATGCCTCCCTACATGTTTGATAAATTAACAATGATAATTCTCAAGTGGAATTGCCATGAATGGTGTGATTTTCTGAAATTCTAAATACTTCTTGGTCAAATTATCAATGATTCGTTATTTTTCTCCTGTATTACTGGTAGTTAAATTTCTGGAACTTTTGGAGTTAATTAAAACTGTGAAAACCATTATGTGTTTAGAGGTAAAATGGAATTAGATTCTAGATTCAAGAAGTTATCAAAAGATTTTCACTCACATGAATGTCTGGCAGGATATTTGAAAATTGTATAGATGCAGGACTATTCTTTGTTGTGCAGGACTTTTTTTGAGTATTGAACAACTTTACTTGAACAACTAAAGTTCTTGGTTGACTCCTAATGTCAGTGACTCCTAATGTCTCCTAATCACTGTTATAACCAGAAACCACTAATTTCCAAAAATGCCCCTAGAGGGTGGTACAGCCCTCGTACAGAATCCGCTGGCTGTAGAACAAAAAACACAGGCTGCAGGCAAGAGTCACAGTCTTGGATTTGCTTCTAAGTTTTTCTGCTTACTTTTTATTGACTTTGTGATGTGCAAGTTAGTTAACCTCTCATAGCCTCAGTTTCCTTTGTGGAAAACTGAGAGGATAATATTTGTTGTTAAGCAGATAAGATATTTTAGATACTTGACATGTGCTTCATGTGAGATAGGACTCTCTCTCTTTTATTCATCATTTTATTTTCCAATACTAATAGGCACTTAGTAAATACTTGTTTACTCTTATTATTATTTAATTCTTCTGTTTCACACGATATTAAAAGCATGCGATGGTATGATTACTTAAAATGGGCACCAGGGCTGTCATCTGTGTCTTTAGTGTTTTGGAGCTTGTATATCTTAGTTGAGAATGCTAGCTATGACCTCCAGTTTCCGAGAGAGTATTAAATTAGAAATATGATGGTTTGCTTTCTGTTTGGAAGAGACATATGGGTTAAGGGTAAGCACAGTAGTTTCCCAGAATCCCAATCTTTAAAAATATTAATGTTGTTTTGCTTCTGTCAGGATGATAGTTGGGGCTATAGTAAAAGCCTAGGGGGCCTTCCTTTTCTTGTTAATCTTGATCTTTGTCACACAGATTTTAAAAATATAGTATCAGTAATTTTTTCCTCTTTTCCAGCTCTCCTTTTCCTCCTTCTATGATTTTGGCCAACTAAATTTATATTGTGTTTTCTCACTAAATATTTGCTATCTTTGTCCTATTGTTTGACTTGTTTAATTTTCATTAGTTCAAACCATTTACTAATAGACTGAGGTAGAATAGTTACTTCTGGCAATTTATTGAGACTAATTACTTTGAAAATGTTGGAAAGGACCTCTAGTCTTTGTTTTTAAATTGCCATCCAGTTTATTTAAAAGAGAGAGCATGTAAATGCTGCTGCTGTACCATTTTATAGAATGGTGAACCTTATAAGTTTTGAGGTTTTTCTCAAATGTTTATTAAAATTTTAGTTCATATAAATTTTTATGATTATTAGGAACACGTTTTTAAAGCAGTCACTTTGCTTTGATATTTACGGTGTGAAAAAGCTTATTTTTTCTGTTTTCTGTTCCTTTTATTCCTCCAGGTCACCTTTGGGTCAGGCTTTACTGCTTTTACAAATCTGCTTGTCCTTGACCTTTAGTAACTCAGAGTTTAAGTTTGGTTTTGAGCCAGTGAGTGCTGAAAAGTTTAAAACTAAATAAATGTTTAGCATTCATCTGACTTAAACAATTGTCCTCTTTAAATAAACATCAGTCATTTCTCTAAGAAAAGTAACTATTGTCAGTCATAGCCTCTATTACTGAAGTCTAATGCTGGAACATTCTATAAAATTACTGAAAACCTATCTAATATTTTACATTGATTCACGTGGTTTTAGGTTGTTTAAAAACAAGGTTCTTTTATGCACAATGTTAAGAATCAGCTTAAATAATTTAGATTACTATATTAGATAATGACCATATTATTTTCCCTGTAAAAATTTAAAAAAATTTAAATCTATTCTCTGTTATTACACTTATATCAGGTAAACTTTTTATTCATTTGCAGAGTGGAGACAGTTTAATCTGAATTTGAATAGCATTTATAATTTCATGCTACCTGCAAATAATATTTTTATATTATTATTGTTATGATTTATTTTTATTATGATGACATTGGTTAACGAAATCCAGTAAGTTTCAGGCATACAATTCAACAGTAAGGCATATAGATACATTGCATTGTGTGGTCACCTTCCATAGTTAAATTTCTTTCTGTCACCACATATTTGACCCCTTTTATGCTGTCTACCTTCCCCACCTTCTCTCTGGTAACCACTAGTCTGTTGTCCATGTTCACGAGTTTCTGCTTGTTTGTCCTGTTTGTTTGTTGCTCTTAGGTTTATATCCCACATATAAGTGATATCATTTGGTTTTCATCTTTTTCTGTCTGGCTTATTTCACTTAGCGTGATTATCTCATGGTCCATCCACAAATGTTTTTTTCTTTATTAAGCTAAAGGACCGTTGATTTAACTCCAATTTTACAAGAAATGTGATATGCGATATCTAATTGACTAATTAGATTTAAGGTTGTACTAGATCACTAATGTTTTCATTTAATTAAAAATAGCAGTTTATTCCTGAGTGGAGACTTTTCTGAAGTTTTAAAGACCCAAGTCTATGCTGTTACTTTTTATGTTGCTTTGGATGTATAATGTAATTGCTCATATAAAAAAAGTCTCTGAAACTTTACTTAAGAGAACAGAAGAGGAAAATAAAAATAAAATTTTAATTTGAATATTGGTCATAATTGTCATATTAGTCTAATGTGAACCATGATTATAATGTTTGGATTTTTAATATTAATTAATTTTCTTTTAGATTTGTTTTGCTGATTACATTGAAAGCATGAATACTCATTTAATTGTTGAACTGGGATTTTAATATGATTGCAATCCACGTCTGTGGTTAAGATGTGTGTATTTTTTTACTGGAGGTGGAAGGCATAAATATGCAAAGCCTTAGCTGTTGCAAGAGTCCTCTGTTGGTTCTTTTTCCTGTTCTATTTGTTACCTGCATTTACAAAGGGATTTAGATAAATTGGAATGGATTAAAAAAAAGGAATAATTATTAGTCAGAAAATGACATATGGAAAACATACAGTAGTGGGTTCTTAAACATTTTTTTCTTAACTCTTTGATAGTTCACTTTGATGTTTGTTATCCTCAGCACCCAATACTAAGTCACAAAGGTTATTAGCATGACTTATACAAATACTTTTTTTTTTTTTTAATCAGAAAGTATAGAGCAAAATCAGAGTATGAATTACTTTCCTTTGGGAAACCATTGTTGGACAGTGTGAATTAGACCTGTTCTCATCTTCCCTAGATGACACATTATTTGGTTTGGGGCTCTCATCTTTCGTTTCCATTTTTCTGATAGAGACAGTTTCAGGCCTGAAAAGGTAGCCATTCTCTAGTCCTGATGACAGTTCTTAGAAAGCTGTAATGCCTGGTTCTTAATAGTTGCCTAATAAAATATTTAATGAGGGAGCTCTTAGGAAACTAATTCCAGCCTAGAGTAAAATGTAGGTTTCAAGTTTTGCTGGGATTCATTTCTGTTCATTTTGTCAGTCTAAGAGTAATTACAGTTGAAGCTTCTTTATAAGATCTGTAATATGGTCAACAAGAGAGCATGAAGATATATTCAAGTATGGGCTATTTTAATTAAAGATAACTTACTTAGAAGATAGTAGTTTAACATGGTTTAATAATTTGTCATGAGAGCCAAATACTAGTGGTGACAGTGATTATCACCCTTGAAGATGGGGCAGTTCATATTCTCTTGTTCCAATTGAGCAAAGGAAAAGGAGTACAGGTAGGTGTGTTTAGTAGGTGTACCCTCACTTACGTGTATACACGAACTTTCCCTTTCTTATCTCCTTAGAGAGTTTGAACAGCAACTCTCGCTAATTTTTTTGCTGTGTTTTATCTCTACAAAACATATAGGGAAGGAAACAAACAATTTTGAACATTTATGTTGTTACTATTATTGAATATTTATTATTAGTAGTATTATCAGGCAGTGTATTTGGTGCTTTTGTCTTACATCTTTTTAAAATCAGAATAGCCCAAAGAAGGAAGAATTATTTGCTTTATTTTTACATTAATAAAATAGATTTAGGGAGGTTATTAACCATCTCAAAGACACACAATTAAGTGGCAGAACCAGGATTTGAACCTGTATGTTCATGTCTCCAAAACTCTCTAGATGATATTGTCTCAAATTAGGTATCTAAAGGATCAAAAATGGTTGTAATAGACAGTTAAATATAATTCTATAACCGTAAGCACAGTTAAAAACTGAAATAGGATACTAAGTACACTTGAAATCACACTGTTCTCCTCCATAGGTTGTAGTTCTAAATAATCAGCTTGAGTTCTGATTAATCTTGATTGTGTTCTGATGCTAATTTTTGCCTTTATTTTGACGTGCAACCTGTTTTATAGAGTTAGTAATTTATTGAATATCTTAGAAGCAAGTCCTTGACAGGCAGTATTTTAAGATAAAATTGCTGTGTGAGGATTTTGTTAACCTGACATTTTGCGGTTTTGCCTCATAAAACTGGCAAAGGACTCCCAGAGTGGAATGTTAATGGGGTGAAGTAACGAATGCAGGCTGGGATGCAAGCAGCCAGACAGGAGCAACCGTGTAGTTCATACTCCACGATTCTTGGGGAAGGTCTTTGTAGACAGTAGCCTTACTAAAAGATAAAAAGCAGTAGATCTTTTTAACTCAGCAGTTGATCAAACTCTAGTTCTGAAATTTAGGCTTAGAAGCCAAGCAGTGAGACGAACATGGGAAAGTAATTAAAGTGAAGTGAATGCAGTCGCTCATGATAATTTTCACTTTTTCAAATTGTTTCAACAGTAAATAATTATTGAGTGTCTATTTCCTCTAACCAAATGTTAGCCTTTTTCTTCCATTTAGCTTTCAAGTACTGCCTGTTTCACCTGTATATCTCAATCCATCAGTAAGATAACTAATTTAATTTTAGTGTTGTACAGATTTTATTCAACTGGATGAAAGTGATATATGATCTTTTTTTCATTTAGTTTTTTAAAAATTTATTTATTTTTGTTATGGTGACATTGGTTAACAAAAGCCAGTAAGTTTCAGGTTAACAATTCAACAGTAAGGCATGTATATATTGCATTGTGTGTTCACCACCAATGGTTAGATTTCTTTCTCTCACCACATATTTGACCCCTTTTACCCCATATATCTCTACCCTCCCCCCGCCCCAACCCTCTGGTTTTAGTTTTATTTTATAACTGCACTCTGCAGAATCCAAAGGTTTCTTAGAGTTGTTTTTGGGGTGGAGTTCTGTACCCTTATTTCTAGATTCTATAAAAGCAACTCTGCTTTTTTCTCTGATTTATTTGTTGAACTGCCATGTAAAATTTTGTTTGAAAAAAGGATTCTGCTCCTAAGAAAGTTTTAAAGCCACATGTTCAGCTATTTTATTTAAAAGGGTTTTAGTTTAAAAATATATTTTTAAAGAGAAATGATCGTTTATAGATTGAAGGGATTTATTTTGAGATTTGTTACCATAATATAATCAGTTTTGTAGGATTATAAGTGGTTTTAAAAATAATTGTTTTATTTTGATATTTTACTTTTAATTATTATCTTTCTCCCTCTACTGGATAAGCTATTAAGATATCTTTTAGCTAAAACCTGAAACACTTATTAACCATTCTCATTTTCATTTAGGTCCTGAACATGTAAACTAGTATTGCTATTCTCAAATGGCTAATGATGTATTTTAATCTGTGTTCTCCTTTACTAGTTATTTGTCAACAGGACTTAAAATTTTTTAAAGATTCTTTAAAATTTATTCCTTGCTTTTTATTTCCACTTCTCACTGTAGACTAGATTGTCAGCATTAATTATAGAATGGTTTGGATAGTTTGAATATTCTTTTGCCAATTTTGCCTTATTCTTTCATTCATTCTGTACAAATTGCCAGTGATTTAATGGCTTGAAACCCCACCATGATTACCTGTTGTCTCTCAGATGAAATCCAAATGTTTCCACCATTGACTGCTTATATACTCTTTAAAATAGTGAGACAAGCCGGTTTTAATTTTATACTTCATTTGTTCTTCAAAATATTACTTTCTAGGCTAAAAGGTATTGATTGACACTTCAGCCTACCTCTTAGAGGCTGAAAGTTTTCATAAAATGTATTACTAAAAGCAACCTTCACAGAATAGTTCCAGTCTGTGTGTATATATGGCTCAGGTAGAGACTCATTCAACATAAATCTGGTTATCTCAGGAAAGAGTTATGACTGAGTTCTCTTAATACCATTATTTTACATGATAGGCAAGGATTTAAGCAAGATGTTAATTCCTTGTAGAGAAAAGATCACTTTTGGTAGGAAACAGGTCTATTAGATTTCAAGTATCATCCAATTTCCTGTTTGGGTCTTTATATAAGTATCAACTCTTACAATATTTTATATTATCCCTCTGTATCTACTTTCCAAATATTTAAATCATGCATTCTTTCCATTTTGTGTATGTGTGTGTGTGGGGCTTGATTAGCTATATTCCTTTATTTATTAAATTTAATGGGGTGACATTGGTTAATAAAATGATATATGTTTCAAGTGTACAATTCAGTAATATGTCATATGTATATTGTGTGTTCACCGCCAAAAGATAAATTTCCTTCGTCACCATATATTTGACCCCCTTTACCCTGATATCTACCCACCTCACTTCCCCTCTGATAACCACTAAACTGTTGTCCGTGGTTATTTGTTTGTCTTGTTCACTTGTTGCTTTTAGTTTTATATCCCACATACGAGTGAAATCAGATGGTTTTCACTTTTTCTGTCTGGCTTATTTCGCTTAGCATGATAATCTCAAGATCCATCCACGTTGTCACGAATGGTAGTATTTCATCTCTTCTTATGCCTGAGTAATAGTCCATTGTATATATGTAACACAGCTTCTGTATCCAGTTATCTATTGTAGGACACTTCAGTTGCTTCCATGTCCTGGCCACCGTGAATAATGCTGCAATGAATATCAGGGTGCATATATTTTTATGAATAAATGTTTTCAAATTTTCTGAGTAGGTACCCAGAAGAGAGACTTCTGGGTTATATGGTAACTCTATTCTTAATTTTTTGAGGAAGCTTCATACTGTTTTCCATAGTGGCTGTACCAATTTGCAGTCCCACCAGTAATGTAGGAGGATTCCTTTTCCCCCACAGCCTCTGCAATACTTGTTATTACTTGTCCTGTTGATGATAGCCATTCTAACAGGTGTAAGATGGTATCTCACTGTGGTTTTGACTTGCATTTCCCTAATAGCTAGTGAAATGTGAAATTGAGCATCTCGTTGACCATTTGTATGTCTTCTTGGGTGAAGGTCCTCTTCCCATTTTTAACTGAATTGTTTGCTTTTTTGTTATTGAGTTGTATGAGTTCTTTATATATTTTGGATATTAGCCTTTATCAGAGGTGTTGTTTACAAATATCTTCTCTCATTCAGTTGGTTTCCTCTTTGTTTTGTTGATGGTTTCTTTTGCTGTGTAGACCTTTTTAGTTTGATATAGTTTGCTTTTACTTCCCTTGCCTTTGAGGTCAAATTCATAAAATCCTCTTTAAATAAGATCCATGATTTAGTACCTGTGTTTTCTTCTATGCAGTTTATTGTTTCATGTCTTATATTTAGGTCTTGATCCATTTCAAGTTACTTTTGGTAAATAGTGACAGAAGTCTAGTTTCATACTTGTGCATGTGGCTTTCCAGTTTTCTCAGTACCATTTATTGCAGAGGCTTTCTTTCTTCCATTGTATATTTTTGGCTCATTTGTTGAAAATTATTTGCCCATATATGTGGATTTATTTCTGGGCTCTCAATTCTGTTTCATTAGTCTTTTGTCTGTTTTTCTGTCAATACCATGATGTTTTGATTATTGTCACTTTGTAGTATAATTTGTAGTCAGGCAGTGTGATACCTCCAGCCTTGTTCTATTTTCTCAGGATGGCTTTGGCAATTCGGGGTCTTTTAAAAATCTGATGATTTTTAAATTTTAGTTAAAAAAATGCTATTAGGATTTTGATGGGGATTGCATTAAATCTATCTTAATGAAAATATATTTTTTTGTTTGAATATTTTGCCATCTTTAAATTAGTTTCCCAGAAGAAATGGGTTTTGCGGAGGGGCATTCCTCAGTGTTCCGTTGGTTGTACTTTAATTATTTGTTTACTTATTTATCTTTGCCATTAGTTTATCAAAAGCAAAAATAATATCTTACTCATCACTTTTCTTTCCCTTCCATTGTCGACTGGGTACCCTCCTGTCCTGTGCGTTTGGAATAATAATTATGTACCATCCCTGGAAAAATTAAAACAATAATCACTCAAATCATATTTTGTGTTTTATGGTTCAGGTGAGGAACCCTGGTTGAAAAGACTATTTTTTTCCTGGCATATATAACAGGTACTCAGTATATATATTGAGTGAATAAACTTGCATGACGTTTGATGTTTGAGATATATACTTTGCCAGTTAGTTTCTAAACTTTACAAGAGCTGAGAAAGTGTCTTCTTCTGGTATGTGTATTTTTACAGTTGTTGAGTAAGTAAACAGTTTATAGAAAACTTAAACCATTTGGAATAGGACAGATTTTTTAAACCAGATTGGTTAAAAACAGCTAAGTCAGTAAAAGTAATTTTGCTCAAAATGGAAATTATCCATTTGACAAACATAAGATATTATAAGAGTTTAAAAGGAAGTTTGGAAATTAAAATTTTCTAATACGGAATAAATTCTCTTTAGTGGACATCTAGAAAGTATAATTCAATTAAATTGTATATAAATAAATGCCTAAGGCTTTACCGTCTTCCTTGGCCTGGATCTTGTGACAGAAAGAAGAACAAATAGGATAAAACTTAACTGCTTTAACCATGTGTTAAAGTGTTAAGATGGTTAAAAAGAAGACTCAAATGGATACGTATTAGCAGTTTATCTATTTCAAAGGGTTGGTTTGGTGCAAATGGATGGAGAAACTGATTTCATCATTAGCCAGATTTAAAACTACATGCTGTACCTGGAAAAGAAAGAAACTAGACTGTTGTCTATCTCCACACACCAAAATTAACTTAGAATGGATTAAGGACCTGACTATAGGACCTGAAACAATAAACTGCATAGAAGAAAACATAGGAACTAAACTCAAGGACCTTGGACTTAAAGAGGGTTTTATGAATTTGATCTCAAAGGCAAGGGAAGTAAAAGCTAAAATAAATGAATGAAACTACATCAAACTAAAAAGCTTCTGCTCAGCAAAAGAAACCATCACAAGGTAAAGAGACAACCATCCAAATGGGAAATATATTTGCAAGCAATGCTCCCAATAAGGGCCTAATATCCAAAATATAAAAGAACTCATACAACTCAATAACAACAAAAAACAAATGATCCAATCAAAAAATGGGCAGAGGACCTGAACAGACATTTCTCCCTAGAGGACATACAAATGGCTAAGAAATATTTGAAAAGATGTTCGACATTGCTAGTTGTTAGGGAACTGCAAATCAAAACCACAATGAGATACCATCTCACACCTGTTAGAATGGCTATAATCAACAGAACAAGTGATAACAAATGTTGCAGAGGATATGGAGAAAAAGGAACCCTCATACACTGCTGGTGGGACTGCAAATTGGTACAGCCACTATGGAAAACAGTATGGAGGTTCTTCAGAAAACTAAGAATGGATCTACCATATGATCCAGCAGTCCCTCTACTGGATATTTACCCCAAAGACTTGAAAACCAATATCCTAAAAGATATTTGCACACTGATGTTCATAGCAACATTGTTCATGGTGGCCAGGACATGGAAGCAACCAAAGTGTCCTACGATAGATGATTGGCTGAAGAAGCAGTGGTACATATATACAATGGAATATTACTTAGTCATAAGAAGAGATGAAATACTGCCATTTGCAACAACGTGGATAGACCTCGAGATAGTCATGCTAAGTGAAATAAGCCAGACAGAAAAAGTTAAAAATCACATGATATCACTAATATGTGGGATATAAGTCTAAAAGCAACAGATGAACAGGACAAACAAACAGAGACTCGTGGAAATGGACTATAGACTAGTGATTACCAGAGAGCAGGGAGTGGAGAGGAGAGGTGTAGGTAGATGGTTAAAGGGGGTTAAAAATATAAGGGCAGGGGGAGGGTGAAGTGGGTAAAGGGGATCAAATATATGGTATCTGAAGGAAACTGGACTTTGGGTGGTAAACACACAATAGAATATACAGATGGCAAATGATAACGTACACTTGAAAATTTATAATTGTATTAACCAATGTTACCCCAATAAATTTAATTAAAAAAAAATAAAACTACGTGCTACAGTAAATAAAAAATATTTTCACTGGCTCCTCCCCATACTTATAATTCTTTTTCATTCATTTTTTAGTCTCTTACAAATACATCTTTTATCATAGTTTATATAATATTTTATCAATGCAGAGGTACATTTCACCTGCCTCAGATTTTAACATTTCTGAAACTGGGCTGCATCTTAAAATATATGGCCTTTTGCTATTACTTTTGGCCTCAATTGAAATCTAGTTCTTATAGAGGGAGTTTGTGTTCGCTTCTGCCGGTCATCAGACACCATAAACCTGAAACCACTTTCAATTATATTATTTGCTAGATGATATTTGGATTTCATTGTTAGTATGATTTTCAAGTTGGAAATTGCACTAGTTTTAATGTAATTTACAACTATAACCATATTTATAGTTGTAAAAAGTAGTATTTTCTAAAATATTTGGAATAGCTTATACTTTTCAGAAAAGTTTCCCCTTAGTGTTAATAAGTTTCTTATGGAGTCTTAATTAAAAACAATTTAAGAACCATTACCTTGAATATAAGAAACTCCTGTTAATTTAAGTTAACATCATGTTTATGCTTGATAGATAAACAGATTACCCGTACCTTCTCCGGGGAATAAAAACCTCTTCTTTAATTCAGTATGATTGGGTCACTTAGGCCACATGAGTGCCTTCGATCCAGTAATGATTGCCATGAAATACCATGTATTGCTTAGCTTTAGTTCTGGTACTTGGATCAGTAAAAGGGAATAAGATTATCATGACAAGCTAGGACCTAGACTGGACGTTGCACTGGCTTCTGGGTTCTTGAATAAAGTGGGATCCTCTTCAGAAGAAAGGAGTGTGGCTGCTGGAGAGGAGTCAGTGGGTTCCTCTATACAGCTTAATACTTATATAAATATTTTGTTTCACTCCCTTAAATTTCTTTTACAAAATTGTTATCTTCCAGATAATATGGAAAGTTCTTAGTTGGTATGAACTTTAATTGTCTCTTGCTATGATATAATATCAGTAGTGTACCTTTTTACTTTGATTTTGTTAATCCTGATATATGTTGAGCTTCACATATGAATTAAGAGGGGATTGATATAAATATGTTTTAATGATTGGCTGATAAATTCCTATCTTCTCTGAAAGTAGTAGGCCCCTGCAGAAAGAAACAGGAACAAAAGAGTTAGGGCTGTGTTTATTTCAAATTTCCTCCACTTAATGTGAAAGAGTCATATCAAGCTTCTTAAACTTGGTGATTAGACTGTTTTAAGCAAGGTTTTACTGTGTATACTTAATCTTTTCATAAAATGAGAATCTTCATACAGCAATTTCACCTTAAAATACTGACTGTTAAGAATTTGTTTCCAAGGTAATTCAGTAAACCTCTTACTAACTCTACAACGCAGATACCAAGTCAAGGCGAAATTTTGTATCAGAGCACAATCAAGATTAATTAGAACACAAGTGAGAAGCAAGAGGATAGAGATAAGGCCGTCAGCACTCTTAGGATAGGATGTAAACGGGCAGACCACACTAGCTGCATCTGGCACCATGCAGTGTTTGTTGGTTTCTCTCCCCATACCCTTACAAATTACTAATTCACTATCTGTTATTAAGATGTCTTGTGAATTCTATGTTTTATAAACTGCCTGCTTACTCATTTTGTGAGTTCTACCTATATCTCCTAAGATAATAGTTAATTTGCTCTATATGGTTAACATTTCTTATGAGTTTTATCCATCTCTTTTTTCTTGATTTATACTGTAGTTGGATATTGTAGAACAATATATAAAATGCACTTTGCAGAAATTTTGTATCAGTCAACGTTTAATCAGGGAAGCAGACCACTAGGCGATACATGCATAAGGGATTTATTATAAAGATTTCTCTGTACTTAGTTGTGGGAGTTGTTTAAACAGTCTGAAAAGTTGTTTCTTCTGTGTTTGGTGCTCTGCCCGAAAGCCAAGCAGGGACGATAGACATGAAGTAAGTGGAAGCAAGGGCAACAGGGAACCTGTGAAGGTAAGTGGAACCTAGTCTCTTACTAGTCCCAAATTTGATGATATAAATATCTTCTGTGAGAAAATAGCATCCTTCATCACATAGCTAACAATGAACAGTGCCCCTGGCCTGGGACTCCAGAGAAGTTAGAGGTGAAGGTTTTGCAAAAGCTGGAGTTGCCATGGGGCTGGCTGCTGCCTGTCTCAACTAGGTGAGCCAATAGATAAGTGGCATGTGTGAACAGCAGTATTACCTCATGCCATGCTGACATTCTAAGTGTGAAAAGAATATAGCTGCTACTTCACTTCCACCTTCTGAATCTTAGTGAAAACATCTTTTGTAGATAATGCTATCTAGAGAAGAGAATTTTTAATAAATGTAGCTCTAGCTTAGATTGACAGATACAAATCTACTATATCTCCTTGAAATTAAATTTTTCTAAATTGATTCACTTCCTTTTTGAATAACAAGTAATATCAAGCATTTACTATGTGCTAGACACCATCCCATGGCTTTTGCATTTATTAGGTTATTTAAATGTCACAACTGACCTATGAGGTATACCTACTCTTCTTTTTTTTTTTAATAGGTGAGAAAATCATGGCACATAGAGGCTAATTAACTTGCCTTAGGTCAAGCTATAACTAACCAATCAGTAGTGGATAAAAGAGTTCAGTCTCAGGAAGTTTATATAGCAGTCCTCATGCTTTTAACCATATATAAACCCAAACAAAGGAGAGCACAGCAGTGAGGATGGATTGGTGTAGCGTTCTGCCAAGTAAACTAAGTGGTGGTCGTTTTTAGGTAACATAGAACCTTTCAAGGACGGAGTGAAGAAAGTCCAAAATAAATAACCCAGTGGAATGGCAATACCATTGTCACTTTATTTAATTAGTTATTTTATTTAATTGATAGTTTAGATTGCTCTTCAGTTAAGACGTGCTGTTCTTATTTTGTCACTTCGAATACTCCTTGGCTTGCATTATATATGCCTAGAAGTATAGTACCCTCCTTTGAGAAGTTCAGCTCAGGATGGTTTCTAAAGTTCCATTCATTTTGCTAGTGTTGGATTATAGGACTTTTCTGCTTGTTCTATGTGAAATATATTGAGATTTTAATTTTTATCTTTTTTTGAGAGTAGGTCCAAACCCTGTATTTTAATTTTGGGCATATCATTCTCAACATTCATTTTAATAAATATTACTTAAGCAGTTACTGAATTAGAATCTATGCTGTTTCTAAGCATATGTTTTAGTAAAATGAACAACAAATTTTCAAAAGACATATATTTTAAGAGATTCTGGAAGGACTTTGTGATCTATATTTCTTGTTTGACAAGATCACCTTAGGGAATGCTTATCCAAATTTTATGTCCACAGTTTTTGCCTTGACATCTAATGAGTGGTGTTAGTGGTTCAAGGGAATCCATCTACTTTAAAGGGAGAAACTGTATTAGTTCCAGATTATAAATAAAATAGATATTTTTGCAGTGTTATGCCAATTTCAGTTTTGAAGCAACTTATTTTTTTCTGAGCCATCAGCTACAGTAGATTACATTAAATGTAACCACTAAGCATTCTCTTCCTGTTCTGTGCTATGACAGACAGTATTCCCTCTGGGATTTCACTAAATAGTATCTTATCATCTTGCCAGATTCTAATAACAGCCTACAACACAGAAATTGTAACTGTAAATAATTTACTAACTTTCAGCATTTCTTTAGAGTAAAAATGTTTTGATAGTGGTTCTGTTGAAATTTTGGACCAGATAATTCTTTGTTGTGGGGGACTGCCTTGTGCATTTTAGTATGTTTTACGGCATCTCTAATCTCTACTTAGTAGAAGTAGTACCTTTCAAGTTGTGACAACCAAAGATGTTTCAAGACAGTGCTTATAAATTGCCTCTATTTGAGAATCACTTTAGCATGTATGTTTCATTCTGTAATTTATATTAACATGCTAGAGATGCCTTTTTAGAAGTGTTTTCTTAGGATTTTAGAAAACAGTTTAAAATATGGACAAAATTTTTGGAGTACTTATCTTAGGACTACTATTTCAAAATGCACTGTATTAAAATTTTATAAACGTTAAAGTACCCCTTATCAAAATTTCAATCATGCATATAATACTAAAAATAATAGTGTTTTGTATTTTAGATTCCACATATAAGTGAAATCATATAGTATTTGATTTTCTTTGTTTTACTTATTTCACTGAGGATAATGCCTTCCAGGTCCATCCATATTGTTGCAAGTGGCAAGATTTTATTCTTTATTATGACTGAGTAATATCTGTCTTCCTCCCTCCCTCCCATTCTCCCTTACTCTTTCTCTCCCTTCTTTATCCATTAAATTATCGATGTACACTTAGGTTGCTTCCATATCTTGGCTATTGTAAATAATGCTTCAGTGAACATAGGGGTGCATACATCTTTTCGGATTAGTGTTTTGTTTTCTTCTGACAAATATCCAGAAGTGGAATTGCTGGGTCATATGGTAGTTCTATGCTAAATTTTTTGAGGAAACTCCACATTGTTTTCTATAGTGGCTATACCAGTTTACATTTTCACCAATAGTATATGAGGGTTCCCTTTTCCTCACATTCTTAACCAACACTTATTTTTTGTCTTTTGATAGTAGCCATTCTAACAGGTGAGGTGGTATTTCATTGTGGTTTTGATATGCATTTCTCTGCTGATTAACGTTGAGCATCTTTTCATTGTGAGTGTCGGCCATCTATATGTCTTTAATCCATTTTGAGTGTATTTTTGTATGTAGTGTAAGATAGTAGTCCAGTTCCATTCTTTTGCATGTAGCTGTCTAGTTTTCCCAATACTATTTATTGAAGAGACAATCTTTTTCCCATTGTGTATTCATGCCTTCTTTGTCATAGATTAATTGACTGTATATGCTTTGGTTTATTTCTAGATTCTCTCTTCTATTGATTATATTTTTGTTTCTGTGTCAGTTTTGATTACTGTGACTTTGCAGTGTAGTTCTAAGGGAACGTGAGACCTCCAGCTTTGTTTTTCATTCTCAGCATTGCTTTAACTATTCACAGTCCTTTGTGGGCACACAAACATTTTAGGGTTATTTGTTCTAGTTCTGTAAAAACTTCCATTGGTATTTCGATGGGGATTGCATTTAATATACAGATTGCTTTGGGTACTATGGGTATTTTAACAATATTCTTCCAGTCTATGAGCACAGTATATCATTCCATTTATTTGTTGTCTTCAGTTTCTTTCATCAGTGTCGTATAGTTTTCAGAGTACAGATCTTTCACCTCCTTGTTTCATTTATTCCTAGGTATTTTATTTTTTTGATGCCATTGTAAATAGGATTGTTTTCTTCATTTCTCTTCTGATAGTTTGTTATTAGAGTGTAGAAGTGCAACTAAATTCTTTATATTAATTTTGTGTCCTGAAATTTTACTAATTTCATTTAATTAGTTCTAATAGTTTTTTGGTGGAGTCTTTAGAGTTTTCTATATACAGTATCCTGTCATCTGCAAATATTGAGAGTTTTATTTCTTCTTTCCAAAAATTTGGATGCCTTTTATTTCCTTTTCTTGTCTAACTTGTATTGGCTAGGACGTCTAGTACTACATTGAATAAAAGTGGCAATAGTGAGTATCTTGTCATGTTCCTTATCTTGTAGGAAAGGCATTCAGCTTTTCATTGTTAAGCATGTTGTTTGCTGTGGGTTGGTCATATATGGACTTTATTATGTTGAGGTATTTTATTGAGATTTTTTTTTTATCATAAATGGATGTTGAATTTTTGAAATGTTTTTTCTGCATCTATTGAGATCATTGTATAATGTTTGTTTTGTTGATGTGATGTATCATGTTGATTGATTTGTGCACGTTAAATCATTCTTGTATCCTGGGAATAAATTCCACTCGATCATAGTGTATGATCCTTTTAATGTATTGTTGAATTTGGTAATATTTTGTTGAGGAATTTTGCTTCTGTGCTCATCAAGGATATTGGCCTTTAATTTTTTTTGTAGTATCTTTTTCTGATTTTGGTATCAGGGCAAGGCTTACTTTTAAAAGTGAATTTGGAAATGTTCCTTCTTTTCCAAACATTTTTTTTGGAATAATTTGAGAAGGTTAGGTATTAACCCTTTTTTAAATTTTTGGTAGCATTCACTTGTGAAACCATCTAGATGTGGACTTTTGTTTGTTCAGAGTTCTTTAATGATTTCAATTTCATTAGTAGTAATTGGTCCATTCACATTTTCTATTTCTTCATGATTCAGTCTTGGAATATTCTAATTTTCTAGGAATTTATCCATTTTTTCCAGATTGTGCAATTTGTTGGTGTATAATTGTTCATTGTATTTTCCTATTATCCTTCGTACCTGTGGTATCAGTTGTAATTTCTCCTTTCATTTCTGATTTTATTTAGTTGGGCCTTTTCTCTTTTTACTTGTGTCTCACTAAGGGTTCATCAATTTTATTTAAATGTTCAAAGTACCAGATATTAGTATTATCAATCTTTTTCATAAAATTTTTTAATTATAGTTGACATTCAGTGTTTTTTTATATTAGTTTCAGGTGTACAGCATAAGGTATAAGAAGGTGGTTTAGTTTCATTGTTTTAAAATTTTTTATTTCTTTTTTTTTTTCATTTTTTGCGTGTATCCATCTAGTTTTCTAAACATTTATTGAATAGACTGTCTTTACCCCATTGTATATTCATGCCTTTTTTGTCATAGGTAATTAACCATATGGGCATGGGTTTATTTCTGGATTCTCTGTTCTGTTCCATTATTCTTTGTGTTTGTTTTTATGCCAGTACCATGCTATTATGATTACTATAGCCTTTTAATATATTTTGATAACAATTAGTGTGATACCTCCAACTTTGTTGTCCTTTCTTGAGATTGCTGTGGCTTTTTCAGGTCTTTTATGTTTCCATTTAAATTTTAGGATTCTTTGTTTTAATTCTGTGAGAAACGCCATTGGTATTTTGATAGGGATTGCATTGAATTTGTAAGTAAAACTTGATCTATAGTACCTTGGAGGTATGTGTCACAAAATTTCTCTTTTTGTTACTAAGATTAATTTTATGGCTTTATGTGTTTTTTTTTTTTTTTCAGTTTTACTGAGGAATAATTAACAAATAAATGGCTTTATGTTAAGTTGCTAACAAAACAAATTGTATTTCTAGCCCATGTTTAGCATATCCCATTTCTGATTATAGATTTAATAAAGATTGCTAAATAAAGCGATCATGAAAATAAACATTTTTAGATGACATGCAAAAGTTATTTGTTTTACCTCTTCAGTGCTAAACACCACAGGCATAATTTAGATGATGCTATTTCCCCTGTGGAACCATTTAAAACAACTCTCTATTCTAAAAGTCAAATAAGGTGATTTTGATCAGAGAACTACACTTGACATTAATATTTTAACATTTTCTTTAAATGATGTAAGAATGGTTGTATAATTTTATCTTCATGGAATAATAAAGCACAATCATCATGATCCATTACTTGTAGTGAGGCAGCTCCTAAAATTTGCTTTCATTTTTCAGTTATTCATAGAATATTTTGTCGTTAAATATAAATTATTTGTATTTATCCCATAATTTCAGTTATTAAATGGTAATATGTAGTTTAAATGTTTTGAAATCCACGCGAAGTTGAATTATAGGTTTTTTTCATAGCATAAAAATATTTTGCCAAATGCCCATTTTGAAAGTTATTTTGAGAAAATTTGTAACTTTCAGAAGGTTGCCAGTTTTTCATGCTTAAAATAGGTTACCTTCTACTTCATGAAAAGGAGAATAGAAGTTTATTTTTAAGGGATGTGGGACAATTTTCATACTTGAAAATAGCATACTTTATGATATTTTTCTCGGCATCCTGTATTTTTATTTCCTAATCTGGCAGCCCTAAATGTGATTCATTTTTTTGAAAAATATAGTTTTAAATAAATATTTTTCTATAATTCTAGAAAAAAATCTTTAAGGATACACAACAGAATATTGTCATTCCCGGTAACTGGAGGTGGGAGGGAAGATTTTGAGGTCTTTCTATATACTCATTTATTTTGTTTTAATATATTGCATCATGCATTTTTTTTATACTTCATACATTTGTTTAACAAATTTTGGATGAAGTGGTAAAGATACATTGGGTCACAAAATGTATCTGATACTTAAATCTCAACTTACAGGTGGAAAGGACAAATAATCACACAAATAAATATAAAATTAAAATTGCAGTAGCATGGAAGAAGGATTCATAATGTTCTGAGTTTATACAATAGGAAGATTTGACTTGGATTGGAAAATCAGAGAAGAAGTAAAGTTTGAGTTTAGATAAGGAGGAGTTGGTATAGGTCTAAGTAGGTGAAGAGGATAGCTTTTCTGACAGATGTGTGAGGGATAATGTGAGTAGGAGGAACTGGAAGGGGAGAGAGCAAGAGGGAGAACAGTACAAGATGAAGCTGGAGAGAAAAGTAGGGGCCACATTCTGTTGAGACTTGTGCTTTCTGTAAGAAGTCATATTTTCATCCTTAAAGCAGTGTGAAGCCATTGAAGGGTGCAGTACTGATGGTGTTGACAGGATCAGATTGTATTTTGAAAAGATCACATTGGACACTGGTGTGATCGGTAGGTATTGGCATGAAAGTGGATGCTGGTAAACCAGAAGAAAGGGTCTCGTAGTAGTTCCTGTGAGAGATAACTATGTAAAACTGGATCATGGTAGGGAGGCTGGAGATGGAGAGGAGTAGAAAATTTGAGGATTATTTCAGAGGTAAAATTCTCAGTATTTAATGATGATGTTTGGCAGGCACCAAGAATGAAGCATTAAGGATAACATTTGAGTTTCTGACTTGCACAATGATGCCATTAAAAAGAATAGCAAAAGCTAATACAAATTTTAAAATTGTTATCTAGAGAGGTAGGTTAGCAACTAAAATGAAATCACTTGGACAGTTGTTTTCAAAGTGAAATTATATATGGTGGTAGGATGTAAGTAGATCAGTAGATTGTTTTATGGATATCTTTTTTAAGAATTCCCTTGAAATTAATTTTGATCATTTAGTGGTTCTGTTCATATTCAAATAGATTCAATTTTAAATTAGTTTTTTAAAATTATGAAATATTTCAGTAGTTTTGAAAAAAAGGACTATGACAATGGTACATATAAAATAAAAAGCAAATGTTCCCTTCTAAATTTTTCCTAAAGAGACATTCATTACTTTTAATAATTTATTCTATTGAAAAAATAAATTCTTGGCTAGAAAATGCTATTAAAATAAGGCCACTTTCTGATTAATCAGTTCCTAAATATACTCATGCTCTTGTTTATTCCAGTGTTTATCTTATAATATTTGTAGCTTTTTGTTAGATCTCTCTGTCTCTAGTTAATCAGTCCTTTTTCACTTATTTATCTATCTTCCCACACAGACAGATTTTGAGCAGATAACACTGTTGCTTTGAAATTTTATGTGGATGCCTGTTGCTGCAAGATTTAAGTTTAAACTTAAGAGTGGCATTTTGATCAGTTTACATTCATTCCTTTTCTTGTTTCTGAGCTGTGTGTGTGTGTGTGTGTGTGTGTGTGTGCGCGCGTGTGTTTTAATGTCTCTGTCTCCGAATGTGCTCACTTTTTTTTTCTTTCTGGAATCTCTTTTTAGTCTAGAAAATACTGACTGAACTTTGTAGATCTAGATCAAACATTATCTCTCTCAAAAGATGGCTATTCCTTGGAGACTTAGCAGTTTCTTCTGTCATATTTCTCTGAATTTGCATAGCATCTTATTCTTAAGTTTTCAAGCATTTTCAAGAAAATCAGCATGTGGTAGTTGTTCAATAAACCTTTGTGATAGGTCCTGTCATAATGGTGGTGATGAAAAAGTCACCAGATATCTTAATGTGTGGAGGGAAAAGAAACATCTTATTACAAATCAGCGTGCTAGTTTTATAAGGGAAGAAAATATTCTGGGGAATGTGAAAGAGGGAATGGTCTGTTCTGACTGAGGGATCAGTCATTTTCCTACAGGAACTCAGTTAATCTTAACCCATTTTAATATAAGGTTATAATATATCCATGTTATATGAGATAGATTATCTTTTTCTGCCCTCTTCCTTTGAAATGTTAGCATTCCCAAACATTTATAAAGGAAATGAAGTAGTGGCTACTAAAATGTGCTCACTTCCATAGTTTAAAACTTTTAATTTCAAAGTTTATATTAGTAGATTTATAGGCAGTCTTCCCCATAAGTAATTTTGTTGTCTAGTGATTTCAAATGTATAGTTAATGTCATTAATTACTCCTATGACTGGTAGTGGGTAGGCTTTACACAAATGAAATGACCTCATTCAGTCTTTTCCAAAAAGTTCCATCACCATATTTTTCAGCCTCACTTTGTTTCTGCAGCCTTCCTACTCAGCACAAGGAGCTTTTGAGGTTCATAGATAGCTCCACAGGGTTTATTCCAAGGAATGAAGAGTAACAAGAAACAGGTTAAATTTAAATAGATGAAGAAAAAAATTGTATGTGACTAAGAAACTTGAGCTTTGGCTAATAAGTAAAATTTTTCTCTTATTTTTATGTGATTAAAGGAGATTTTTAAGAGGTTCATAAAGGCAAATTCTGAAAATTTTATGCAATACAGCATAATTGATTAGATGCCTTTTCTTCCAAATTCTAAGTTAAGAAATTTACTTAAAAGCATAAACAAAACAAAGTGAAACAAACAAACCCAATAACCCCCACAAACAACGAAAAACAGACCAAAAAAACCCCTTTTTTTCTTGCAAGTCACACACCTTTCAGTCCTGTGAAAAAAACTTATAGAAGAGAAAAGTGGTTCTAGTGACTACTCTTAAGGAAAATTGCATGACAGAAGCATATGAAGTGAAAATTTAATTATGTGAAATTAGAAATAATCTCAGTATTCTAGTTTTTTGACATTGCAAAATGGTATGTAGTGAGGGGTTGAAGATGATTAGTTTCCGGGCAAATAATTAGTTCATTGATTGTAAAAGTAGGCATACCTCAGGTGTAAGTTGATTTTGAGGAGATACCTTCTTAATATAGCAGACAGACCTCTTCCAAAAAAACACTGCACAGCACTTATTTGCTAATGTTAGCACTTATTAAGAAAAGACAACACTAGAGGCATTCTTGGATCTGTTTCTTGTCATTCCATTTAGTTGACCTAAGTTTCCCCTAAGGTTGCTTTTTTCAAAGTTATTGAACATGTTTCCATATAAGTACTGGATTCCATATCCTTGAGGAATGCTCCTTAATGATTTGTAGCAGTTAAACAACAAAAAACAGGTAAGAACTTTGAAGAGTACACTGTGTTATTGTGTATTATCATCTATAATTTTATGTGGTTGTTTTTCCATTTTAAAATCTTTATTTTGTAGTCTATAGGTGTGTCACTCATTGATTAATATGATTATATTGATTTCTAAAATTATCAGATTTATGATTAAGAAAATAAGCTGCTATATTACCCTTGTTTCTGTGAGGAAATAAGATTTGACTTAAGTCATTTCAACTCATAGTTTTATTTTCTAATTCATGTCATAACTATGAGGAATTCTTGTTTAGAGGACTAAACACACCATCACAGATTGCTTTCTGACTTAGTATTGGGAAACATTTGGTAAAGTTGAGAAATGAGGTTTGCATTTTTTTTTTACTCTTAATTACTGAAAACTAACAATATTGTAAGAAAATCATTATTATGAGCTTGTTATTCCAGGCCTTTTTTCCCTTTTATATTTTAAAGTTAGTGCTTTCTAAACAATAGCAAAGAATTATCCCAGGATACAAGGAAATGAAACAAACTAAAATTGGATATTTCATCTGCTTTTAGAGAGTGGTTTTAATTTTCTATAGATATATTTAGTGTGTTCACATACTAGGAATTTGACTATCTTTAAATAGCCTCAAACTGTGTTAAAATTTGCCTACATTTAGAAAGCATGTCAAAATTGGATTTTAAAATGGAAATTGCCTATTATAGTCTAGGTTATCTTTAGAGTTTTCTTACATAGGACAAATCATACTGTTCAGAATGTGTTTATTTGTGCAAATGTCTTTTTAGTTTCCTTTATCTAGAATCAAAACTTTTTAAAGTAGCAAGAATGTTTAATGCAGGCAATGTCAATAGTCTTTTAAGAAAGAAATCTGACTCTATTTGAGTAGTATCCAGAGTAGACTTTTACCCTAGGCAGAGGAAAAGGAAAAGGAATAGAAGAAAGAAAGGAAAAAAATGTGTAGTCATTGGAGAAGGGAATGCTACCTACAGTCCTTCTAGAATAGAGCTTCTGAAAGATGGCAAGGAGTTTTTATCAGAAATTCCTCTCCATTGCTATGATTTGTTCAAGACTAATTTCCCTCAGGTATTTGGGGGAAGGAAAGTTAAGATCTGCTAGGTCACTTTAGCTATAATTGGTATCTCTTTCAAGCTTGCTCCAATATAGTCTTTATATCACACTCAGAGTTTTTTCACCCGTCAATATAAATAAGCCTATGTTATTCCCTACCCTCTCTTTTCACATTGAAAACAGAAAATTCCAACTGCTTTTCCTAGTTTAAAAATTCCCTACCTACCTCCCTGACCTAACCTACGACTCATTTCCCACTGTGTTTTGACTATACTGTCTTCATGGTTCTGTTTAGGGCTGTTGTGTTAGCTGTGCCTTCAAATGGTTGTCTTATTGCTTCGCACTTGGCTGGCTCTGTGCCAGTTTACATGTCAGTTTCATAGAGAGGTCTTCATGATCATCCAATACGAAGGAGTCCATCATTCTCTTTCCTATTACCGTATTATGATTCTTTGAATTATACTTATCACTATCTGATGTTTTCTTGTGTGCTTGTGTTTTTGCTTATTTCTCCAGAAACTACTGTATCTTTAGTGCCTAGAATAGTGCTTGGCATATAGTCGGTGCCTAATAAATATTTGTTGAAAAAATGTGTGAATCACCACTCTAGGACTAGTTATGCTACCTATATAATATCAGTGTATCTAGTCCAAGTAATAGTGTCTAAATTTTCAGAAACTTTACTTGCTTGCACTGTAAGTTTTATTGTGATGAAAACAGAGACCTAATAAGAGCAGTGAAAAAGAACTTTCAGGTTGACGTCTGGAAAACTGGGTTTCAATTTTAGCACTTTCAAGTATAATATAAATTAGGCATAGTCACTATACTAATGTGACTATATTACTTCTGTAAAATAACTTCTTATGAGATTGTTCTGAAGTTAAACGAAATTGTATTTTTATGAGTTTTTCATACACAGATTATTTAAGTCCCTCCCCCGAGAAATCAAATACTTTTACCTGTTTTTAATAATTTTAAAAGGTGAGTTTTAGTTTTATAATTTTACTACATAAATCTTTGCTATAAAGATGTAACTTAAAATTAAGTATCTTAGAGAATCTGTAGTATTGCTTTTGAACATTTGAGTTGAAAACTGGTTGACTTAATTTCTTCAGCTTTCCTTACTAGTTCTTTCATTCCTTATCTCTTTTCTTTCTGTCACAGTCAGCCAATTTCCTTTTGATTGGTTCTTCATGTAATTTGAAATCCAGGTTTTTTTTTTCTTTCTGAAATATTATAGAAAATGTGATAAATTAGGTAGAGACATGGATATATTGATTCATCTCCAAGCTTTGAAGAGTATGGAAGAATATTTTAAAGCTTTTCTACATTAATTTTTTTCTGTGTAAGAGCACTACATTTAATCATATTGATCAACTCCTGACCACAATTTGCACTTTTTGGCATTTACATGTTCACTAGTATATTATTAAACTGTTCAGAATGCCCTTCCTTCTTTTCAACTGTTCAAACTTGTTTCTCCATAAAGATTTGGTTAAAATCTACCTTTTTTCTAGTTACTTTCCCACCTGCTGTATTTAAAGTGATTGCTTATTTTTTTAAAATCTTACATAAGCTATTGTTTGTAATTAATTACACTTTACTTTCTAATATCTTATTTTGTTAGTCATTGATAATTAATCATTTTACTTTTTCTATCTTATTTTGTAGTTTTTAACAGTCCTCATGCTTTTTAAAGTTAGTAACTGTATGTTTTTTATTTCAAGCTCTTTAAGGTCTCTTTCCATAGCGTCTGCTGTAGTATTTTTATTCATTTTATGTGCTTAATAAAATGGTTTTTTGTTTCTTTTATTCTTTATTAAACAGCCATTTATTTTACTCCCAAAAGAAATAGTTGTGTATTTAATGAGTGAAAATACTATGAAGTGGTTAAGTAGCAGACTCGTTGTAGTAACATTGCTTAGATTTGAATCCCAGCTTTACTACTTAATTGTTGTAGGAACCTTAGAAAAGTCACTAAACCTCTCTGTGCCTCAGTTTTCTCGTCTGTAAAGAAGAAAATAATTTTTAGGACTGCTGTATGGATTAACTGAGAAACATATAGATGTTATATGCTTAACACATTGTTCAGTATGTAGTTGCCACTCAGTACATATGAGTTATTTTCATGAATGTTAGCATGATTATTTTATGGAATAGTTGAAGGAGGCTTTAAAGTCAGGTAGTCCCTGCTGATTGTGAGACCTTGGGCAACTTTTTTACCTCTCTGAAACCCAGTTTGGTATTGGTAAAATTGGAATTATTTATTTTGAGAATTAAATGTTAATTTCTGTATAAACCTGTGTGTGTGTGCGTGTAGTGTGTGTGTGTGTATGTATGGGTATAACATACTATATGCACTGGGCACATATATGAAGTGATACATACGTCAGCTCTCTCTAGCAAGTCTCTTTTTCTTTAGTCTGAATTGCTGTTGTTGGCAGCAATTCCCTGCCTATCTTCTTTCTTCATTTCTTTTTCCCTTCCTCCCTCCCTTCCTCCTCCCCTCCATATGTCTTCCTGACAGGAATTAAAAGCAACTCAAGGAAGGATGACTCTAGCAGCAGTTGGTTTAGTGCCTTTACAAACTGAATGGTGGGAAACCTTAACATATTTTTCCAAGAGTCCATTATATTAGAAGAAGGTGAATACATATACAGAAATGAGTAAAAGTGTTAATGTGGGAAACAGATTTTGCCAGTATAAATATGGGTTTCATAATACTGGACTATTTTATTATCACTTGTGCTGGTGTCTCACATAAAAACACTATTGATGTCTTGATTTGTGCATGATGGTAGTTTATTGAGTGTAAATTAGTAATTTCATCTACCAGTAGTGTAAAGTTGCTCATAGTTATCTTCTTTTCATTGTAACTATATAAGAATGTAAATGCAAACCAAAATGTTAAATTCTAGATGGTTATAAATTCAAAAATTTTTCTACAACAAACAATAAAAAACTTTCAAAATTGTTAATGTTTTCCTTTTTCTCTTAGACCAGAGAATGTTATAGATGAGTATCACCCTGTGGGTTGGAGTCTCACCTTAGGTCACATCAGAAGACTAGCAGCAGTGGTCTTTCCAGCCAGTTATGAGAGGATATTAGCACCATCTTGTGGTACCTCCTATTCCGTGCCATTTACTTTTTGTGCCCTGTCAATACATGGATCTTGATAATCAGGAAAGGAAAAGTAAGGAAGTCGTCAATTCGGCCATTATCTTCCCAAAGCTTATATACATTCTGATCATTAGACATGCCCTACTGTTGAATCCTTAATATTTCCATAAGATTTAAAATTTTAGATTTCATCTACTGTGGTAATGATTGAAGTGCTTCAAATTCTTAGGCATATGTAGCAAGATAGCTTAAAAAGTGTAGGTATAATATGTGACACTATTCTAGTAGGTGTTACTTTGTTTTTCTCTGAATTATATAAGATTATTGTAAAGTAAGTGTTTTCCTACCTTACGATTATTTTAGAAGTAAATATGATGTAAGTATGAAGTATTTGTTGAATTTTTTCTTGATTTCTATTTTAACGTATAGTATATGAACTGCTTTAAAATATATAGTGCTTTATAAATAACCTTAAATATGAGTTTAATATTTTTTGAACAAAATTTTGTATTCATAAAATACATTGACTTTTAAAAGTATCATTTTCATAAAGCTCAGAATATTAATTTTCTTTCTGGGGTTTATTTTACATTTTTATATTTTGAATAATTGTTTTTTTTCATGTTATTCCCCATTAGAATATTTTTATATTTTAAAATTTAGAAAGCAAAATATTATCCTTTAAATTCAGAATTACAGATTCCATGTAATTTCTAAAGAAAATTCAGTATTGATGATGGACAAATATAAAGGCTAGGAAGCACAGTAATGTGGGTATCATAATAAGATATTTTTTATTTTACAATAAAGAAAAGTTTACTACATATGCCAAATCCTCCATGTAATTAAAAAATCTACATTTATTTTTTAAATGTTAATTTCCAAAGTTAACTGTATTCCTGAATATTTGTAATATAATTAAAGAACAATTTAAGTGTAGACTTAAATATAATTTGTCTAATTCAGTATATGGATTAAGCACATAGCAGTTATGCAGTAGGTGGTTGACTCATTCTAATCAAAAAGTATGGCTTCTAGGTTATGAATCAATGTACAAAAAAGCATCTATTGGTGGTAACTTGATTACAAAGGAAAACCACTGGTTTTTTTTTTTCTTTCAAAACATTATGTTGTAACTTTGAAGACAACATAGACTTCTTAATATAACTTTATTTTGTTTTCTTTTTTTCGAATACAAACTTTCCTTTGTCAGATAAGGACATTTTAAAAAAACCTTCCTATCACATTCATTTCATGAAACAAAAGACTTGTTAACATTTTAAAAACAGGCAGGGCATAATTTCAGAATAAGATATCATTTTCTAATTATGCTCCTTTCGTGGATTTACTTCTACTTGGGTATGCTCTACTGGCAAGAGTAAAAGATGGGGTAAGTGGTCTTTTACATCACTTGGAAAATTAAGAAAATTGTGGTACCAGTGACAGAAGCAAGGTAACTGACAGTGGGACCCAATTTTGATATGTAAATTTAGTTCTTAGCTGCTTTCAAAGGTTTTCTAGGGTAGATTATCCTTTCCTCTGAGGGACATTGGTTTTTGTATCTATAGAGTATTTATTATTGTATCATTATCAATATCACTGTTGAAAATTATTTGGTTTTGGGGGAGGTAATTACTTTCAATTCTTGTATTCTCTGTGTTCTTATTCCAGGCAGTAGCGTTTATGTCCATAGGCTCTGGAGGAGACGGGACTGGGATTGACTTACTAGCTATAGTAAACTTGAACAAGTTGCCACCTCTCACTGATTCTGTTTTCTCACCTGTAAAGTGAAGATGATAATACATGGCATATAGTAATAAGCACTTTGTAAATAATAGATATTACCTTGTATTATCTCTAGAAGAAAACTTCAGAGTGATCTTAACCAATCAGTCTTATTGGAAAATCCATAGACACTTATTAAATTATTAAAGAATGGATAGGCATTTAGTGCCTCTCAGTATTGAAGCTGGAGAGAGCTATACCTCTCATTCATTGTCTCAGAGGAAGGGTTGGGAAACTTTTTATAAAAGGCCAGATAATAAATATTCTAGACTTTGTGGACCATAGGTCTCTGTTTCAGTTATTCAGCTATGCTGTTGTATCAGGAAAGCCACCAGAGACAATATGTAAATGATTGAGCATGGCTGTGTGCCAATAAAACTTTATTTATAAACACTAAGATTTGAATTTCATATATTCATCACATCATGCAATGTTATTCTTTTGATCTTTAACTGTTTAAAATGTACAAACTTTTCTTACTCTGTGATCTGTACAAAAACAGTAAGCTGATTTGGTCTAACAAGCCCAAATACAACACTATGTTGTACCCCTGAAACTAATATATTGCATGTCAACTGTAATTGAAAAATAAAAAATATAAAAAGAAATACATGATACAAATAAAAGGAAGGTAGAGGTTTACATTTAGGAGGTAGACATAAAAATAATAATAATAAGAAAAGACATAGGAAGTGAAAGAGGTTCCAGTAAATTTAACCATTGATAGAGGAAATAAGACTTAGAACTTAAGGAGCATAGGGAAAATACAATATTTACTTGAATTACGTATTTTATAAAAAGCTATTAGTGGATAGTAGAATAGCGATGACTTGTTTGAGAGGTATCATAGAATAAAGGTTATAAGTGCTGGGCTTTACAGTCAAACAGACCTGGTTTTGAATCCTATCTTCTGAGCTTATTTGCTTTTATCATTTTAGACATTTTATTCTGTTTTTCTAGGGCTCAAATTTAACATCTATAAAATGAGTTTAATGTATAAATATGTAACCTACTTCCTTAGGTTGTTGTTAAAATAATGAGATAAAGCCTAATAAGTATTTAGAGTAGTGCGTTGTACATGAAAAGTGCTATTATTTTTATTTTGCAGTCTGAAAGACCTTAACAACCACAGGTCAATTACCCCCACCTTTTTTTTTTGCATTTAGATGTAATAACAATAGCTGTTTAAGGTGAGATTATTATTGTTCCAGGGAACAACTCTTTGAGAGAAAAAAAATACATAGTTATGTTGACTGATCTCACTATAATGTTATGACCAGTATTCTAAAAGCAGGCCTTTATTGCTTCTTGGCAACCGTCCCTTTTTTCCCTAGTCCGTATATCCTCTGCTTTCCTATAATCTTGCTGCTTGAAGTGTGATAACTTGGGAGCACAGTGTTAGCATCATCTGGAAGCTTGTTAGAAATGCACCATCTCAGGTTATACACTAGATCTTATAGAATCAGTCTTTATTTTAATAAAATTTTTTGGGATGATTCTTATGCACATTCACTTATGCACTGTCCTTAAACCACTGATTCTCACTTTATCCTCTCTTCAAACTCTTCCCCATCTCTCTCAATTCTTTCAAAACCATTTCATGGATAATAACTTTGCTTTCTACTTCTCTGAAAAGAGCGATATGAGAAGAGACTTTTCTTATACACTCACACAAGCACCTTTACTTATCTTTCAGTATCTATACCAGTACTCTGCCTTCTTAACTGTTACTGTAGATGAAATAGCCGTGCTTCTGTCTAAGGCTTGTTCACTAGATCCCATCTCTTTGCACTACTCAGGGATACCACTCCAGTAAATCTGTACTCATTCACTTATATTGTTCACATTTCCCCTCTGCTGGATCATTCCCTCTAGCCTTGTTTAAACTTGCTGGCTTCCCTCCCCCCGCCCCCCTCCCTACCGGTCCCCATCTCAAAAAATGAAACAAAATTTTCTTTGGATCCCATTTTCTCCTTACGAGCTACCAATGCATTTCTTTGCTCTCTTTGCAATACAACTTCTCAAAAGAATTGTTTATACCCACTGTTTCCATTTCTTCTCCTCTTGTTTCCTCATTCATGCCAATTAGTCTTTTGCCCCCCTCACTCCATTAAAACTGGTCTTGTCCAAATTACCAGTGACCTATTCATTGTTATAGTCAATTCACAGTTCACAGCCCTCATCTAAGTTGATAGCATTATTTCACAAAGTTGATCACTCTCTCTTCCTTTCTTCTATTTTTGTCTTTTCTTGGTTTCTTTTCTATTTCTCCGAGTGTTTCTGTCTTATTGTCTGGTTCCTTTTCATTTCCAACTTGAAATATATGAGCTTTTTTGTCTAGCTTCTTTCACTTAACATAATGTTTTCAAGTCTCATCCACATTGTAGCATATATTATTCCTTTTCATAGCCAAGTTATATTACATTGTATGTATGTATGTATCATATTTGTTTATCCCTTCATTATGTACATTAGAATTATTTCCACCTTTTGGCAATTGTGAATTGTGCAGTTATGAACATGTATGTATATATACACATACATATGCGCACACATACGCACTGTTTTGAGTACCTATTTTTGATTTTTTTGGGGGATATACCTAGATGTGGAATTGTAGTCGTATGGTAAGTCCATGTTTAACTTTTCAAGGAATGTCCAAACTGTTGCCATAGTAGCTGAACCATTTTGCATTTCCACTAGCAGTGTGCTAGGGTTCCTATTTTTCCTTATAGTTGCCAATTTTTTTTTTTCCCCAATATACTGCCTAGTGGGTGTGAAATGGTACTTACAAAGTTTTGGTCTATATGTCTCTAATTATTAATGATGTTGAGCAGCTTTTCATTTGCCTATTGGCCATTTGTATACCCATTCCTTGTTCTTTCCTTTGTTGAATATTTGAGGAGGCCCTTTAAAGATCTATGGTGTTCTCTCTCTTTTGCAGCTCTCTCCTTTTTGGTACCCTTTCCTGAGGACTCTAGCCACTTTGATTTCCCTATTCTCTCAGCTGTGTCTCCTCTACGTAGGGAGAGTACCAGGCTTTGCTTGGTTCCTCTTTCTGTACCATATCCTGGAAGTTCTCTCAAGGCAGTCAGCTGGGGCAGTTGTCAGGGAGACTTCATTTGTTTTTCATATGTCAGGGTACACAGTTCTTTGTTGCCTGAATTCCAGTGTCTTGCATACCTTTGTTTCATATATTTTCCCCAGTGTTTTGGTTGTTTCAATGGGAGGGTAAATCTGATCCTATTACTCTGTATCTTGGCCTAATGCGGAACCCTTTCATCTTTAAAACGGAGAAAATGAGGCTCGGAATGTGCCAAATTCAAATTAACTCTGCTGAGATTCCTGTGAAGAATTCATGTTATCTTTTCATATACCATCACCATCTTGGATGTTAAGCATTTTGTGCTTTGGCGCTCTAATGTTTGCACTTGGCCAACTCTGGGAGGTTGAGAGGGTAGATGTATAATCAATTGATTTACTTTGTCAGGGATTGTGGACATTGATTATTATTCACCTGGGAGTGGAGAACTTTCTAAATGAAATTTGAATCTCTTCTATGACTACTGGCAAGGACTGAAAAATTCTCAGTAATGAAAATCACATGTTTTAAAAGAAATGGACCGAGGAATACTTACTTCATTTTAGTGATGTTGCATTTTCTTTTTATTTGTAATGGAAATATCCCTTCTTTCCAGGAATATTAAGTGACTTTGTGAGACTGACCTTTTTTTTTTTTTTTCTTTCTTCTCTTTTTTAAATTAAGGAGCTATAAATATTAGGAAAGATTTAAAAATTATTCACAACATTTGTTCAGAAACACAACATTCATGAAAGAGCCTGTCCTTGTGCTTAGTAAATACGTAGTTAGAGGTAGATGGGCACCACTCATCCAATGTACTCTCAGGTGAATCAGTAAAAGATTCTCCACACACACACCCACACACACACACACACACACACACACACACACACACACACACACACACACACACACACACACACACACACACACACACACACACACACACACACACACACACACACACACACACACACACACACACACACACACACACACACACACACACACACACACGGACACACACATACGGACACACACACAGATGTGTCTCTCTGTGTGGAAAGCAACTGGGTCCAAATTTGGACAGTTGGGGGATTTGGTTGAAGGGTATTTTGGAATTTCTTGAACGATTCTTGCAATGTTGAAGTCTGAAATTAAACTAAAAAGTTATCAAATTTGAAAAAATCACAATATCATGATCAGTTACTATACTGACTCGTATGTGTGAAGAATGATATTTCTTTTCTTTTTTACCTCTTCAGCATTCATTTCTTCTTTATCTGATAATAGCTCTAAGCCGTACAATTCAAAGTGGGATGGATATTAGAGGGTAATGCAATGAGTGAACATGTGAGCCATGCTTGGAAATCATAAGTTTGTTACTTTTTTGAATTGATTGGTTCAGGGATGATCATATGAACTGAGCCAGTCCAAGGAGATATGTATCTAAGACTTCTGTTGAAAGTATTGGGAAAAGGAACCTACCATTTTTTTTCAAAGTGAATAGGTTATAATCTTGAACCTTATTGTGTTCATTTGCTACTATTTATAGTTTACCTGAGAACAATGAAACTAACTTAGAAGAAAGAACCAACAGTAATACAACTTCACAGCAGGAGAACTATTGTTTTATAGATTAAATCAAATGTTTTTAAAAGTTTGATTTGATCAACATTTGATGCTTTGGACCATTCTCTTGAAAATACTGAAGAAAAATGTCTTTCTTGATTTTTTTATATCTTTATTCTGTCCTTATGACCTTTTCTAAATTTCCTTTTCAAATATTTCTTTTTCTGTTTTGTCCATAATTTTCTAATTTTCCTTGACGAACATGGTACCTAGTTCTTTGGCCACAGTTCTATCTACATTACTTTCATCGTTTATTATATTGTATTATATTTAAGTTGGTGTCTGTTTTTGTTTCACCTTTTGGTTGTAATTTGATTGATATTACTCCTTTCTTCTCTATAGTTCAATTACAGTTCTAGCACTAGGAGTCTCACAAAAAATATTAGCCAATATATTTTGACTACAACAGATATCTTTTTCTCGGTGTCTCATAGACATCCCAAACTCCTCATTTACCAAATTGCTATCCTCATCTTCTCTTCAGTCCTATTCCTTATTTTAGTTCATTTCATCAATTGTATCACTGTATCCTGTCAGTGGTTCAGGCCATTCTTTCCTATATCTTGCATCTGTTTGGTTATGAAATGTTATTTCTCTCAAAGATTATGCCTTTGTGGTTTATGTCCTGAATGTTTGATTAATTATAAAAGTAGTGGTACCAAATAGCATTGTTTACCTATTTTGCCTCCAACTCCTCAGTCCATCAGTCCATAGTTCATGCTCTATTCATTTTGATGTTTTTGAAATGCGTGTTTGAAATTTTATTTTCTCTATCTTGAAAGTCGGTGTGGTATATAACACCCTCAGAATAAAATATTAACTCCTTAAAACGGATATTCATGATCTAGTTATATGCTCTACATATCTTCAGCTCCGGCCTATTAAAATGACGTGTATATTCCTAATATGCCATACTCTCCCTTATGTATGTTTTTGTACAAGCTGATCTCTGTTTCTGGAATGTCCTTTCCTGCTTCTTCTCCACTTGGCAGAATCCTACTTCTTTAGAACTCCACTCAGAAATCACTTATACTCTTTAGTTTTCCCTCTTACTTTGAAACATGTATTCCTACATTTTCTATAGTTCTAAAGCTGTTACTTTTTTCCTTTTTTATGATTGTTAGTTTATTATTTTTTCTCTTTTTCAGCCCATCTCCACAAGATCCCTGAACATCTAGAGAATGCTTTGCGTTTTATTTATCTTTGCACATTGAGTATTCATATTTGATCAATGAATGATAGCTAAAGAATTGAAGAAAGGAAGGGAGAGAAGAAGAGAGGGTTATATTAACCCTCATAAGCAAGAGGTAAAATGAAGTAGACATAGATTTAAATAGTTTTAGATCAAGTAAAGATATCTGGTTTCAGTCACAGGCGTATCCTTTTGCAGGAAAGCATAGAATACCTTGATTGATAATCCTACTAAACCGTAGGTGATTTCAGGGGTGAGGTATGGTAATCCCCAAAGGGAACTGGAGTTTCTTTTGCTTTTACCAGAAGCAACAAAAGAAGAGTGTCTTGAGTTCTTCAGAAAGCAGAGCCTAACAGAAAGGCTTATGTGCTTCTATTATTAGGGATTATAGTCCCAGGATAAGGTTATGAGTCAGAAAAGGAGGGAGAGCTATATGGGCATGTGTCATCTAGTTGACCATCACTACTTTCCAGGATAGTTCTTTCTGGGAAGGATTTTTTCTACCGACTCACATATTTCATTGGTCAAGGTTCTCCTCCTCAGGATACTAACTTTGCTGCTCTTCCAGCTCGTGTATGTATCATGGGCACTGAATGAGATACTGCACTCTTCCATATCTAGGAGTCAGCTGTGGAGCCTCACAGCAGAGACAAAAGGCATTGGTTGGGCCCAAGTCTAGCCTTTGTTGGTTTGCCCTGTAAGGTGTTGGTAGGAGTCCGCATCTACCTGGTCACCACTGCAACTGCTGGAATGAAAGACAGTTTGGGCTCACACAGAGTTTTTAGAGGCATCTGAGACAGGGAAAAGGAATACTAGAGAGTATGAAACATTAGCTAGCCACTAAAAATGACACAGAAAAAGGCTTATCATAAGATATTAAAAAATAATTATATAGAATGTGATGCCAGTTATGCTTTTAGAAAATATACTTGTTCCTGGAGACTAACTTCCTGTGGCTACAGTGTAGACACTTGAGTTGAAATAAGTGGAGTTTATGTTCTTAAATATTATGAGACTCATCTACAGCAATATTGATTAAAAATATTTTCTTTCTACTTTTTCGTCGACTATAAAAATATCACCAATTATCCTGTATTGCTTATATAATCCACTAAAAGGCTTAACACAAACAGCATACATGAAGTAGTATCATGTAGGAATATTGGAAACAGGGCTGGAAACATATCTATGTGTTATCACTAATCAAAATGTGTCTTATATTGAGTAGTAGTTGGAGTATTCTTTGATTTGGAACATATTTTCAGATAATTCCTTCTGTATGAAATGAAATTCTGTGTTTGAAAGATTAAAGATAAGTGCAAAAATTTACTCATATATTTATGCATTACCTTTACTATTTTCTATGTGCCGAACACTGCTTGGCATTGGATATGTGTGAAGAGTAGAGACGGTTCTGTCTGAAGAGACAGATATTAAATAAACAAAAATTATGAAATCATAAATGTTAAGAAATAATAAGAAATAAAGATACTATGATAAAAAAGTAGAGTGGAAAAAAAACTAATCTGAGAGGATCGTTAGTCAGGCCTCTGTGACGGATAAGAGAGAGGCGACTGAAGGGACAGGAAAAAATTTGATGTGTTCAGGGGTAGTCACCAGAGAGAAAGTGCCAGAGGTGAGATTGCAGAGAGCGGTGAGGGTCAGGTCGGGCATAGCTTTACAGGCTATCGTAAGTTTAGATTTAATGCAGAGGGGGCTGGTAAAACCGTGTTTAAGCTGAGGAATTACACAATCTGGTTTATCTCTAAACACATGAAATCTTTAGATGTTTAGATATATTGTTTTAAGTTTTTATTATAAAAGTAATTATATTTTCAGTAAGTAGAATTTAGGAAGTCAAAAAAAAATCTCGAAAACAGATTAAAAAAATTAACCCATCACTCAAAACAAACCACCAAAATTTTTTTACATATATCCTTAGTTTTTCCCTTGTTATTTACCCTTGTTTTAAATTGTATTTAAAATTTCTGTTTATGTCATAAGAATTTTCCTATTTTTACATAGGCTTCATAACCATCATTTTAGGATTATTAATATCATTATTATTTAAAGATTAAGGAATTTTGTCACTTCTATACATCATGGTTTGCCTTAACCATTCCTCAATTTTGGAGATCTAGATTATTTCAGATACTTTCTATTATAAATAACTGTATGTGAAATTCTTAATTTTAAGCAATATCTGTATTCCCGTAGCATAGATTTCTGGAAACAATTGATTAAAGTTATTAACTTTATATTAATTTATATAATTTAAACTCCAGTCAGCAACATGTCACCAGGGGTCAGCAAACTTTCTCTCAGGTGGCCAGTTTAAGCTTGTGGGCCATATAATCTCTATAACAACTACTCATTTCTCTTGTTTTAGTGCAAAAGCAGCCATAGACAATATGTAAATAAATGGCATGGCTGTTTTTCATAATATTTATAAAATTTTTAGAAAAATATCTCAAAGCCTATGGACTGAAGCCTGTGTTACTCTACCAATTATATCCTTGCTAAGTAACCTTTTAAATTGTATGTTTGGAATTTAAAAAATTTGACAAACTTGAAAATAGTTTTAAATCACAAGCCACTTAAAGCTCCATTGTTATTTTTAAAGTAATAATGTGTAGTATGAAATTAGTAAGTTTTATATTGTGATTGGTTTTAATAGCCATAGCAATGATTCATTAATTTTCCTTTTGTTTTATATACTTGCTCCGTATTAATCTATGATGTTCCAGGAGACTGTAATCCAATTTGAACTCCTAGCATGGTAATGACTTAACTCTTAATGGTTACAGCCATGAACTTGATATAATACTGGAATGCTGTTTAGAAATCAGAACTCTTTGAATTTTAAAGCCTTTAATTTTTCAACTAATCTTCATACCCGTGTAACCTTTTTAACCTTGAGAACTCTGTATAAGGCTTACTGTTGCTTATTCTTCACATTTACATGTATTTTACAGTGTTTTATGCCTGTGTTATAGAGGAAAGATATAAAAACTAGAACCATGGTCAGATAGAATAAAGCATTTGCATGTTTCAGAGACCTACTGTTCTGTATGGTGTTATATGTGGTGTAAATAGAGTAAGATTCTAGATAACCATCAAGTGCTCTAGTAAGTATTTTTGGAAAATAATAGATAGGCTAAATTAAACATGCAAATTTATATTTTGCTTTGGCCATCAGCCTCCACTCCCCTCGAAAAGGCAAGCCAGATTAGGAGAAGAAAATCATTTTAGTTTCAGGTTACTTTGTGAAAAACACAGATATTGGGCTTTTTGTTTGTTTGTTTCTTTGTTTGGTTGGTTTGATACATGCAGGAAAGCAGTTCCCTAAAACTTTTTTGTTTCTTTCTGGAGCATGGTGATCCAAAGTTCTTGTATTAAAAATATTGCCTTAATTTCTGAAAAATTGATAGAAATTACTTGGCTGGAGAAGGTTGACTAGTGGAATGGAAGGCAGTATCCTGACATAGGAATGCTAGAAATCTATCCTGATTTATGCTACGAGATCCTAGACGAAATGAGAAGTAACGATGTTAAGTATCAGAAAATACATGTTTGTCTGGTCTTGATCAAAAAAGCATTGCTTTTAATTTTCAAGTTAAGATTTATTATTATTAATAAAAATTTTAGTATTCAAGGATTTCATAATTAAATCAAAATATGTACTCTGTCTCCTAGTTAGTCTGTTGAATATTATCATGATTTTGAAAGAGTCCTCTCCAACCTTTACTTGTACATGGAATTGGAAAAACTGCAGATACCATCTACCGTGGGCAACTCTGGATTCTTCTAGTTCATTTTAAGAATTATTTTAATAAAAATCATTTATTAAGCTTCCTATTAGAATCTGCAAGAAGAGATAATATGATCTTTTATTCTGTGTGCTTAAAATTTAAGACTGATGTGGATAACTTCGTGTAGTCAGGAATATTAAAATGCTAAATCAGTACAAGATTAGAATTGTATGATCAGAGATTAACTTACTTAAACTGAACTATAAATACTGTTTTATTCCAAGTTATTGTGCATGAATCTATATTTTATGCATCATTAATTCAAAAGATAATTCTTTCATATTTTTATGGCGTCTTTACAATGTTCATAGCCTTAAGTTATTTAATATATAATACGTAATACATCTTAATAATACGTAAGATGTATGTTGGAATTTTGAGCTTACTTATAACAGAAATGCAGAAATATTTGAAATGAACAAAACTATCATAATATTAGACAATAGAAAAGATTTTACTGAGGTGTATGAGTCAATTGGTAATAAATTTTATAATAATATGTTAGATTTATAATCTGTATTTTGATTATATTAAATCCTCTGAAACTAAATGCAGTTTAAATGGAAGAATTGGTTTTCAAATTAATTTTTAGTAATAGAATCCTAGATTTGTTCAAATTGATTTGGTATAGGATGGGGATTTTGAATAATGAAAATCCTGAATAAAGAACAGTGACAAATTAAGGATAAATAAAAGACTTTTATGAGATTTGGTAGTTTTCAAACTGGTTTTTACTTGTGGTGACTCAAAGTTCTACTTTTTTTTTCCTTACATGAACCAAAGTTTTCATTGAAGTTCAAAATTCATTAGAAAAAATGCTGATGCAGTTTCCTGATTTTAGAATATAAATAATATAGTAATATATTATTTTTGAATCATGAACTAGTATGCTTCTTCTACCTTGGTTTGTATACAGCATGGTTCATACACTTTCAGATCATCTTTTTCTATAGTATGCTACTTGTATATTCACCCACGTACACTCAGACATATCACTATTTTGTTTAAATATATATGTATATTATTTACATGCATTTTATATTTAAATACACATAAATATATATGGGATACCTGAAATTTCTGTGTAATACACTTCTGTCTGCATTTGTTTTTTTCACTTTAAATATACTATTTTGCACTTATTTTTGTGTCATTACATACATCCCTGCTTCATTTAATAGCTGAATGGTGTTCCATTAAATAAATTAGCATAATTTGACTCTAGATGTTGATGTTATTTGTATATTTCTGTCATTGTAAAACTACCAATGAACATCTTTCTGCATATTGCTTTCAGAGCATCTGCAAGTATTGTAGGATTCCAGTGACTAAAATAGCTGTATCAGGGAGTATACACATTTAAATTTTTAGTAGGTAATTCCAAAATGGCCCACCAATTTTTTTTTTCTTTTATTTCAACAGAACATAAGAGTGCTTTATCCTTCATAGCCTTATCAGTAATAGAATTTCATTCACTTAAACTTTTGTTAATCTAACGTTGAAAAATTATCTTATTGTTTTACTTGGAAGTTCTTTGACTGTTAGTGATGTTGATTGTTAGTGAAGGCCTGCCCTCTAATTTTCTAATTTGTTTGTATTCATTGCCCATTTTTCTGTTTGATTGTATATCTTTTTTTTTTCCTTAAGAATTTTCAAGTAGTCTTCCTGTGTTGTGAATATTATCTTGTTATATATTTTTCTAATATTTTCTCCTAGTCTGACTTTTGCCTTTAAGTTTGTTTATGGCATCTTTTATCATTTTTTAAGTTATAAGCTTTTAATTGTCAAAGCTGTCTATAATTACCTCTGTAGTTTTAGGGCTTTATGTCATGAAAATAAAGTTGGAGAACAGAACTTTGAAACAATACAAAGTATAAATTACTGACCCTTATAATTTGAGGTTACCATTAGATTTCATTAGTCCAATCTGTGCCAATTGAGAAATAAGACACGAGTCAGATAGCAGACCAATTATTAACTTAATATCTGATAAAATAGATTGAGTAACTATTTGATCTGGGGAGAAAAAAGGAAAACAGCAGTAGAAAAAATAAAAGAAACACAGTCTTGATGAAATTCAAGTCTCCTACTTTCTCTGTGCCTGAAGTGGTCTGGAGAAAAACATGCACCCTGAGTGAGTTAACTCACTTTGAATGCATGACCAGGGAACACAGGTGGGTCCTTTATGTTGCAAAGCAATAGAACGTGTCACTATTTCACTCATTTTGCTCTTTCCTAATGCACTCAGAACCTCTTTCGTCATCTTGTTCTCAGCTGATGATATTCTTATTTACTGAGAAAATGGAATTGAGTCAGTGGCTAAAATGAGCTCTATAGTATTAGTGTTGTAGTTAGTAGCCAGGGGATGGAAAGGTCAATGCTGGTAGGAAGTCTTAATGGCTGATTTGATTCAAAGGATGTGCAGAGTTTGGAGAGATGGAAAGAAAAAAGTACAATGTACATAAATAGGTGCTTAATAAATGTTTTTATTTGATCCGAATTGGGCTTGACAGTAACATTGGCAAGTTAGAGGACAGCAAAGGAATCTATGATAAGCTGAAAAATGAAATAAATGTAGCGTTAAACAATTTTAATTCTAGTTACCACTATCTTGCTCTATAGGCATTTATTTTAACTTCTATGTGCAATATGAACCCCACATTGTAGTTATTATTTTTCTTTTAAACAGTCAAGAGAGTTTTTAAAGAGATTTAAAGATATATATGTATGTGTGTGTATATGTGTGTGTATAAAATTGTACCTGTATTTATAATATATATAAATAAAAATGGAATTTTTTTAAAAGTTCTCTTTGTTTACTAACATATCTCTTTCTGGTATCCTTCATTCCTTTTTTAGAATTAAGCTTCTGTCTGGTATAATTTTCTTTCAGACAAAGGACTTCACTCATATATTCTAGTAGTGCAAATCTTTTGGAGGCAGGTTGGTTTTGTTGTTTTATTTCTATTTCGTTGTAATTTTTAAAAGATATTTTCAGTGGATATAAGGTTCCATTTGGCTCTTTTTCATAGTTTCTGTCTGTCTGCTGCAGTTCCACTTGAGTTCATTGCATGTTTTTCACTGTGTTCTTTAAAGTATTTATCTGAGTTGTTTTAAAGTCCCTGTTTGATAATTCCAGTATCTGCACCATCTTTGAGACTAGTGCTATTGGCTGATTTCTCTTTTGATAGTGAGTCACTTTTTGTACTGTGTATTTCATAATTTTTAAAATTGAATGCCAAACATTGTATGTAAGAAGAATAATAGAGCCTATGATAAATAATGTTTGATGCCCACAAAAAAGGCATGACTCTTTTTGTCATGTTATTGATGTAGTTGTGTTAGGTCTTTGCTTTCTGTTCTTTAGTTGAGCTGGGCCTGGCTCTTGCTTTACTTAAGTTTACTGCAGGCTTCACATTTTTTGAGAGCAGGATCACAATCTTTCTTTTAGTATCATTTGTGATTTTCTCTCAGTTCTCCAGATCTACCCTCAGACTTCAGCATGCTTGTTCACTTGTCTTTACAGAGGGATCTCTTTTAGTGCTTCTTCTCTTCTCCTAGATAGAGTGCCCTGCTTGGTGCTCACTGAAAAGTACAGAGTGCCTGTGAAATTTCTTTCTGTTCTTTGCACTTAGACTTCATCAGGCTCCATGGACCTGCATCTTGGTGGAGTCTTTCTCATCTCTTTAGTCCTGTCTTTGGTGGAGGCTTGTTAAAAAAGAGATGGCAGATGGATAGAATCCCCTAGTGTCTAGGGTTCTCAGAGATTCTAAACTGCCGTGCCAGCTCCCAACTAGGTCTTTAAGCACTTGTTAAAAGTTGTTTTCTCATCAGCTTTCTTGTCCTCCTACTGCTGTGCCAAGGATGAAAGCTCTTATTTATGCCTTTCATTTTTATGACCTTTGTTCACTAGATTTTTTTGAGAATTCTGTTGTCCGATCAATCTTGAAAAGCTTTGATAGGTTACACGGCTCGTTCTTATTTTCATGGCTAGAGTTCTTTTGTGATTTTCTGTATCCTAAGAGAAGGGGATGTAATTGTTAAGTAACATGAGCTACCATATACACATACCTAGAAATCTTATGATTCATTTACACTAAATTT
>NW_006439568.1:22656240-22686572 GCF_000325575.1 Pteropus alecto | reverse complement strand
CTCTGATACTCTAGCTTGCCTTTACTACTCACCCTTGCTTTTGAAGTATTGATTCTTTCTTTTTTGTTTACTTGTTTAGCTAGAATTCTTGAAATTATTCTTGAATGTAAGAGTAGCAAATAATTCTTAAGAGCGATACAAATCTGAAAAGTTCTTACTTTGCTATAGCTGCATGTAGAAAAATAGAGATTTTTATCCTCTTAAACTTAGTTGAAGATTAATATATCTGTATTTTTTGTCTCATTCATGGGTTCAAGATAAAATTCTGGACACTTCTCCATTTATAACTTGAAATTTTACAAGACAGTTTCATTGGTTAACAAGGTTTCTGTAGCTAACAGGAAGCATTGTATGTTTAATTTTAATGCTCTGCAACTTTGGTCTCTATCCCTTATTTCAATTCTCATTTATCCGTTTTTAGTATGTAACTAAAAATGCTGATGGTGCCTTGGTTTAACTAATTGGTGACACCTGAGTGAAATGTGGATAAGTGAACCATTTTGGCAGTAAGCAGAGAAGTTAAAGCACACTTTTCTCATTAGTTGTCTCCCAGGCTAGAATTAAACAGCATAATATATTGCTAAATTTTAGTGATTTATGGGGGATCTGTTCTGAGTCAACTCAGTAACAGACTAATTGCACACTTATATGTCAGAACTTTTGTGTTATTTTTAAAAGCTATGTCATGTACATTGAGTATAATATGAAAATATTCTTTTAGGTTAAAAAGACTTATTTCAAATAAATTAACTTGAAATTAATAGATTATTATTCTATTTTATCACCTATTCAACTTTCAGAAAGTTCAAGCCTGATTGTGAGTCATTTAGTCATTTTTGGTACAGTGTAATAATATAACTTACATAAATGTTTATTGGTGAAGTTTTAAAAAAATTGTTCATTATAATAAATAAGACTTTCAAGATTAATTTTCCTTGTGAAACTGTTTGTCACATTTGTTTTTCTTTCCCTTTCTCTAAAATCCCAAGTAAAAAGGTGTACTAATAATTTATTGAGAAAGTTTTTAAAAATTTGCTCAACACATTTGGTTTTTGGCACATCTAAAAAGACTTTTAAAATAAGTTGCCTAATATGGAGAATGTCTGTAATTTTTTAATTTGCTTTTATCTTTTGTAGTTTGTGTGCTTTTAAATATATATACTGTTTTGTTTATGTAGGATTTTTTGGTGTATCTTTAGTCACAATTAAAAATGTTTACATGTAGTTTATGCTTGAGAATAATAGAATAAAACTTATTCTGATAAATTTATTTTTTAAAATAAATTTATTTTTCTTTTATTATCTTTTAATTATAACATTTGGTAGATTTAAAAGAATATACATAACATGTAAGTTTTGATGTAAAATTATACAATGAATACGATCAACTACTAAGAAGTTGATAAATTATTTCCTTCTTTATTCCACAGGGGAGTTTTTGGGGTGCTTTCCTAATCTTTTCTTCCATATTTTGTAGCTTTTTTGTTTGTTTAATGTAGGTTTAGATTCATTGGGCTTCTTGGGTTTGAGGTTTATTATCTTTCAACAATTTTGTAAAATTCTTAGCTGTTATCTTATTAACAGTATTACCTCTTCCCTATTCTTTAGTATCTCCCTCTGAAATCTAACTAGACATATGTTTGGTCTTCTTAATCAGTCCTCATGTCTCTTAACCTCATTTTAATAGCTTTATTTATTTATTTTTTATCAGATTCATTTTAAATTATCTTATCATGTGTCTTCCATTTCACTGAATTTTTCTTTAGCTATATTTAATCTGCTGTTTAACCTGTCTAATGACTTTTTTATTTCAACAATTAAATCTGTCACTTCCGTAATTTTTGTTTTTCTTAAAAGTATGTTCTTTGCTGATACTTTCTCCTTGTTTGCACCTCTTCATGATTCCACCATTGTATTGTAAACATTTTATTCATAGCTATTTTATGTTCTGTATTTGATATCTCCAGTGCTTAAAGGTCTAAACTTGTTGTTTGTTGATTTTTCTGACTTTCAGTGGCTTGCCTTCTGCAGTGCTTGTTGATTTTTTGTTATAGGAACCATTCACAGATCTTAATTTGTGGCTGTTACATGATAAGAATTGGAGACTTTTTTCAAAGAGAAAATTTTTATTCTGCTTTTTGCTAGTGGCTCTAGGGCCATTCCTCAGCAAGAAAATCTAAGGCTCATCAACCTCTATTTTCTATTGTTCTGGTTTGAGAATCCTAATTACTGTATATTCTTTCTCAAAGCAAATGCATCTGTTTTTTAATCTTACCTTTTCAAGAGATAACTAGTTTCAGCTATTTTCAGAAGTTATTTTGATGTTTACTTCTATATTTTTAAATAGCATGGTTTTTTTGCTCTTTTTTGATTGTTAATTTTAGAGCATTATTTATTTATGTCTTATCGTGGGAAATAGTAATTGGACAACTTTCTTCCTCTTTAGCTCTTATCATACATTCTTCTTATATACCCATCCACCCAATATTATTATATCATAAGTTCAGTTGATCAATTAAGTCATTTATTTTTTTCAGAATTGATATAGTTCTGTCTATGAATATTATTGATGGCACAGTCATATTGTAGCCAATGATTAGTTATCCTTTCCTCTTTAATATATGCTTTTTCTGTATTTATTAATTGTGTTTGTCGTTATTAAGTTTTTTATGTACCTGTCACTAACACACTTGTTGTCCTGGGGATTCCCATCACTTTTCTCCTGTATTGGATCCTTTGTCTCCTGGATCTGTTATCTGTTTTCTTTATTGTAATTTCTTCTTTTGGTGGAACACATTCTTTATTGTTAATCATATGTTAATCATGTGTGGTGTCTTATATTTATGCAATGTTATTATAAAATAAATTATATTACAGTGGGCTCATGTGATAGGAAGCAATTCATAGTAATTTGAATCTAATTGTAATTTTATTTCTCTGTATAGATTATAGAAAAGTATTTTAACCTTTAAGATTGAATTTTTTATATATATATATATATTCTTGAATTTCAATCAGTTTCTTAAATTCTCCATTTAAATGTGTTCAACTTATTTCTTTAAAATCAAAGGTTTTAATAATCAGTTTTTCATATTTAAGGCAATCTATTTCTCACCACCTGTAATGTTTTTGGAAAAAATTAGTTGTTATAAAACAAGAATGCTATTTAAAGTGACTCTTGATACAAATTGTAATACTATATTTTTGTTAGTTTTGGAGATGATAGTCTTTGATGTGGCCGATTTTATAGAATTATTTAAAAATTGGAAATAATTTTGGAAAAGTCCTATTTTATGCCCTTTGATATAATATAGCATTTTAAGCCTTTATTTTATATACTGCTAATATTTGATAAATAGAAGAATTTAGGTTCTTATGAGGAATTTGCATTTTATTTCAGGAAACATATATTAAATTGTATTTTCCAATTAACTTTAAGTGTGACTCTCCTTTTGCAGTCATCTTGTATTTAGCTTCTCTCATCATTCCTCTTTGTTCTGTATTTGAGTGAATTGTTGCTTACCAGCACATGCACATGGATGGGAAGATTGCTTATGTTGTCTCAGCATGCTGCTGAGGAATTTATTCTGATTCTGTGTCCCTGGGAGAAGTAGCACTATAAGTTGGAACCAGGAGTACACATGGCAGATTTTGCTTGCTTGAAAATTATGTGCAAAGCTTTGGGAAAAAAAGGGGAAATTTCTCTTTCTTTTACTCCCTCTCCTCTATCCTATTTCCTATCTTGTGCTTTACTTCTTAAAGGACTCGGTGTTAATACCAATTGTAATAATACTAATTGTTTAAATAATCTGCAATATTATAGAACAAATGGGCTTTTTTTCAGCTAACTTGAGAACCTATCTGCCCTTTATTCTGACTCTTTTTCAGCCTTTACTTTGTGGCAAGTACTTTTCTAGATAATAGAGATATAGTTGAGAGCAAAACTGACAAATACTCCTTCATATTCCATACATCTTTGTGGAGCTAATATTTTTTATCAAGAAATGTATGTAGAAATGCAAAAACTTATTTATGGATATAATAACCTGCACATAAATTAAAAATGCAATATTCTGATTTAGTTAAGTTCTATATAAGTTACTTTTTATTAGAGAGGGACAAAAATATTTCAGTTAGTAGGGTCGAATTGCAACATTTTACACTTCAGCTTTGCGTTTTATGTCAGAATGTTAGCCTGCATTTTATCTAGGCATCTCTCTCTCTTTGCTTCTGAAGATTTAAAGCTGTAATTTACAATAATTTCTTGAGTGGTTATAATAATACTTCTTTCACATCATGAATTAGTTTTGTAATATAAACAAAAAAGGGACATAATATTCCATTCTCCTGGCCAGTATAAAAATTGCTGTTTGCCTAAAAAAATAAGCTTATTATTCTTTTTTTTAAAGACAAATATAATTCACATTCCATAAAATTCATTATTTTAAAGTACATAATTTAGTGGGTTTTAGTAAATTTGCAAGATTATACAACAGTCACTGTTTTCTAATTTCAGAACATTTTCATTACTCCCTAAAGAACTGTGTATCTATTAGCAGTTATTTCTCATTCTCCCTTCACCTGGTTCTGGCATCTGCTAATCTACTTTTTTTCCTCTATGGTTTTGCCTGTTCTGACCGTTTAATGTAAGTGGAATCATACAATACGTGGTTTTCAGAGTTTATTCATGTTGTGGTATGTATCAGTACTTCATTCCTTTTTTACGGAAAGGTAATTTTCCATTGTATGGCTATGCCACATTTCATTTATTCAACAATTCATGGACATTTATGTTGTTCTCACTTTTTGGCTATTATGAATAATGTGGCTGTGAATATTTATGTACAAATTTTAGCATTGACACGTGATTTCAGTTCTCTTGGTATATATCTAGGAATAGAGTTGTTGGGTCATATTGTAACTGTACGTTTTGGTTTTCAAGGAAATGCCAAACTTTTCTCAAGTATTTGCACCATTTTACATTCCCACCAGCAATGTCTGAGGGTTTGAATTCTTTCATATCCTTGTCAACACTTTCCATTTTGTCTGTTGTATTATAGCTACCCTAATTGGTATGAAGTGATGTCAAGCTTATTTTTTATGAGGAGTTATAACAATTTAAAAATCTTGTGTTTTAGGTGCAGTACTTCTCTGTAGTATACAAGGACTAGCAGTTAATGTTGATCCAGTCTTATACACCTGGCTCATTTATCAGCCTCAGAAACGAACCAGTAGACATATGCAGCAGGTGAGAATTATTTTCATAATTCTCCAAATGAATAAATACTTTTCTCTGTCATTTATTAGAGTTATAAATATATTTTTCCGTTGATTTTATTTATGGGTGTACCAAATTCCTCTGTCTCCCATTCTACCCTTTTCAAGCAGTTCTGTTCCTTAGTTTCTGTATATAGAAATTATAACTTAAAGAAGAGTTTCATTGACAATTAAAGGAGCTTTCTGTGCAATTGCTTGTAGAGCAGACACATTAGAGAGACTGGCTTATGTAGTCCTGTTTTACTGTTTTCTCTCATAGTGTCAAATATTTGTTTATAGACTGTTTGATACTTAAGAATTTCTTAGTAAATGTTAGCTTCCAGTTTTGTTATCTCTACATTTCTTCATCTTTAGGTTTATTCAGCAAACAGGCATTGAGTACCAAACCATGGGATTAGAATGGTTGGTGCAAAAGAGTTGGGATATGTGTTTGTTTAAAGGGTATAAAAGTAGCTAATTGTAGTGTCTAGAATACTTAAATGTAATTCTTGTATGTTATGATAGTGAAAGGTAATTCTGATAGATGGGTTTTGTTATTTCCATTTAAAGATGAAGAAACTGATGCTTATTGAAATATACTTATGTGTTGTCATACATATAGTAAATCACAGAACTAAGAATTTTAGGCCAAATTCATGCTATATGAATTGCATTTTCCCATTGACTTAATTGAATTTTTGTAATATTCTGCTTGGAATAGCTTTGTATCTTTTTTTTCTGAAGCAACTTAAGGCTAGTTGATAGAAACATACACAAATTTATAATTACATAAGAATATAAAAAAATTAACTAAAAAGAGCAACCCATGTATCAAGGAGCATCTTCTAAAGTGGCCAAGAAATTCAGGGATTATGGAATCACTAAATGTTAGAGCATAAAGAGGTTTTCCAGTAGACTTCTCTACCCTTTTATTTTATAGATGAAGAATTTAAAGAATCAAAATTTACGTTATGCTGAGCATTTTTCTTCTAGGTCTTAAATACTATTCCCTATTTAGACTTGTATAAATATTGTCAGTATGACACAATACTTAATATGAAAGCAGGTACTTTACATTGTGATGTTTCCCACAATATATTTAATCTTCTCATTTTCTCATTATCAACTTTCTTGTCTTTTTACTCAGCCTAAATAACAATTTGCCTTTTCCCCTCTAGCTCATAATTCAATTGATTATATTACATAGTTATATAATATACCTATGTTCTCATTAAAATATTTATTCAGAATCTAAATATTAAGTACTGTAAGTTGAGTGAGACTTAAAGTTGGATCTACAAAAGTGTTATTGTTGTGTTAAGGTTAATGTTAGACTCTACTGCACCCTAACTAACCCCCTCCAGATTCACCATTTAATGCAGCTGTATTACAGTTAGCATCTGTTGTTTTCCAAGCTACAATTCCCTTCTCAGTTTGTGGCTAAAACCCAACATTTGATGATTGTTTTCCACCCAGTTCAACACTGATCTTTGATCCTGCAGCAAACTTAAAAATACCCTTTTTTTTTTTTTTTTTGCCAAAAATCTGACATGATTGTATTGAGCATCATCAGTAGTAACATCAGACTTTATTTCAGTGAATAAAGATGAAACAGCTGCTTTATTGTTCAGCTCAGCACTCATGCCTTCAATATAGGATCATAATGTGTTCCAGCTTTCTTCTAGCTATAGATATTTTTCTATGCTTTCTAAGTATGTTGTAGGTAGCATTTTATCTGACAAAATGTAGAGATGTTCAGCTGTTCTTTAAAAATATTGGACTGTCCATATTAACATGTACCTAATCAGTTTATAGAAGTATGTCTCTAAAATGTCATATTATAATAACTTTTCATTTTCTAGTAATCATAATTTTCAAAGTTAATTTTAGTTTTGATTTGTCCTTACTGTGTTTTTATACTTCTTACTAAAGTTTATATTAAATTTAAGTATTTTCAAGTTCTCTTTGTTTTCATTCAGAAGTATAATTTATAATTTAAAATTTAAATTGTGTTTCTGTGTGAGAGCGAGTTTGTGTGTGTGTGTGAGAGAGAGACAGAGAGAGAGACAGAGAGAGCGAGCGAGAGTGAGCATGCAAGTCACTGAGAGATAGAGATGAAGAGGGAGGGTGAGAGAGTGATTGTTTGATTGACTAATTGATTTAAAATAATAAAGCCTCAACCCCAGCTTATGAAGGACTTTCTTCAATGATGCCATGTTAAATCTTCTCTTAGAAATAGTAAATAATTCAGGTTTTCATTTGACTTTCCAGCAGCCCATGATAGCTGTTTCTCTTGTTATGCCAATTAACAAAAGGAAAGAAGATGAGATGTCTGTTGGAAGTGCGCCCTTGGCAAAGCAGCAGTCATGTCAGGCCTCTGAGTATGCCAGCAGCCCAATAAAAACAAGAACAATGACAGGTATGTGTCAAGAACTCTACAAGGTCTATGATTTTATCCTTCCTCTAAGCTAATAAGTTATCAAGTTATCCAGGCATCAATTTCATGAAAGCTGGCCAAAGATAGGAGATTCCTAAAACAGAGACAGGATTTTATTATTTACAGTGTTACCAGTAACCAGAGTGTTAGCATTTTCTTGTATCTCTACCCTGAGCCTAATTTCCAAAGGATTTCACAAAGAAGGGTCCAGGTAATACCTATATACAGTGGGTTAAATTACAGGCCAGGAACCTTCAATCGAGGTAACCTAAACTTTTTATAATAGGTAGAAAGCTTGCCTGCTGTTTTCACTATATGTACCTTGTAAAACTGTAAGTAAACTTATCCTTTGCTCCAAAGGAGGGCAATATTTCTGCTGTATGATGTACAGATATCCTGGAAAACACAATTGAAAACAAAGGCACTCACTGCCTTCACTTGTAAGACATGCAAAAACACAAGAGACCATGGAGAATTGTCTCTCAATAGTATGTTCCTTCTTAAAGTGAATTCTTGCAAATGACAGTACATCCCAATCTTCTTTCCTCGCCCTTCTCTCACTTTCTCAGATACATCATCCATGCAAATATAAACCGTAAATTTTCTTCTATAAAATTATTTCTTTTATTTCTTTTTATGTAATAAAAAAAGCACTTTATGATTTCATTTTAAGTGATGTTTTTTCTCTTTAACTTATGTTTATGATGATGGGCCACCTATCTTCAGATGATTTTATATTTTTCTTTAGATGTTCAGCTTTATTTTACATAACTCATTACTAACCATATTGAAAAAAGTTTTATATTTTAAATAAGTCAAAAAACACTTATTGAATATCTGTAATGAAAAGACTGTTGTAAGTGATATCGAGGGTAGAAATATTAATAAGACATGATCCCTGCCCTTAAGGAATTTGAACTATGATTGTGTATGTAAGGATGTTCAAAATAACATTTGCGGTTTAGTGGAAAACTTAGTATTATTTTCTTGGGTATAACATTTATTCTTTACAACTTATGTGTCTTCCCCCTTGAACAATCACCATTTTTATTTTTCTGGAAACCTTGATGGTAGTGCTCTTTCTTTTCTTGAGAATGCTGTGTGCCAGCCATATTCTTAATTAAAATTGAGTTTCAAAATTTTCTGTTTTATTTTTAATTAGAGTATACAGTTTCTGTTTTGGTTTTAATTTAAAATGTTTTATAAGCCCTTTGAATTTTTGCCTACTTCTAAATGTAGTTTTCATGGCTTTTATTATTTACACTGCATCTTAAAATGTAATGAATTTGGTAAGGTATTCATAGCCTTTTACACATCTTTTTTGTTGTTTTTGTTTTACTTTTACCATTTGAACCTTTAACTAAATTTTACAGTGGAGAAATATTAGTGTTAATTTATGACTGAATTTTTCTTAAAATAATTTTTTATTTTTATATTCTCAAACTAAGGTCCAGTATTGCTCTTAAGTTCATCCCCAACAACTTATGTAGTACTTTTGGCACATGATAACCAAGGCTTGCTGATAATTCACTGGCCTTGATTTTGATTTTAATTATTCAACAAGAAGCAGACATCTTTCTCTTCTAGTCTCAATTCATCAGTGCTAAGTAGCTGGCTGCAGTGGGAACATGTGCTTGATGGCTGGAAATGTGTTGACAGCAGAACAGCACTATTTTGGTGATACAGGCACAAAGGATCGGCCAAGCCATAATAAAATCATGTTTCACATGAAGATAATATATTATTACAAAATTATAAATAACCTTCTAGAGACTCTGTTTATCCCTTCAAAACAAGAAAACCCCTAAAAGATCTGTTTACCCTATGTTTTAGAAACATTGTAAACATTAATTAGGGGCTCTTGACAAAAATGTCTGTAATGGAGATGAAAACTGTAAAGAATAAAAGATACTCCATAAATGACAGCTCATTAAAAAATACTGTCTATTATCATTTTACATGTTTATACATTCCTTTTCAAGTCTAAAGCACTGTAAGTATACAGTTAAAATAATAGGCCTTTTTTTATTCATTGAATGCTCTTATTTTTAATTACAGTTGATATTCAGTATTATTTTATATTAGTTTCAAGTGTACAGCATAGGGTTAGACATTCATATAATTTACAAAGTGATCCCCCCAATTAGTCTAGTACACACCTTGCACTGTACATAGTTATTGCAACATTATTAACTACATTCCCTAGGCTGTACTTAACATCCCCATGACTATTTTGTAACTACCAATTTGTACTTTTCAGTCCCTTCCTCTTTTTCACTCAGCCCCCAAACCTCTATCCCATCTGGCAACCAGCAGTTTGTTTTCTGTATCTATGAGTCTGTTTCTGTTTTGTTTGTTCATTTATTTTGTTCTTTAGATTCCACATATAAATAAGATCATATGGTATTTGCCTTTCTCTGTCTGACTTATTTCATCTTCTAGGTCCATTTGTGTTGTTGGAAAGGGTAAGACTTCATTCTTTTTTATGGCCGAATATTATTCCATTATACATATGTACAAGTTCTTTTTTATTTGTTTGTCTATTGATGGACACCCGAGCTGCTTCCATATCTTGGCTGTTGTAAATAATGCTGCAGTATATTCAGGGGTGCATACATCTTTTCACATTAATGTTTTGGATTTCTTGAAATAAATACCCAGAGGTGGAATTCCTGGGTCATAAGGTAGTTCTATTTTTAATTTTCTGAGGACCCTCCAAACTTTATAGTACTGGTGGTACCAATTTGCAATCCCACCAACAGTTCGTGAGGGTTCTTCTTTCTCCACATCCTTGCCAACACTTGTTTGTTAATTTATTGGTATTAGCCATTCTTACAGTGAGGTGATATCTCATCGTGGTTTTAAATTGTATTTCTCTGATGATTAGAACCATTGAGCACCTCTTCATATGTCTCTTGGCTATTTGTAGGTCTTTCTTGGAGAAGTGTCTATTTAAGTCCTCTGCCTTTTTTTTTTTTTTTTTTAATTTAAATTTGTAGTGTTTTTTTTCTCGGTGTTGAGTTGCATGAATTCTTTGTAAATTGTGGATATTAACCTCCTTATCAGATGTATCATTGGCAAATATCTTCTTCCAATCAGTAGGTTGACTTTTTGTTCTGAGGATGACTTTCTTTGCTGTGCAAAACTTAAAATTTGATTTAATCCCATTTGTTTATTTTTTCTTTTGTTTCCCGTGCACGAGGAGATAGGAAAAAAATTACTAAGAGCAATGTCTTTGCTCTTTGTTTTCTTCTAAGAGTTTTATGGTTTTGGATCCTTAATCATTTTGAGTTTATTCTTGTATATGATGTAAGAAGGTGGTCCAGTTTCATTTTTTTGCAAGTAACTGTCCAGCTTTCCCCAACACCATTTATTGAGTAGACTGTCTTTTTCCCATTTTATATATTTATCTTTTTTTGTCATAGATTAAATGACCATATAGGCATGGGTTTATATCTGGGCTCGCTATTCTGTTCCATTGATCTGTCTATCTGTTTTTATGCCAGTGTCATGCAGTTTTGATTACTGTAGCCTTATAGCATAGTTTAATATCAAGAAGTGTGATATATTCAACTTCGTTCTTCTTTCTCAAGATTGCCATGGCTATTTGGGATCTTTTAAGTTTCCATATAAATTTTAGGATTATTGGTACTAATTATGTGAAAAATGCCATTAGTATTTTGATAGAGGTTGAATTGAATCTGTAGATTGCTTTGGATAGTATGGATATTTTAACAATGTTAATTCTTTCTATGTATGATTACTTTATATGTTTCCATTTATTTATATCTTCATTTTCTTTCTTTGTGACATATAATTTTCCAAGAACAGGTCTTTAACCTCCTTGGATAAATTCATCCTAGGTTTATTTTAGTTTGTTTTTTGACACAATAGTAAATGGGATTTTCTTAATTTCCCTGTCTTTTTTGATAGTTTGTCATTAGTGTATAGAAACACAACCGATTTCTGAATGTTAATTTTGTCCTGCTACTTTTTTGAATTCCTTTATCAGTTCTAATAGTTTTTTGGTGGAATCTTTAGGTTTCTGTCTATATAATATCATGTTATCTGCAAATAATGAATTTTACTTCTTCCTTTCCAATCTGGATGCTTTTTCTTGTCCGATTGCTCTGGCTAGGATTTTTAATATTATGTTGAATAAAAGTGGCGAAAGTAGACATTCTTGTCTTGTTCCTACTTGTAAGGAAAACACTTAGCTTTTCCCTGTTGAGTATGATATTAGCTTGTGTTTGGTGTAAATGGCATTTATTATATTGAAGTATGTTCCCTTTGTTCTCACTTTGCAGAGAGTTTTTAATTATAAATGGTTGCTGGGTTTTTTAAATGCTTTTTTCTGCATCTATTAATAGGATCATATGATTTTCATCCTTCATATTCTTTATGAAGTTTATCACATTAATTGATTTGCAGATATTGAAACAAACTGGCATTCGAGGAATAAATCTCTCTTGATCATAGTGTATGATCTTTTTAATGTATTGCTGAATTTGATTTGCTAATATTTTTTTGAGGATTTTTGCATCTATGTTCATTTGGGATATTGGCCTATAATTTAATTTTTTTGTAAAGTCTTTGGTTTTGGAATCAAGGTAATGGTGGCCTCATAAAGTGAGCTTGGGAACTTTACGTCCTCTTGAATTTTTTAAGATAGTTTTAGAAGTGTGGGTGTTAATTCTTCTTTGAAAGTTTGGTAAAATTCGTCTTTGCAGTCATTTGGCGCAGAACTTTTGTTTGGAGTTTTTTGATTACTGATTCATTTTGTTAGTAATAATTGATCAGGCCAGAGTTTCTGTTTCTTCTTGATTCAGTCTTGGAAGATTGTTTGTTTCTAGGAATTTATCCATTTCTTCCAGATTGTTCAACTTGTTGGCATATAATTGTTTATATTATTTTCTTATAATTTTTTTGCATTTCTTTGGTGTCAATTTTTATTTCTCTTTTATGTCTGACTTAATTTATTTGGGTCTTGTTTTTTTCTTGATGAGTCTGGTTAAAAGTTTATCAATTTTGTTTATCTTTCCAAAGATCCAGTTCTTCATTTCATTGATCTTCTATATATATATTTTAGACTGTATTTAGTTTATTTCCTTTGATATTTATTATTGCCTTTCTTCTACTCGCTTTGGGTTTTTTTCTTTTTTTTCTGTTCTTTTTTTTAGTTCCTTTAAGTGTAAGGTTAGATTGTTTATTTCAGCTTTTTCTTGTTTCCTGTTATGGATTTTGTTTAGGCCTGTTTTTGCTGTGTCCCATAGGTTTTGGATAATTGTGTTTTCATTTTTATTTGTCTCAGGGTATCTTTTGATTTTTTTTTTTGTTCTCATTGTTAACCTGGTCATTGTTTAGTAGCATGTTATTTAGTTTACTTATGTTTGTGTGTGTTTTAGTTTTTTTTTCTTGTAATTGATTTCTAGTTTCATATCTTGTGGTCACAGAGGAGACTTGATATAATTTCAGTCTTCTTAAATTTATTGAGATTTGTTTTGTGGCCTAACATGTCTATCTGGAAAAATTTTCAAGTTCACTTGAAAAGTATGCATATTTTGCTGCTTTGGGGTGAAATTCTCTAAAAATATCAATTCATCTGATTTAGTGTGCCATTTAAGGCCACTGGTTTTTTGTTGTTTTTCTGTCTGGAAGGAAGATTTAGCCATTGGTGTCTATGGAGTGTGAAAGTTTCCTACTATCACTCTATTGTTGTCGATCTCTTTTTACGTCAGTCAATATTTGCTTTTATATTTCGGTTCTCAACTATAACAGAAGGGCGTACAGAAGCCACACAAGGGACTTACTTGGAGCACCTGGCCCAGATGACTAGGATGATTGTGCTGCTGGGCCCTACAGTAAACTTACTACAGAAGTCCAGTCTACTAACTCTGGAGATATTAAGAGCTTTACCTAGTACATAAAAACAAACACAGGGAAACAGTGAAAATGAGGAGACAAAGAAACATGTCCCAAGTGAAAGAGCAGAACAAAGCTCCAGAAAAAGAACTAACCATAATGAAGTGAAGGAATCTACTAGATGCAGAATTCAAAACACTGGTTATAAGACTTCTCAGTGATCTCAGTGACACCGTCAACAGGAGATAGGATACATAAAAATGGAGAGAGAAAACATAAAAAAGAACCTGTTAGATGTGAAGAATATGGTAACTGAAATAAAGAATACATTAGTGGGTATCACAATGGATTACATAAAGCAGAGGACTGAATCAGTGATTTGGAATACAAGGTAACAGAAAACACCCAATCAGAACAGCAACAAGAAAAAAATCCAAAAATTGAGGGTAGTTTAAGGGGCCTCTGGGACAACTTCAAGTGTACCAACATTTGTATCATGGGGTACCAGAAGGAGAAGAGAGAAGGCAAGGAATTGAAAACCTATTGGAAGAAATAGTGATGGGAAACTTTTCTAACTTGGTAAAGGAAATAGACCTACAGGCCCAGGAAACACAAACAGTTTCAAATAAAATAAATCTAAAGAGGCCCACACTAAGACACATTATAATTAAAATGCTAAAGGTTAAAGACAAGAGAGAATCTTAAAAGCTGCAAGAGAAAAGCAGTTAGTTACCAACAAGGGAGCTCCCATAAGGCTGTCATTTGATTTCTCAAAAGAAATTTTGCAGGCCAAAAGGGATTGGAACAAAATATTTTAAGTGATGAAAAGGACTTACAACCAAGATTACCTAGCAAAGCTATCATTTAGAATTGAAGAGAGATGTAGAGCATCCCAGATGAGAAAAAGCTAAAGGAGTTCATCACCACCAAACCAGTATTACCAGAAATGTTAAAGGGACTTCTTAAGAAGATGACAAAGAAAAAAGATTAAAAATATGAATAATAAAATGGCAATAACTATATACCTGTCAATAATCACTTTAAATGGTTATGGATTAAATGCTCCAGTCAAAAGACATAGGGTGACTGAATAGATAAAACAAAACCCTTACGTATGCTGCCTGCAGGAGGCTCACTTCAGATTGACTGAAAGTAAACAGAAGGAAAAAGATATTTCATTAAAATAGAAATGAAAAAAAATCAGGGGCACATTACTTATACCATACAAAATTGACTTTAAATCAAAGACTAGAACAAGAGATAAAGAAGGACCTGGTAATCTCACTTCTGAGTATTTATCTGAAGATATCCAAAACACTGCTTCTAAGGGACATGAGCACCTGTCCATAGGTGCACTGCAGCATTATTTACAGTAGCCAAGATATGGAAGCAACCTGGGTGTCCATCGAAAGAGTGGATAAAAAAGAGATTGTGTGTGTGTGTGTGTGTGTGTGCGCGCGCGCGTGCATGCGCATGTGTGTGCACGTGCACGCATTATACATATGTATAATATAAGTACAACATGTATAATAATTATAATGATATAAAATATGTAAATATACAATTGTATATTATACAGGTGTATATGTAATATTACTCAGCCATCAAAAATAATGGAATCTTGCCATTTTCAGCAACAGGGATGGACCTAGGTGGTATTGTATTGAGTAAGTCAGAGAAAGACAAATGTTTTATGATTTCACTTATATGTGGAATCTAGAGAACAGGATAAACAAACATACAAAACAGAAACAAGGTCATAGATACAGAGGGTATTTGATGATTGCCAGATGGGAGGGGTAGAGAAGGTTTGGATTAAGAAGTACAAATAGGTAGTTACAAAATAGACATGGGGATGTAAAATATGGTATATAGGAGAATATACACAATAGTATTGTAATAAATATGGTGTCAGATGGGTATGGGATTTTTCGGGATGATTACTTCATAAGTTACATAAATGTCTAATCACTGTGTTGTACATCTGAAAATATGATACAGTGTATCAACTGTGATTGAAAAATTTTTTAAAATAGTTTTAATAAAGTGGAGTAATAATCACAGAAATGTCAGGACCATGGCTCCATGTAGGGAGGAAGGAAGATTTGTTTGGCATAGAACATATGGGGTAATTTCTTGGGTATTGCCATTTTAGATCGTGGTATTGTTGGATAGGAGTTGGCTTTATAATTATTTAAAAATTATGCATATGTATTATGCACTCTTCTGTACATATGTAATAAGCTTTAAAAATAGATCTTAAATGAACAATCTTTCAACATTTAGTAATGAGATCAAGAAGGACCAAAAAAAATCTTTTGTATTGTAGAAAAATTTGCCCATTGTCTTGTGGCAAAATACTGTAAAGATTTGTCAAATATAAGTTATGTACTTTTCTTATATAGGACAACTATTTAAAATTTGTTGACCTTTTTTATAATGACATGTGGCTGTCAACAATATATATACATAGGTACACAGCAGGTACTAAAAAGCCCCTACATTCTTTATTTCTCGTCAAGGTAAAGATTATATTTTAAGAATGACTGAGAAAGTAATTGCTTTTTATAAATTCATGTTATACAGAGAATACTCTGATAATGGATGCTTAGAAATATTTCCACTGTTATATGATTTTATTACTGTAAATAATTTCTGTCACTAATGGAAACATCTGCAGTCTTATATGCATAGATTAAAATTTTTCTACATTTAAAAATTTCCAAACAATGCAAACAATGGTATTTGAACCTGTTATTTAATAGAAAAAGTCAAGGTAATAATTGTAATACTGAAGCAAATGACAACACGAGTATCTTGGTATTTATTCCATGTAATACAAGTATTAATATGAGTATTTTCGCAAAAAAATTTATGATGTTTCAGATGTTTAAATTTTTGTCAAGCTATGGAAATTCTGTCTGATAGTTATCAGATAATTAGATATGAAAAACCCTTAAATTTAAAAAGCATTTCGTATTATAGATAGTAAAAGATTTCAGACTTCTGTTTTTTAAAAGAATCTTTCTTTTGATAATAAACTCGGATTATTAGGTAGAATATTTCTAATTATATTCTTTATGATATCATTTCAAAATATAGTACTTTAAAATTAAGCAAGAGTTCAATAATGTAGCTATAATATTTAAGATTGAGTTAAGTTTGGCTGAAAAATACCAGAAAACCCTCAGTAACCATGGTTTAAACAGGATCGAGTTTTTTAAATCTCTCACATGAAAGCTTGGATGGGTATCTCAGTCTGTTACAGCTCTCCAAGATAAGGTACTTTCTTATGACCCTGTTGGTGACCTCTCTTGCTAGGCTGCCTTATGGTTCACAATGGATGCTCCAGCAGTTTATAATATCTGTACTTCGGTGAGCAGAAATGGTGAAGAAAGGAAACTTTTCTCTTTTAAAAACTATACAGTAGTTGCATACTCAACTTTGCTTATATATTCTTGGCTAGAAGCTAGATTATATTTGGCTGCATAGAGGTCTTACAGTCATTAAGAACAATGAGATTGAAAAACTTTAATTAGCAATAGTCTTTTGGCCAGAGGAGCTTTAGTTGTAGGGAATGAATGAGAATTGAGCACATAGAGATAGCGTATGTATACCACTCTTTCAAGAAATCTGACTATTCAGACACTTGGGTATGTCTACAGCAAATTGGAGATGCAGTAATGTTAGAGGTAATTTGTACAGTGAGATCACACATGAAGCAGAATATAAGATCTTAGAAAAAGATGTAGGTTTTAATAGTCAAAAAAAATCGCCTCTTCCTCTCATACAGAAATAAGATAAAAAAATGTACTATTATAGGTCAGTCTAGTTCCTTTTCTCTTTGCAAACAAATATTTATGCAAAGTAAATATTGTTTCTCTTGCACTGTTTCAGAGAATGTAAGAGATTAGGAATGTATATTTTTTTTCAAGGTAAGACCCTGTTTTTCACATAGGGAATATGTTCCTTTTAAGAAAATAAGACATGACATTACACTATATCCTCAGGTTTTTTTCCCCTTTTTTTAAAAATTAAGTTTATTGGGTGACACTGGTTAATAAAATTATACAGGTTTCAAGTGTACAATTCAATAATACATCATCTGTATATTACATTGTGTGTTCACTACCCAAAGTTAAATTTCCTTTCGTCACCATACATTTGGCCCCCTTTACCCTTATCTACCACCCCACCTCCTCTGATAACCATTGTTGTCCATTTCCATGAATCTCTGTTTGTCTTGTTCATTTATTGCTTCCAGTTTTATATCCCACATATGAGTGAAATCATATGATTCTCAACTTTTTCTGATTAAATCTATGTTGCTTAATATGATTATCTCAAGGCGTATCCATGTTGTCACAAATGGCAGTATTTCATCTTTTCTTATGACTGAGTAGTATTCCACAGTATATATGTACCACATCTTTATCCAGTCATCTATCGAAGCATGCTTTGATAGTTTCCATATCTTGGCCACTGTGAATAATGCTATAGTGAACATCAGAGTGCATGTATCTTTACGGATAAATGTTTCAAATTTTGGGGGTAGATGCCAAGAATAGGGATTGCTGGGTCATATGTTCTATTCTTATTTTTTTCTTAATTTTCTTAAGAATAATTCTGTTCTTAATTTTTTGAGGAACCTTCATACTGTTTTCCATAGTGGTTGTACCAATTTACATTCCCACCAGCAATGTATGAGGGTTCCTTTTCCCTACGACCTCTCCAACATTTATTGTTACTTGCCTTGTTGATAATAACCATTTTTAGAGATGTGAGGTGGTATCTCATTGTGGTTTTGATTTACATTTCCTTAATAGCTAATTAAGTTGAGGATCTTTTCACATGTCTGTTGACCATTTGTATGTCTTCTTGGGAGAAATGTCTATTCACGTCTTCTGCCCATTTTTTGATTGCTTTTTCTGTTATTGTTGTTGAGTTGTATGAGTTTTTTATATATTTTGGATATCAGTCCACTAGTGGAGACATTTTTTGCAAATATCTTCTCCCATTTAGATGGTTGCCTCTTTGTTTTGTTGGTGATTTCTTTTGCTGTGCAGAAGCTTTTTAGTTTGATATAGTCCCATTCATTTATTTTTGCTTTTACTTCCCTTGCCTTTGAGGTCAAATTCATAAAATCCTTCCTAAGTCCAAGGTCCATGAGTTTAGTGCCTATGTTTTCTTCTATGCAATTTATTGTTTCAGATCTTATATTTAGGCCTTTGATCCATTTTGAGCTAATTTTGGTATATGGTGACAGCAGTCTAGTTTCATTCTTTTGTATGTGGCTTTCCAACTTCACCAGCACCAGAATATATCATTTATTGATTTATGCATTAAATTTGTATGTCACTATATTGATATATTATAAAGCATGTCAGATAATTTCAATTTTATTAATATTTAAATCTTATGGTAGAATTTTAATAATACATTAGTATTTTTATGAGAGTAATGTTATGTTCAGTATTTAAAATAAGGTTAAGTACTTTGTTACAATAACAACTTAAAGGTTTAGTTCTTAATTATTTATTTCAGTAGTTGATTTTATTGACTGACATAATTAAAAAGTCACCTCACTGATATACATAGGTTTAGGAAGGAAAATGGCATCATTGAAGCACTCAGGGCACTTATTTTTTCAGTTCCATCCATTTTGCAAGGTCTTTGTTGACCTCAGGCTAGCAAATTTCCATCTTCCTTGTATCAATAAGATATTGTTCCAAATTAATGTAAAGGTATTGCCTTTTCTTTTAAATAAATTAGTGATATCTTTAATCTATATGTTTGGATATGTGTGTTTTGCAAGAATCTTTTAAAAGTGTGTATCCAAATTGTGAGGATTAGTTTAATTAAAAGTATATAATAAAATTTGATTAACTGTGTGTGTGTATATATATATGTGTGTGTATATACTGTGTGTGTGTGTGTGTGTGTGTGTATAGTAGTGTGCCACAATTAAATGAAAACGAAAGAATGAATGGCCCTTGCCAATTCCTTATTATTAAATGTTACTCTTTCTTTAGTGTACTTAGCATAGTATTATCTGTGACCTTCTGACAGGGGGTTCAATGTCATTCTACTTTATTAAATATTAGACATCTTTCTCATTTTTAAATTAAAGTAAATACGAATAGATAGTCTCATATTTTTCTCCAACAGTTTAATGGATGGTCTCGTAGTTTTGTGTACCACATTTTTGGAGGACGGACTGCTGTATTGGGTATTATTATTTGGAAATTTTAGGGTTAACTAGTCTGAGAAAAGTATTGGCTAATGTAGTTCAAGAAATGTTCTGGACAGAGAAAAGATTAGAAGAGTAAAGAAATCAATAGCATCTCCAAATACGTAGCCTTAGGCAGGGATGCATCTAGATAATGATCAGTTACTATGGTAACGGGAGTGTGAGCCAGGCAAGCTAAATGGGCAGTAAGGCTGAATGATTCTTGAGGAAGTAAGCCTGGGAAATGAAGAGGTAAGCCCCACAATATGCTTAACACATTTTAGGGCATTTTTGGAGCCTATACAGGCTAGGTGATGAGTGGGCTGAGTAACTGCAACTACTAACATATTGCCTAGTTTTCCCTTAATTAATAGGTGACTCCTTTAATAGGGAAGACATATTTCTAAATTAGAAATGACTTCGATTGTAAAAGACAGGAACTGTATTCAAATGATTTTAAGTTAATAAAAAAAAAAAAAGGGCAGAGATATTTATTGATTCCCATAACCAAAGGCAAAGATGTCGTTTCTTTGGAATGACTTAGAACCAGATTGTACACCATCAGGACTCTGTCTGATTGTGTTGGCTTAACTTTCTCTGACAGAACATAGGTTTCTTGATTTAGCAGTGTACATAGCTGTGGCACATCTAGACTCATTCTTAGCTCTTTTTGGTCAAACAGAAACAGATCAGATCTATTATCTGTTGAAAACATACCTGAGGAGGATTTTGTTTGGCCTGTTTTGGATCATGTGCACACATCTTGGATAATCATTGTGGCCAAGGAAGTTAGGTACTATGATTGCCTGAGTGGCAGCCCAGATTGGGTCATGTATCCACGTCTGTGTTCAGGGGCATGAGATGTAATACCAGAAAATATAGGGATAGCAGAAACCTGACTCCTGGGAATCATTTTTGAGAGGCATTCAATATTCCAGTTTGTGTCTACTAATTTTTTCCATTCACAATTAGTCATAGCAGGTTTGAAGTATAAAATGTTGATTATATAATACTTAGAGTAAATCACATTCACACACTTCTGTTTTGATAGGAATAAGATAAATGGTTTATGAGAGAATTGCACACATGAACTAGGGGGCGGAGGAAAAAAAATCTAGAAGAGAAATTCATAAGGCAAATTGCACACTTTTTAACAGGTTTTTGTGTGTTTCTTAACCTAGAGTTTACTTAATTGGGGGGAAGAAATTAGGAGGTGCTTTTGTTGTATACAGTTTTGAATAGTACAGTGTTGCTTTGCACATTTATTTATTTTGTGACTTAATTTCATTGTAAAGAATTTTTTCTAGAGATTCATTAATTTGAGTTATGTTAACATATGATTTAAACTGTCAGTTAAATTTAAAATATTTTGAGAATACACTGTGTTGATAAATACATTAAAAGTTTTTAGAATATTATAGAGTTCTTTGGAAATAAATAAGTTAGTCTAGTTTTTACACGAACTGGCAAGAATTCAGCAAAAATTCAACCAAATTGTTTTGTATGAAGTCTCTTTTGCCTCCTCTTTGTAGCAGTTAGAACAAGATTATAGTTTCCAGATGAAATTCTGAATGTCACAGAGTGATGACATATATTTTCCTAGTTGGCTCAGCATGAGATGCAATTTTGCATGCCATGTCACGCTGACTTGCAGAATCCAAAAGCCATTATTTCCCAAGGGGCTTTCAGGAGTGATAGTATCGAATGTAGTTTGTATTTTGATGAAAAGTCTTAGGCATCATTGCAGTTTCTATGGTAAGTTGTTTAAAGCTTTATATATTGTCTAAAGTCCAGAAATTTAAAAATAGTATTACTTTGTAAAAGTCACTTTTTCTTAAAGTTATTTAAGTTTATATTGTCTAATAAAGCTTCTAAAAATAATGATCAGTGTAAAAATAGGTCAAGAATTAGAAAGATATGGTAAAACAGTAGACTGGGGACCGAAAAACCTAGGTTTTAACTCTATTCCCATTTCAAGCTAACTTCAGACAGCTGCATTTTCTTCATTTATAAAATGGTAATAAGTGTACCCAACAATATCTCACAGATTTAAGTCTTCTTGTAAGACTTAAATAAAGTAAGATATGTGAAAATTCTATAAAATGATAAAACAGAATTCAGATAGAAAGTAAGGATCACATTTTTTATATGTTTGCATTTTAAAAGGAAAGGTATAGACTTCAAGCATGGTGAAGCTTATTTCATCTACTGCCTTCTGACCCTGCAGTGTAATTTTAGTTTTTGTTTTCTCCCATCTTAATTGTCTTAAAGTTGCCTTAAAACCTATTGTTTCCATTCATGCCTATATAATAATATTTATTTTACCCTGATGATCTTTCTATTTCACATTTGTCTTAACTGACTTGTTTGTTATGCTGGTCTTATTTTTTCTTTTTGTTAAAAGGTGTCTCATATTCAATTGCCTAGACATCCCTGTTTAGGTATCTTACATACTTCTCAACCTAATGTGTCAAATCTCTGCAACTCTGTACCTCTTCCCTCTACCATTGACCATGTAGTTCAAGGCTGAAACTGAGGATTTATCTTGAGTTTCTCCTGTTCCTGTCCACTCTGCCTGTTACATCTTGAATCTTTTCCCTCAATCTGTTTGTATGCAACATCCCTAGTCAGCCAGTAATTTTTTATACAGAATAATGTAAGGATATCTTAACTAGTCTCACTGGTGTTGATTCCAAATTATCTCATCATCTGATCTCAGTTATCCTAATTCACTTTCCAGATGACAGAAAGTCATCTTATTAAAAATCTAAATTGGATCATTTTATTCCCTGTTTAAAAAGCTTTATTGACTTTTTCTTTTTATTGCACTCAAGATAAAATCCAAACTCCCTACCATGGTCCGCGTAGTTTGACCTAATCTAGTCTTCGTCAGGTTCTTCCATTACATCTTTTGTCATTTTTTCTTTACGCTCATCCTCTTTCATTTCTTCAAACACTCTATACTTTTTCTTGCCTGAGATGTTTTGCATATGTTGTTTATACTGTTTCCATTGCTCTTTTCATAGCTGTGCACTTTTCTTACTCCAAGTCTTAGTTTAAAGGTTACCCTTTCAGTATACAAACCTTCCCTATTCAGTCTTTTTAAAGTAGGTCTGTGTCACTCCTCCCAAATTCCTTACCTTAACACTATTCTGTCTTCCTGTCACTCATCATAGTTTCCATTCCTTTTGTCATCTAGAATTAATGTTAAGAACCATATCTGACTTGCTTACTTTTGTGTTCCCAGAATCTAACAGCTATTTCTGGCATTGAGTAAGTATGTAGTAAATAATTGTTTAATGAATGAATAAAACTTTTCTCTCATTATTTTTATTTATTAGGGGTTTAATGGTCAAATTCCTTAACCTTTTTTTGCCCCCTGTCCTTTAATTGATTTAAATTGATGATCTATATCTTTTCATATCTGTTCCCCGGTTTCCCAGGGATATTTATCAAATATCTAGGAGAAGTCAGCAGTTTTGGGTACATTTCAAATTGTTGCATATAATCTTTCAGGGTAACTACATCAGAAGTTTGGTATTTTTTTACATGTTGAAATATGATAGTAGTTCAGGTACAACCAGGATATTGAGGTAAAATTTTATCTTTGGTCAGATAATAAATACAACCATGAGTTCTTACAGTATTCTTAACTCTGTGCTAAGTGCTTTGGGAAATTCAAAGTAGTATATGGCATGGCTTCTGTTCTGATGAACTTTAGGTTCTAGCTAGAGAGAAAAAAGTCATGTGCAATGCAGTAGGCTTTGTAGAACTGAGGAAAATTTAGGGGAAAGAACCATTACTATAGATTTTAGAAAATGGAAAAGTTTTCATTGGAGAGGTATAACTTGAGGTAGGTAAGAATTGCAGGAGTCAAAAGGGAGCACTTTACTTGGGTGAACAGCAGGGGAAAGGTGGTGAATCGGAGTGGAGATTCTTTAGTGGAAGTAGTGGAAAATAAAGTTGAATAGATTCAGAGAGGCAAGACCAGCTTACACAGGGCTTTGAACATCAGATAGGAAACTGGTTTTCATAGATGCCATTCATTCTTGAATAGTAGTCTATGGTTGAGAGTAGTCTGTAGGTTATATTTGGAGGAGAAAGAACCTTTGCAGAAATGTTGGTTACCCTCCTTTACAGTGATGAAGATTTCCAGCAGGTTGGTTGTCATAGATTTGGAGAAAGAAGCACATGTTTAAGTTATTTTTGCACTTGAAAATCGACTCTTTTTTTACCCTTTACGAGAGGTATTTTTAATTTTCTTTCTGGTGACACCAAAATTCATTAGGATTATGAATGATAGTTTCTTTTCCATAGCTAATCATATGTGGTTGAGAAAAGATTGAAAAGTTATTATAAGATAGTGCTTCTATAGTTATTACACTTCCTACATTATGATAAAAATTTTCTAAAATAGGTCTGTGCCACCTATCGATTTAGTAAGTTACCCATCCATTTACCTCATTCAAATGTAAACTACTCAAAGGCATAACCCGTCTTATATATCTTTGTTTCTCTAGGTCCTAGCATAAGTAAGTACTCAGTAAAGGCTTATTAAATCGAACTAAGCAACTTTTCCATAGCCCATAAATCTTGGAAGAGGTCAGCATTTTCCTTTATCTCATTTTTGAGTGTTTTCCGGGCCACACCAATTGAATGAAATAATAGTAATATAATAAGATTCACAAATCAACATCTGTCTGCCTTTATTTCTGCTATGCTGAAATTCTCTAAGTGCTTGTGACATCTCCTACAGACTTGAGGAAATGGGGGATTGAAGCAAGGTGATGTGGACATGATATTCTTCAACCCAGTATTTTTGCCAGTATTATTGCCTTCCAGGAATAGGAAGGAGGGCAACCTGGTTGGAGCAGAGAGCAGTGAGAAGAGGGGTAGAAGGGGGAGTCAAAAAGACAATTGAGAAGCCACGTCCTCTAAGGACTTAAAAGCCATTGTAGGAATTTTGACTAGTTGAAGTGAGTAAGATTGGATGCCACAGAAGGATTATAATTAGAGGAATAATACGGCTTTTCTTTTGGAGGATATCTGTCACTCTGGGTGCTATGTTGAAAGTAGACTAGGGAGAAAAGTATAGAAACAGGCCAGTTGCCATGTGGCTATTGATATAGTGTGTACCTGTAATCATGGTGACTTGGACCAGGATAATATCCCTAGAGGACATAGGTCAAATTTGAGGTATATTTTGAGATAGAGCCAATAAAATTATGCCAGTTATCTAACAGTATGTTGTGAGACAGAGGGATCATTTTTTTTTTTTTAATCTGGGCATTTGGAAAGGTGGATTTGCTATTTACTAAGACTTGAATATGAAAGGAAAGATATGGAGGCAGAGAGGGAAGACTCAAAAGGATTTGCTTTGACTATGTTAAGTTTGAAATTCCTATTAAATGGAGATGTTGAGTAGACAGATGGATAAATAGTCTGAAGTTTAGAAGGTAGATCCAGACTATCCCTTAGGAATTGTCACCATGTAGAGGATACTTAAACCATGACATTGAGTGAGATCATCTAAAAAAAGGGTGTTTGTAGAGAAATGCCCCAACAATGGAATCCTTGGACCTTTCAACATTTAAAGGTCTGGAAAATGAAAAACTAGCAAGAAAAGCAACACAGAGCTGCTAGTGAAGTAAGAGGGGAACATAGGGACAGGGGTGTCCAGAAGGGAGTGAAGAAAATGTTTTAAGAAAGTAGAGATGATCAACTGTTTGATTCCTCTGATGGGTCCTATTAGTCATTGTTGTTCAATGTCTTTTTAAAGCAACCACAAAATCTTAGTGATTTTACACAATAGAATTCATTTCTTGTTCGAGGGAAATCCATTGTTGTGTTCACAGTTTGGTAGTTTTCCAAGCAGTTCTCCAAGCATGGCGTTTTTCATTTATTCCCACTGTTGATCCTCTGGACGGTCTGCATGTATCCAGTAGATAAACAAAGAGAAAGATAAGTGAAGAAAGAATGCCAGCCAGCTCTTACTTGCCTCCAAAGCTTGGAAGCATCATTTCACTTTAGGTTATATTTTGTTGTTGAGACTCATTTACGTGGGCTTGTCCAGATGCAGGCTGGGTAATATAGGAGAACGAATGGACTGTTTAATGAGCATTATGGTCTCTAACATAGAGGATGACAGGGAGTCAGGAACTAAAATTTCCAAAGAATGAAGGGGCAAGGGTGCTGACCTCAGGATCAGATGAACTTTTCCAATAAGAAGGGGCAATGAATGTGTGATTGGATGACATGAAATTCAAAGTGAGGCTATTTTTATTTGTTTTAGGGGAGAGGTACAAAAATAGACTAGAAATGACAATGAGGCCCAAGAAAGCCATTTACCCCACTTCTAGGCCTAATCCTATGAAGAGTATGGGAGAGAAAACAGTTACTCAAGAGGACTCCACTGAAACAAGTGTTCTCAGATTTGTTAGAATAAGAAGATGAAGACTAAGTTCAAAGAAAAGTTTTAGGATGATGTAGGAGATTTTGCTGATGAAGTAGCATGAGTTCTGGAGGGCAGAATGGAAGAGATTTCAGTGTTGTTGTGGAGTGAGAGATGGGGTCAGTTGGGGATTGTATAGATTTCTTTGGTGATGAGGGTCTGGGTAATAAGGATTGTCCTTGGAATTTTGGGCTTCTCTTGGTGACTGATGTAAATGGAGACAAAAGGCATGAACGTATTAACCCTGTGGTTTGTAAGATGGAATTAGTAAGGCTGTGACTCTTGGGAGCTGGAGGAATGTAGTCTTTCGAAGATCACTCAGGTTGTATAGCATTATTCCAGTTTTGTAAGATATGTATGTGTACCCAGCACAATTCTTAGTTCTGTAATCAGGAGTGCAAAATGTAGCAGCAATAAAGAACTTAATTTTTAATCTTTGATCCTTATTTCTACTGAGTTAAGAAGTTAACACAAAGTCCATTTAGGCTCCCCTAGAGTTGTGTTTAATTTTCGGTGGGATAATATTGGGAAAAGAATTTGACTTGTGTGGGTTCTGTGACTTCATTTCTTAGGCAATGAGAGAAATATCTTTAGAAGTAGGAACCTACATTAATTAGTCTCTATTTTTCTCTTTCTCCCTGAGTATTTTAAACAAATTTGAAGGAATGAAACTTAAATAGTACATTCAATAAATACTTACATTATGTACTTAGTGTATTCTTAAAAATGACTGTAATTGTTTGTGCCAGATTAAATCACCAGACAAAAGAATAGTGAATTTTTTAGGCCTGGAGTTTTTCTTTGTAGTGCAGGACTCCTATACATTAGTCAAGAATCAATACTTATTTTTCTCCACTTAAAAGAAAAAGGATCAAATGTAGGTCATATAAACACATTTCATGAATTTATTTAAGTTAAAGTTTAGATTATGTACTGGGGTCCTAATAGGTCAGTTTACAACTTCTGTATCAGCAATGAAATAAAATGAGAAGAATGTAGGGTGTTAGCAAAACAGCTCCTAATTAGTCTTCCGATTTTAGTTTCTCCCTCTTCCAATGAAACATCCTCTGCGTTGATATCAGAATTTTCTCTTCTAAAGCCCAAATTTTATTATACTTCCTACTTAGATATTTCCACCATCATCTTAGTAGTTTAAGGATAAACTTTGTTTCTCAGTATGATATTTAAGGCCCTCACAACTAAGCTTTAACTTACCTTTCTAGACCTACGTCAAGTATACCAGTTTTATTTGATGTGCAGTATACTTCTGACACTAAACTTTGTGCCTCTGTTCCTTTGTTCATGTTCTTTCTGCCTACAATTTCTTCTTTTTTTAAGAATTCCTTCTCAAACCAACTCTGTCGTTACCTCCTCTGTGAAGACTTTCTTGTTAATGCTTAATTGAGTTAGCCAGTCTTTCTGTGGAATATTTGAATAATATAGCATTCATCATACTGTACGATAATAATCGTATGTACAATAAGTCCTCACTTAACGTCGTGATAGGTTCTTGAAAACTGGGACTTTAAGTGAAACAATGAGTGACAGAACCAATTTTGGCATAGGCTAATTGATGTAAATAAGAGTTAAGTTCTTTTGGCATATTTCTGGTCACAAAAACATCACCATACTTCTAAATGAGGACCCGAAACACTTACAGTATTAAATATTGAAATAAATGTGAACCATACATACACTTAAGATGAATAAAAACAAGTAAGAGAATTATTTCCCAAGCCATTTATTCCAGTTCAGGGTTTCAGGTGGCCTGATTTCATCCCAGTAGCTCAGGGCAAAAGGCAGGACTCACAGTGGATGGGGTGCCCTTTCATTGCAGGGTGCACTTACACACCCACACTCAGAGGGACAATTTAGACACACTAGTTCACCAAATGTGCACGTCTTTGAAATGATGGAGGAACCCAGAGGACCTGAAGAAAATCCATGCAGACATAGGGATAATGTGCAGACACCACACAGTGGTCCTGTCCAGGAATCAGTTCTTTTTCCTTATCAACATTATAGCGAAGCAATGTTTAAAAATTCGACATTATTTGAAGACCTTCTGTGTTTAATTAAGTTTATATTTCCCCTCTAGATTGTAAGCTCTTGGAGGACAGGGATTGTGTCACATTTCCAGCCCTTACTACAGTATCCTGGTATATAGTAAATAGACACTGAATAAAATTTTTGAGTTTATGAAAGGAGTAAGGTTCCTTTCCATCTTCCTTCCTCGTCCTCTCTTCCCCTTCCTCTTTTGCTTTCCAAAACGTATGAGACCATTCAAATTCTTGTAGCAATTTGATTAACCAAGGTTTTCTTATTCATTTCTTATTCATTGTTTCACAGTCTCCTGGTTAGCTTATCTTTAGTTTCTCTATGAACTCTTGTAACTATAAAGACCGAAGTTAGGTAAGGGCTTACCTGCAGAAGGAGAAACAGTGCGAAGGTGCCTTTGAAGGGCAAACATAAAATATCGACAGCAATTTCATGCTACTACATGAAAGTCAGTTACATCATTTTAGACTCACTTGATCTTTTTGTTAAACCCTAGTCCTGAGTATAAAATATGTGGGAAACAATACCAGCATGGGCAAGAGTTACAGCTGTAAGCAAAAAGACTGCCTCTTTCAACTTAAAAATTCTTGATGCTCCTCCAAGATCTTATGATATTATCTGAAAGTTGCCATAGCTCATATTCTACTTTGTGCTGTTCTTTCTCGTGGCAATAGTGTTGGTTGTGGGTGTACACACACTTAAGTTAATGGAAGTTCAAACTTTTGTTGTTGTTATTTGTTTTATTTTGGAAATTAGGTTGGGTGAAAGAATGTTAATCGTCTCAATGGATCATTGTGGTATAACTTGAAGGTTAGAGTCTAGAGACATTATTATCTTTGCTTTAAGACTTACAATAAGATGGTGTTACTCAGTGATCTTTCTCTCTCTCTCCTTCCTTCCTCACTTCTCCCCTTTCTTCTCCTCCTCTTTTTGTATTTCTCAATTTTTTTTTAATAGACAATAGAATCTCTGCCTAAACTCTGTTTTTCCAGTGAGATTTGGGCTGCCTTTAATGCTTATCTTCTGAAACTTATATGAGAAAACTAGAACTTAAATAGTTGAAGTGATTCTAAGATCACGTATCTTAAATTGATAGAATAAAAAATGGTATCTAGGTTTCCTTATTGCAAGTCATGCTATGAGGAAACTTTTATGTAAATATATTTATTCCACTGGTGTCTGAACTTCCACCACTAAAGAGCTTTTTGTTTCATTTTTTGAAAATTTTAAAGCCACATATATATATATATATATACACATAGTGTGCATATGTATATGTGTATGTGTGTGTGTGCGCACACGTGCGCACACGCTTAATGAGAGTGAGACTGTGTCTGTTTAGTTCACCATGGCATTCCTAGTTCCTAACATAGACTCTCAAACATAGTAGATATTCCTTAAGTGTTTCGAATGATTTTTCTTACATGTTCAAATTATGGAATATTTTAATTTTTTTTCTTCCCTCCTTCCCTCCATTATTTTTTGGTGAGCTGCTTTATTCGATTTTTCACCTATTAATATGTATTAATTCTGTAATAAAAATATTTCCAAAAATATAACATACATCAGCAAGAGAACATGTTAAGCCTATGCACAACTAACACTTTATCCAAGTCTTTTATGATGTCTTTGTGAACAGGATAAGGAAATGTCATACTGCATATTACTATTGAGTCAGGTCTGGTTTCTCTTCTGAGGGATTTACCCTCTTCTTCCTTCAAATCCCTGCCCGGAAACCCAGAAAATATGCCCTTCTGGGTAGCCCGGTGGTCACTCAGCCTCTTGCTTTCCGAACTTGTGATAGAACAACTCTGTAGCCTTGCTGCAAGTCCTACTGAAGCATTTCTCTCTTTCCCAGGTTGGCAGCTTTCCCCTCTTTATCTCTTAGGAAGCCACAATTTTTCATTTGGGCTCTCTTTGGTAGTAATCTCTCAGCTAATGACTGCTTAAAGCATGCTGCCGCTCCAGGATGATCCACAGCCTGAGTTTGTAAGGTTTATTCTCAGGAGGTTTTTTATTTTTATAAGTCTGTCTGTCTG
>NW_006439568.1:22644326-22656165 GCF_000325575.1 Pteropus alecto | reverse complement strand
AGTAATTCAATTCTTTTTAAGACAGCTGTCCCCTGGCACAATATTGTCTTGGCTATAAGTACGTGGCTGAATAGTTTTATTCCTCATAAATGCAAAGAAAAAAATTAAGATTGGCACACTTTCTTCTTGGTGATTATTTAAAATTTCAAATAAAAATGAAATTATAAATGTGTATGTTACACAAAGTTACATTTTTGACAAAAATGTCAAATAATACACCATTTGGGGAAGATTTCAAGAAGGTACAGATGATTTTTTTCTCTTTTTAAAAAGTCTATCATTTGATTCAGCCAGTATTTACTGAAGAAGGCACTATACTATTTCAAGGCGCTACATGATATAAATAAATGAAGGAAACATGGATTGTTATTTCAGCAAAATGAAAACTGTCTTAGTATAAGCACTATATTGAATAAAGTGCATAAATATAAAAATTGATGGTTAGGTATCTTATGGTTAAAGGAGAAATTGCTATAGGAACTTTTGTTGTTGTTGTTACTCTTAATAGAAATCATCCTCCCTTATTGACCAACTACTAAACTTGACCTACTTTTATGATACCTCCTAAGTCTTTTACACAGCAGATGAAACAAAAAGAGTTTTAATTCACTAACTATGAAAAATGAATTTTATTGCTGTAGCAGAACAAATGTTTTTGACTGTTATCATGAAGTAACCTTGTTATTTTGAGAATCTTGAACTTCAAGAACATAAGCCATTTGATATCAAATGTCAGTATTTGGTGCCATTGGTTTATGGATACTATAGTATACTTAGTGTTACCATTTAACCATTGACATTATTACTCAAACCCTCAAAATAAGAATAGAGTTTTCTGATCTGCTGACTTTGAGTAATTGTTACCAGGTTCCAGTTCAACCCTAAGAAAGGAAGGGAATGTGCTGATATAAATCATTGGTTGATATATAGGGGCCAAACTAGTTATTTAATTTTGTGGTTTGCATTTTCTAGCTTTATTCTTCCTCGGCCATTTTATCTAATTGGTGTTAATAAGTATGTCTATAAAGATTATTTCTCATTGGAAGAGAAAGATTAGCAGGGGGCAGAACCAAAGATGTACCTTCAAAGTCCAACCATTACTCACTGTGATTTATTGCTATACCCTACAACTGTGCTTTGCCGCTACTTTTGTAGACACAAATATTCAAATGTTTAATATTATACCATGAAAAATCAAATATGTTATACAGAATTATGTCAGAATTCTGTGATTATAGAGGAAGGACCAAATCTAATTTGGGGAAATCAGAGGGAATGGCATGTAAGGTACAACTAAAACAATTGGTTGATTGTGATAGAAAAGGAGGGTAGTGTTTCAGATCTGATAAAGTTCTTTCTTATACATTATACCAGTTATTTTTCATCATCATTATTCATTATATTTACAATACTTTTATGAGCTGTTTTTATATACATTGATTTAAACAGCATTCTTGACATTAGATATAGGTATTATTAACTTCTGACACTTAGATTAATTGCTTTCTCCAATTATTGCAGTGGCACAGGTGAAACTCTAACTCAAATTGACTCCAAGTGCAGGACTTTGTCCAAGGCACAGAAATAAAGGATCAGTATTATACCAAGTTGGATGATACATGCCTAAGAAATAATTGTTGATATTATTTTAATCATTAAGGTATTAGTCTAAAAATTACCTTATTGTTGAAAACAAGAAGTGTAATAAATGGATATCAGTGTATCATATTAATGTAGATTTTATTTAGCTCCCATGGGAATGAACAAATCTTATGCTTTCTGAACTATTTGTGGTACCATGATCCTTGGTAAAAATATGATACATTTATTACATTTGGTAGAACTAGAAGTAATTAAACAAGATTTGAGTAACAGAAGAGGGACTATACCATAGTAGTTAAAAGAATAGTAGTTAAAAATAAAAACTAGATTCTCAGCCCTGTTTTACCAATTACCAGCCAGGTGACTGAGAGTGTTACTTAACTTGTCTATGATCAAGTTTCCCTATCTGAAAATGATAGTCTAAAAAATCATGCATTCCTCATGGGGTTGTGATGAGGTTAAAACTGGCTAATATTTATGAAGCACTTATAGCAGTACTTGGCTTGTAGTAGGTGATACAGAGGTTTTGGTTAAATAAGGATCAAGATTGGCATGGTTTTATAAAGTGTAAATATATTACCTATAAAATATATATAACTACAGAAAAAATTGTCCTTTTTTTAAAACAAACTCATCTTGCTGTTATCTTTTAGAAAATATGATGGGTTGAAAATGAGTATATCCAAAATAGTGTGCTTTTATACCTCTAATAGCCAGATAACGCTCTTTAATGAGAATTTTTAATTGATTATGTTTGTCATAGCTTTTTGAACAGCACTAAGCTACATAAAGATTTCAGGGCCTCCTTTAATTATTTTTCATTTGATCATCATATTAAAGAAGATAGCATTTGCAATAAACATGTGACTGTTTTGCTTAGTAGTAACTTGAAATTACATCACTTTATACTCATGTAATGGTGTCTTAACTGCTTGATAATGTTAGCATTTATTAGATGGATTTATTTTTAAGTTATAATAATAGTATTTACATAACACTGAGATTCTAGATCAGATTTTGAAAATTTGACCATTAACAACTACTGTGGAAACATTTTATATTCATTGTTTCAAATAGTTTAAAATTTGGTCTCCATTTTTAATATTTACTTTTTATAGTATGTTTTAGAGCAGTTTTAGATTCATAGTAAAACTGAGGGGAAGGTGCAGAGATTTCCCATATGTCTCCTGCCCCTGCATATGCATAGCCCTCCCATCATGAACATTCTCCACCAAAATGGCACATTGTTATAATTGACGAACTTATGTTGACACAGCATAATCAGTCAAAGTTCATAGTTTACGTTAGGGTTCACTGGTAGTATACATTAACTGTGTTTGTACAGATTTATAATGACCGGTATCTACTATTACAGTATCTCACAGAGTAGTTTCACTGACCTAAAAATCCTCTGTGTGCCCTAACTCCTGGCAGTCACTGGTCTTTTTACTGTCTCCATAGTTTTGCCTTTTCCAGAATGTCATATAGTTGGAATTATACAGTATGTGGCCTTTTCAGACTGACTGCTTTCACTTAGTAATATACATTTAAATTTCCTCCATGTGTTTTCATAGCTCATTTCTTTTAAGTGATGAAATAATATTCCATTTTCTGGATGTACCACAGTTTATATTGATTCACTTACTGAGAAACATCTTGGTTGCTTCCACGTTTTGGCAGTTATGAATACAGATGCTGTAAACATCCATGTGCAGGTTTTTGTGTGGTTGGTCTACATTTAAGTCAGTTATTTCAGTAGGCAGAGTTCTACAGTAAGTTTAGGAAACCTTTTCCTCTCATAACTACTAATGTACAAAAGAAAAGCAATGAAGTTCAAGTGACTATAAAAGAAATGTGTTTTATTAAAAAATCATAGTAGGTAATTCATTATTATAAAACATTATGAAATGTAAAGAGTATAAAGAGTTAATGACCCCCTCACCCTTACCCCTCATAAATTCCATTTTACCCTTCTCAGAGTGTAACCTCCATCATAGGTTTACTTTTTACTCCTCTATAACTTTCTCTGTGTATGGGGTAGACAAATACATGCTCAAGCTCACACACAATTTTAAAAACTTACTTGGATTATGCTACACATATACATTTTTTCACTTTACAAGTTATCAAAAATGTGCTTTCTATCAAACCTTTGTCTCATTTTTAAATGATAATCTTCATTGCAGATATTCTGAAGTTAATTGAACCATTTCTTTTTTGATGGACAGATAAGTTCCTTAACATTTTCTATCCCCACTTTTTTTTTTTTGGCTATGGCAAATAATACCGCTGATACTGAACATCCTTTATAAATTCTCTGTATGCATACACTCTCACATGTTTTAGTATTTCTGTAGCATAGATTCTTAGAAATGAGACTTTTTTTTTTTTGTAGAAAAATATGCATGTTTAAATTCTGATAGTTACATATTGGCCCTCTTATAATTCTACTCTGTAGGTCATACTTATTTATATTTGTGATATATGAAACATACTCACGAGAGGTTTCAACAATGACTAATTTTGTAAACATACAGATTAACTATTTAAAATGTTTGCCAACATGATTGTTGTCTTAATTTTTATTTCTTTGTTAGTAAGGTTGAGCATATCTGTATCTTAATAAGCTTATCGGCCAAATCCATTTTTCTGTGAATTATCTGTTCATGTTCTTTTCCCTTTTTTTATAGTTGTTTATCCATTTGCCACTTTGATATCTACATTTATGCGTCTAATGGAAATCTCAACTTGACAGGTCTAAAATTTGTTTCTTTTTTTCTCACTTCTCCTCCTACAGCTCCATTCTTCCAGTTGCTCAGACCTAAAACCTTGGAGTCGACTTGCTTTGTTTTTCTCTCTTACCATACATCTTATCCATCAGTAAATCCTCTTGGCTATATCATTGAAATGGATACAGAATTTCACCACTTCTTACTACCACCATTGCTGCCACCATTTCTCACAATGATACTTGGTCCATGTAGTCAGTTTTCTACGTAGTAGCCAGAGAAAATCTTTCAAAAATATGTTTCCTACTTTTCTCATCTACTCTGCTCTAGCTACCCTTGCTGCTTCTATACTATTTCTTGAAAATCCTAATCATGTACCTATCTCTGGACTTTTGCATTGTTCTTCTGTCTTCCTAGTGTGTACTGCTCCCAGATATCTCCATGGATCTCTTCTAAACTTTTTTTTTAAACAAACATTTTTTGAATTTCAAATATGCTAGACTGTGGGATTATCAGTATGAGAAAAAAGGTATGTGTTCCATGCCCTAAACTATTGTAAATGTAATATAAATGCAAATATAAGAACCAAGTTGGGTGGAGAGGGAAAGTATGAATAAATATGGCAGCTGTCATTCTCATACTGGTGATATAGTATCACTTACTTTGAAAAACATCCTAGGATCATCAACTTAGTAAAAGTCTTGAAAAGTAATCTCTGATTGGTTTATGCTACTTAAAATATTACATATAAATTATATGTTTGCATTGCATTAACAAAACATATAAATATATGTGAATCTTCTAGATATGTTATGAATTATTAAATTATTTAATTTCTGAAGATTTACATTATAAAATTGTCAATTCTCTTATTTTAGATGAACAAAATTTTAATAACAAAACTATAGTGAATGGAATATTACATTTTTCTTAATATATAAATCTGCCTTTTATGTAATCACATACTTCTTTTGATTACCATCAAAGTCAGTTTTTAGAATTGAGAGAGTCTATATCTGTTGTTACAGGAGAATCCACATATGAGAAGTTTCATTTCTTACCAATTTTGGATGAATCATGTACTTTGTAGTTGAATTTTCCCTTTTCAAATAAAGTTTTTATTGATGAATTACTTTTATAGTGAGTAATAGACAGATGGTTCTTTACAACTTAATTTTCACAAAGTGAATACATCCAGGTATTCAATAAACAGAACATTACCATTGCTTCACAAACCCACTTTCCAATCACCAATCACTGACAAGAGTAACCAACACCCTCCTAACCCTGATCACTTGCTGTTTGCTTATTTTTGAATAGTTGCAAATGATTCAGTAATTTTATGATAAAACGATCTAATATAATATTTTATAATCTCAAATAGTTTTAATTTTAAACAAGGAAGAAATAATCTTAAATATTTTCTATATAGTTTTGTGAAACTGTAAGGTACATTTCTGTTAAATAACTAGCTATTCTTGTACTAGAATCTAGACCGTTGTCAGTTCCTGTGAAAGCCATGCTGAATATATCCGAAGGCTGTAGAAGTGCTGAAGAAAGAATGAAAGAATTTATTGGAGCGGTATGGAATGCAGTAAAGAGACTCACACTGCAGGTAAATGAAAAATCATGATTTTAACTTCAGTGATCCTTTTTTAGCACCTTTAGTATTGGTAAAAATTTTCTCATTGTAACACTTATGCATATACCATCTTATTTCCATAATTTGGATGAAAACTATTGGTGCAATTTGCATATTATTAACAAAATTATATGAAAAACATATTACATGTTCTTTCTTATAAAGTTATAAAAATAAATTTTGAGGTTTTCCTTGAATTTAAAAAATTAATTCATTCTACTTTTTGTTTCTCTTTAAGCATTATTTAAAATATTTCAAATGCTCGATATGTAAATCACATTTAGCTGTTACATTTGTGGTAATTTGTTATGTAGTATTAGAAAAGTAACACGGACAGATACAGACATGTTATGCATAACTATAATATATTCTGATTGCTATAATGAAAACCCATCAAAACACTTTTTAAAAATATATCTAAAAACAACTCCAGTTGCCTAATATCAATCAGTGAATGTGGTTATTTGAAATACTCTCTAATACAAGAGCCAATAACCTGGATATTGGCAATCGTTTACAGCTTCTCATTTCTGAGCATGTTGCTTGTAAGAAAAATTAAGAGAAGAGTGGGAGGGAGAAAGTGTGTCTTGCTACTCTTTTGTTTCTCTTTTTAACTCATATCTTGCAGGAAATATGACTTTTTTGCATGCATCAGCTGTCTCACCAATCTTAACTCGCATAATTTTACAGTTAATATTATCCTAATAACTCCTTCTGTTGACTCCCTTGTTTTCCTTCCCTAGAGTTTCCTTCAGTGTACTGGTGGCATCAGATGGAACAAATGAGACATGAATGCAAAAAACATTTAGTGATCTTATGTTGTCTGGATTGTAGAAGCAGAATATATACAGTACTGAACATATTGCTGAACACTTAAAATCAGTGTTAGCCTCTTTAAATAAAACACTATCTCCTTATAATTTCTTTTATTATGTAGCACTCAGTCCTTGTATAAAACTTATCCATGCCTTCCATCATTGTAGAGCTTAACTAGACCATGCGTGGTTTTGTTCCTGAAAACTATACATGTAGTTTTTATTTTGATAACATCTTTAATCTCAAAGCAGACCTTTTATTGATGGGAATTAGAATGGTAACAATTTTATCTCAGTTATACTCTCTTTCTCAAATTAGTCAAACTCAACCTATTCTTAGCTTACTCTGGTCTATGGTCACCAGAAAATCACCTAAGAAGTCTTTTTTATTTCTTGTGTTTCTGCATAATGCCTTACTGACCTTTATGTGTTCATCTAATTTCACTGATTTAACACATTCTGTTTGTACTATTTAAATCACCAGTAATATAAGTGAGTTTTTTTTTTTTTTCTGATGAACACTACCCATCTTGTTACATATTAGTTTAGCGATCTTCTAGAAGGGTTAATCTGTGATGTATTTAGTATTCGATAAAGGTAAATACTAAAGTAATTAGTAGTAAAAAAAGAGTAACTACGTAGAGCACATATTCTAACTATGATTATGTAAATAATAATGAACTTATCTGATTATAGTTCAATCTGAAGTTCTAAATTATGATTTATTACAAATAATATGTCATGGAAAAAAGGGAAAATCTAAATATTATCAGATCTTTCTCCAGTAATTTACTTTATATACCATGCTTTTTAGCACTTTATTTTAAGCCAGCTGTTTTTAGGAGTTGTATTCTGGTTTTACTGATTTGTGACTAAGAATTGTGGTAGGAAAAATACTTTTCTTTTCTGAAACTTAGTGTATAATATACCTTTACAGACAACAGCTTGTGTTTTGATGTCTAACGTACTACACAAAATTTGCCTTCTTTTGACTGTTGTGTATAGCTTTCTCTTCTAAGTATTTATCTGTTCTACTATTGTGAGACTACAGCAGATCTCTTAGAGTGTGTCTTTTTAAATTTATTTGCCTTGTACTCTCCTCACAGAGGAGATGGTGAAGAAGATGGAATTTAATTTCAGGGATTGCTCCAAGGTCCTACTGCTTCTTAGTATATCTTCCTTGGCTTTCTGAAATTTCATATATCCTTTTTGATAAATATTGTATTTTTTAAAAACTTTTAAAACTAAGTATTTACTTAATAATCATAAGCATTTTAACTTTTTAATGCCCTAGGATAAACTTAATTTTTTAAATAGCTAATTACCTAGGAATACCATATGGAATGCTCTCTTTCCTTCATTTATTACTTTTTTATTCATTCTCACATTCAGCACTTAATTTTTGTTATGTGTCAAGCTAGATGCTGAGGAGACAAAAGAAACAGTAATTCTCCAGATCTAACAGGAAAAAGGCAAAGAGCCATTCTTTGAAGCATCTATGGGAGTCTGTTTTGGAGGGATCCCATAGAAAATTCTTAGTCCCAAAGAGAAATGGTAAAGTCATTTACTGAAAGGATGCCTAAGACATGCACTACCTGGCTCATGATGAATTTACATACTGTCTCAGTTGAATATTTACTCATTTGTAGAAGAACTAGATTGAGGTCCCCAACCTCCAGCCATGAATTGGTACCAGTCCATGGCCTGTTAGAAACAGGGCTGCACAGTAGGAGGTGAGTGGTGGGCAAGCAAGTAAAGCTTCATCTGTATTTGCAGCTGCTCCCCAGCACTAGCATCACCGCCTCAGCTCCACCTCAGATCATCAAGCCATTAGATTCTCATAGTAGAACCGGTTCCTGGTGCCTGAAAGGTTGGAAACCACTGAACTAGATGATACTATTGCATTATCTAGAATATAATAGCTCTCAAGAATATTTAACTGTTTGAAGTTTACTTTAGTTCTCAAAGTTATTTTATAATGATATAAGTAGTTGTATTAAATAAGTTCATTCCCTTTTATCCATTCCACTAAAAATTGACTAATTTAGCATAACTACTCTTTATTGATATCATTTTGAGTAGTTGTATAATTAACAGGGGATGAGAAAGATGGTATTAAGTTACAAGATTATTTGACAGCTCTAGGAATATCTTCCAATTTAAGATTCTGAATGATATAAGAAATCTTTATAATATTTGTAAGCTCACAAGAGGCACATGAATATTCAACAACTTAAGATACACTGGAGAACATCGCCTGCCCAGGATGAAGTAACAGGGGCCAGATTTATCTTGCTGCCTGAAACAACCAAAAAATTGACAAAGCATGTTAAAGAATGATTTCTAAAGACTAGACAGTAGGCCACTTGGTTAGTGATTCCTGAGAGACTTAAGGTAAAATCAGCAGAATGTAGTGATTAATAAATTTAGGGAATGAGAGAAAGCAGGCTGTCTAAATGGTGTTCCAGGTTCTGGTTTTACTGTGTGAGTGGATAATGAAGCTGTTAATGATGGAAGAAGTACCTTTTCAGGGTTAAGGGAAAATAAGTAGTTTGAATTTACACATGTATTCAAAATTGCCTGTAAAATATCCAGCTATCTATTAGGTAGTAGGATATTCATATCTAGAGGTTAAGGAGGAGATTCACAGTAGAGAGATAATTTTGGGAATCATCTACAGATGATTAAAACCAGAATGGATCATTTAAAAAAGTAAAGTTTAAATAGCAGTGAGACAAGGGAATACCAGTTTAGTAGTCAGTAGAAAAGAAAGTATCCTTGAAGGAAACTAAGGGAGTAATCAGAATTGTGGTAGGAAAGGCTAGAGAGTTAATGGAAGCCAAGGGTGTGTGGAATTTCTAGGAGCCAGTGGTCAGCAGTTTCAAATTCTGTATGTTAACTATGGCCTTACTTTGCTTATCTGCAGTACGAAATGGTTAGATTAAGTAATTTTTGGTTATTTCTAATTCTAACACATTTGTGGGGTTCTTTTGTTTTTTTTTGCTAGTTTTGTAATAATGCAGTGCCTTCATTATAGCTGAAAATGAAGTTAATCTTACACATCGTTATAGATTAGTTATGAGTAGGGATACTGATATTTCTCATTTTTTCCTTTTTAATTGCACTAAAATACACATAACATAAAATTTACCATCTTAACCATTTTAAGTGGAGAGTTTAGTCTGATGTTCCTCATTTGACTAAGCTTATTGAGTATAAGTTAATGTATAATTACAGAAGTACTAAACAATACATCTTTGTATAGGTTATCTTGCATATGATCTAGGTACCTTGCTTGCCTCACCACTAGTCCCAGCCTTGTATTATACATACTATGTATTTAGATATTTCCAGATATTAATGTAGTCTGGAAAAGTTTGAAGATAAAACTTGATTCTGATTAAATGATTAAAATCTGGACACTAAAATTCTTAGTTTTTTAAAAAGTAATATCTGTTTTCCAAGATGTTTTATGAACCAAAATATAAAACAAAACTCTGAAGTTGTCATCAGATAAAACAGAACATCATAACTTAAAGCCATCAAAGGATTATTCTTTTAGTAGAAGCTCGAGCAAGTAAATGTGTTTTGAATCAGAGTTTCTGGAAAGTTGATTTTGGAGCCAAAGTTGATATTTGCTAAGCCCTTGTTCTTTTTTATTTATGATAGAAAGACTTAAATTACATAAAGACATAAACAATATTTGTTTTTCAGTGGGAAGAGGAACTTTCACACTTAATTGTGTTTTGTTTTTTTTTTATAGTACTACATGTAGTCTTGAACAATTTTTTTAAAATATGAATTTGGTTTGGGGGCCTTACAATAGGTTAGCTTAAATTCAGTTGTTGTTTGCAATTTTTCTCTATCTGCTAATCAGCAAAGATCCTATCAAGAGCTACATTTTTATTCCAGAAGCTTATAATTGGCAGTGACCTGCAGTGGACAAAATAAAACACTCTGGCCTGGAATTCATAAATAAAGGAGAACACTGCCCTGGTGTGTTTTTGTCTTTTACATCGGAGATTATGTTGCTGTTCTGTGGCATTTCCTGGGTGTCTTTTTTATATTTTCTGAGTCTTCTGAGTATACAGTATTGTGTAATCAACTCTTTATTTCTCATACCAAGCATCCTTGTTTCTTTCTTTTGCTAATGATGCTTTGTTTTTTCCTTTAGGGAACTACTGCCCATATCCTCCTGTGTGATTTTGGTGAGATTATCAGAGTGTCTTGGGTACCATAAGCCAGTTGAGCTAAGACGATTGAATTCTCTCTCTCAGGAAGTTACATATAGAATATGACCACTGATGCTGTAATCATATTGTGCAATCCACTGGATGGCCTTATGTCCATTGAATTTCCTGGCTTAACTCCAGGATTAAGCAAGAGTAGACACTTCAGACTAGATGGATCAACTGTTACTCACCTTAATTGTGAAAGTAATTTTTTACATGTAATACTTAAAATTTTGCATAAAGGACTCTGTCTTTATACACATTGAAAAAGTGACAACAATTGCATAGTAGTTTGTTAGAAGTCTGGAATACAAATCTAGGAATCTTTTTATATCTTCCCCTGACAAGAATTTATGGAAAAAGTGTGGAGATTTATGACACTCACTCTGGAAGAGTGAACCTCAAGGTTCACTTTTGAGGTTTTTAACTTAATGCCCTCAATAAGTATATTTAGATTTCTACTACATATAAAATACCTGAAGTATTTTCATAGTGTATTGAGAATATATAAAATAGGGAAACTATGATTTAGGCAATAGTTTGTGTAAACTATGATTTAGGCAATAGTTTGTGTATTTTGGTGGTGTCTATATACATAGTTCAACTGTAAATAATAATAGCATTTTAAATTAAAAGGACTGTAAATATTATTTATAAATTTGTGAGGGCTAATATATGGATCTGGCATATAGTAGATACTTGGTATATGTTTATTGACTATTTAGCAAACACTTAGGTGGCAATTATATGTTACATCTTTATATCAATATTGATTTCCCTCCATTTACAGATCAAACTGAAGTGATGGAAATTAAATAA
>NW_006439568.1:22637403-22644312 GCF_000325575.1 Pteropus alecto | reverse complement strand
AGGAATTGTGCCCATTTGGCTGAAAAGTCAGTTTTTTAAGTTACCTAACTACCAGGTTGTTCTGTGAAATGAAATAACGAGCATGCATTAAACAATTATTTTAGTTAACATCTATATCTGATGCTAATAAAACTAATTGTTCATTTATTTAATAATTTTTTTAGTATCTGGTACATGCTAGGCACTGTACTATGTACTGAGATAATAGAGTGAACAAAATAGGCAGTGTCTGACATAGAGCTTGTGCTCTAGTGAAAATTCTATTGATAGTTTAAAACTCTATTGTTTTAAGTTTTTTAAGCACTGAGATTATGTCTTTTGTCTCTGTGTTCCTGACTTCCTGTTCAGTTCATTGTAAATATTAAAGAATTCATGAATTAAAAAAAAAAGTGAATGAAATTATACCCTGAAATGTTTCATTTTTTAAAACATTTAAAGCTGTTTCCTGAAACATTTATTTCATTCTGTAGAAATTTTGCAAAACATAATTATTGCTGGAGTCTAAAGTTTTAAAGCAAGAGAAACATTTGGGAAGAAGAAATAGGACTGTTATTTAAAAAGGCAGAAAAAATTTTAGAGCATTTATATGTAAAGTGTTCTATATGATAGACAGCAGGCTAAACAAAATGTTCAGATTAATGATAAATGAAACCTGTCTTAGTCTCTTCTTTTTCACAGAGTGTATCACAGTTATAGAGCAAACAATTTAGAAAAATCTAAGTTTACCAAATCTTACACATGGGGGGTACACAATGGCATCTTTTCAAATGGCACATAAACCTGGAACTTCAGAAAAAATATGCATGATAATAATTTTATTTATTAAAATAAGAATACCAAATAATTTCTACTTTATTGGTTTATCTTCAGTATGTAATACTTAGATATGTAGCCCTTGACCTAAGAGGAATCAAAATAGGGGTGGTTCTGCTTCAAGAATTTGTAATAATCCCTTCACTTTAACACATGAATATTGGCAAAAGAACACGTTGCTACCAAAACTGAAATAAGATCCTTGAAACAGAAAGGATGTTGCCATGGAAAAATGAAGTAACACTCAGTGCAGCTGTGATGCATTAATGAATAGGATATTTTTTTAAAAGATCATTTGTGTTTGGTGTGGCTCAGAGGGTCCCAACCAGATGGTTTCCATGAACATGATCTGACCCCCAGTTTGAGGACTTCTTACTGGCAGATTACTTCATTTTCTTTCCCTTGGATTGTCAGATCCTTACATTAATGCAAAATTTACTGCTGCAGTTTTCTGTTCACTTGCATAAATCATTCAACATTTTACATTAAAACCACAATTTTAGACATATAGTTTAACAGTTATTTTAAAAGTGTAAAAAGATTTATGTGATAGCTTTAGTATATATAATATATGTAACATTATAAATTTGAGCAATTTGGATTATGTATATGTTTTGGTTCTTATCATTAAAGAAATCCCCACAACATATATTATATTTAGAAAGTTTATTTTTTTAGAGTTGTTATGTATCTCATGCTAATATACTATTGATTCTGTATGCATTGCTCAGGTTGTTAAATGTAATGAAATAATTTGTTTCTGAATTAGTGGAATTTTAGAATATTTTGTGATTTTGGAAATTTTGGCACAATTTCAATTCGTTTCTCACTCAGCCTTATATGTATATATTTGTATATGGCGACATGTTAAGCCAATTATGTCACATTACTGAAAGCTATTTTTCAACATAGCATCAGTACCTACATGAAGTATTAAATACTTATAAGGTCAAATCAGTATTTATATGGGATAATATGCTCTCAGTGTGCCATTTTAACTTGTGTTATTGAACACTGACAATGACTTATGTTAATATTTAAAAACTTAATACATCTGAGACAATATATACTTCTGTTTCAGAATAAAAAAGTATGTCGTAATCTTAAATCAATTAACTACTTAACATATACACACTTAAATTGTCTAAGCTGCAAGATAAAATTCTAAAACTAAAAAACGAGCTCATAATCTATGAACCAATGTATTTGTTTTTGCAAAATTTTACTTATATTTTTCTTCACTGAATTCATAAGTTTGTCCATGCACAGAAATGTTGAAGCAAAGATGAGAAAGTTTGCTTATTTATAAGGCTGGCAAATTATTTATTGTATTAAGGAATTCCAGCTGTTACATATCATTATGCTCTCACTAAGGAATATGTAAGCCCCCAGAGAAGTCATATTACTATATTGTTAGTTATCTTTTATTTAGTACATTTGCTAATATAATTGACTACAATATCCAAGTATTAAGCAAACAAAGTTTATTTTTATTGCACTTTCAGATAATACCTTTGTATGCCAAATATTTTGTAGAAAATTAACAGGTTATATTTTTTATTTTCTTAAAAATAATTCAAGTGTGCTAGTCTGTTTGGGCAGTTTACTAACCTGGTACAGGATATTACTTTGTAAGAACCAACTAAAACTAATAGACCAACCTACATTGCTTTTGAATTAAGAACTTACAATGAATTCAGGTTAATCTTGTTTTACCTACCTAAGGCCCTAGCAACCCAAGTGACTACACTGGTGATAGGGAAGTATAAAAATTTCACATGAAATCACAGTAAAAGCAAGGAATAGCGCTCTTAAAGTCTTCTGAATTTTCTTTATTACCATGTATGTGTTTATATATAACAAATGTGATATATATACTTGAGTCTTGGTATACATGTGTATAAAAAGAGAAAGTATATGATATAAACGTGTTCTATTTTAATGTTTGCCTAGAGATATCATCTGAACATTTTAAACATTTTTTTTCTTATATTTTAGTCTATAAAGTAAAAAAGGATGAGCCAAATTCATATAGAATTAGAAGTTTGTGTGTTTTTTAAAGTAAGAGCAATAAAATGGTAGTCAGTTCTAAGGACTTAGCTGGTGTTAACAAAATCTAATGAACCGCAAAAGGAGGAGGATTTTCTCACCTTTTTTTGCCAGGACATTTTCTAACTCAGTTATGTTTCTTGGATAGAACTGTGGAAAGGCAGATATGTTTTCAGCTCATGTCACTGCACCCATTTGATCAGATGTATAGCAAAAAACAAACCTTTTCAAGTGTTTGTTGTGTTCTTTAGAAAAAGAAACTCATAAAGACACAAGTATGGGACATTTTCGTTTTTATTCACTTGCCTGTTTATTCTGGTAAAGATATTGGTATTTGAAGGTATGTTTATTCTCAAATTTAGCCTGATCTAAATATTTAATTTTGCTTTTCTTTTCTAGCTTGAAGTACAATCTTGTTGTGTATTCATTCCAAATGATAGCCTGCCTTCCCCAAGTACAATTGTATCTGGTGACATTCCTGGAACAGTAAGAAGTTGGTACCATGGACAGACCATGCCAGGAACACTTGTTCTCTGCCTGCCTCAAATAAAGATTATTAGTGCTGGCCACAAGTATATGGACCCTCTGCAGGAGATTCCATTTGTTATCCCACGACCCATCCTTGAAGAAGGTACTTTTAAAGAAATTCTTTTTATGTTGTTATATCTATATATACTGATATTTTGAATTTTGTTAGTTTTTTAATATGCTAGTGCATATGTAACTCAGTTTTATTGAAAGATCTACACGAAGATGAAAGTGATCTACAAAGCAATCTAAAAAGAAAGATCTACAAAATAAATGAACATGAAACTGTGATGCTGTTTATTGACAGCCACACCTTTTAATTATATCCATGTATAACTACATAAATGGAGACTGTGCAAAACATCATATGCAATATAATATAATCATTAAAATGCTAAGCATAAAAGTGACTTAAGAAGTTGGTTTCAGATGTATACATTAGGCTGAATTAAGAATGATTAGTAGGTTGATCTAAATTTAAGCTGCTTGACTTATGAGTGAGTATATTGTAACATAAATAATCAAATAAATATATCAAGCATATTTCTGCATTTCTCATTTATTTAAATAAAGTAGATAGTTATATGGTGATTGCAGCCATAACTCTTAAGTAAATACTTGATTTCCGATATTGCAGTATTTTCAGTTGCAAATTGATATTCTTTTGAACTTTGACATATTCATCGGAAGCAATATGTGAACCTGGAAAAGTTTTAAGTCACAAAGTAAATAATGTGAATCTATATTTTAATAACAAGATTCAAATGTTTGACAGTTTTAAATAGGTCAACACCTTGTTCATGTTGTTAAGATGCAAGTGTATCAATCCTGACAGCTTTCAGATTACTGCACATACTGTTATCGAAGAGCAGATATGGTCTGCACGGTTTTTGACTGTGACTTGAAGTTGATTTCTCTCTATTTTTCTGTGCACTGAAATTTCCACTGCAAGCTAGTTTTCTCATATTTGTCAGAAGTGAGCATTGCCAGAAATTAATGTTGGCAATGTTTAAGATTATTAAATGTGAATGTTGTTAAATATAAAATAATAGAATTCTAAGAGTTAGAAAGAACTTGTTTAGAGTTTTTCCTATGTGAGGGTCTTTGTCTTAATGCAAGGGTCTTTTCTTTAGCATACTAGACATATCTGTTCTTTGCTAATTACTTTTGGTTATAAGGAATTCTTTATTATCACGACAGCTATTGTATATCATATCAAGGACATGCTAGCCTCTTAAAGTGAGCTGGAGAGTGATCCTTCAACTCTGGAATAAATTTTTTGTAGGATTAAAATGATTTGTCCCTTGATTTTTTTGTTGTTGAAACTCACTAATATTTGTGTAACAACTCTTTAAGATATAATTTGCATATTTTAAAATTCCTTTTAAAGTATACAAGTAGATGATTTTTAGTGTATTTAGTTTTGTGCGGCCATCACCAATATCAAATTTTAGAATGGTTTTATCACTCCAAAGAAGAATTGATATACTAGTAGCAGTTACTCTTCATTATTCCAGGTATTTCATATGAATGGAATCACACAATATGTGGTCTTTTGTGACTGACTTGTTTCACTTACCATAATATTTTCAAGACTGATTCATATTGTAACATTATCAGTCTGCATTCTATTTTATGGTTGAATTATAATCTATTTTGTGGATATACCACATTTTCTTCATCCATCAGTTGATGGATATTTAAGTGGTTTTCACGTTTTAGCTATTTTGATTAATTCTGCTATGTTCCTTCTTGTACATGTTTTGATTTCAATTAGATATATGTATACCTAGAAATTGTTGGTTCATATGGTAACTCTGTGGTTAAGCTTTTGAGGAATTGATAGAATGTCCCCCCAAAATGTCTGTACTATTTTACAATCCTACATCAAGGTATGAAAGTTCTTATTCACATCTGTGTCACCACTTGTTATTGCCTGTCTTTTTAGTTCTAGCCATCTCATTGCATGTGAAGGAGTATCTTGTCATTTTAATTTGCACTTCCCTGATCACTGATGATGTTGAGCATCTTTTCATATGCTTGTTGGCCATTCATAGATTTGTTATTTGTTCTTATCCTATTTAGATTATTCGCCCACTTTTTAGTTGGGTTATTGGTCTTTTTATTGTTTAGTTAAAAGAGTTCTTCATATATTCTGGATATTAGAACTTTAGTAGATATATGATTTACAGATATTTATGGATTGTCTTCCCTATCTTGATTTCTGCTTTATATTTTTTAATTCCATTTTTTCTCTGCTGTATTGGAAGTTATTCTTTACTCTTCTTTTTATTTTAATCTTAGAAATTAACACTTTTTATGATGTAAATTCTGGTCTTAGAAATATTGATGCATTCATTTTTAATTTATTAAATTATACATAAATAAGCTATTTACTCTGCAAGGTTTGGAAAATTTATTCAGTAAAGGGCCAGATAGTAAGTGTTTTTAGTTTTATCAGCTATATGGTTTCGATTCCAACTACTCTACTCTTTGTAATGTAGAAGCAGCCATAGATGATTATATGTCAATGAATTGACATAACTATGTTCCAATAAAACTTTATTCAGCCAGATTTGGTCATGGACCCTCTATTCTGACTCATATACTAGTGCCTTACTAATCATTCCTTCTCATAGTGTCATTCCTTTCTTGTATCTCAGATAATTTTCCTTCTGGCTTTTTGTGATGATCTGCTGTTAGCAAACTTAATTTTGTTGTTTGAAAATGTCTGAATTTTGCTCTCTTTTTTAAAAGATATTTTGCTAGATATAGAATTTCTTATTAATAGTTATTTTTATCTAACCCATTAAAGATACCATTGTTCCAACACTTGCTTTTTATTGCTCTTTTGAGGGATCCACTGTCATTTTGTGTTTCCTTAAAGATATTTATCCTTTTTCTCTGACAACTTTAGAATGATTTTAATCTGAGTTTTAAAGTTTTAGTATTGATGACCTTTATGAGTTCTGCCAGTGTTCTGGATTATCTCTTCAGATTGCCTCTGCATAATTCTTTCTACATATATGTTCTTCTTTTTCACCTTTTTAATGTATTTTTCTTATTTTTCTTCTCTTTGACTCGCTGACCTGCATTCTGAGTTAGCTCTTTAATCTGATCCTCTAATTCATTAATTTTCTTTTCAGTTATGTCTAACATGCTATTGAACTTGTTCATTGAACTCTTGAGTAAACTTTTATATAATTCTAGTATATCATACAGAAAACTGTACAACTCTTAGTGTACAGCTTTACACTTCATGAAATAAACCCATTCATGTTACTGGCATCTGAAATCAGATAAAGAATATTATCAGCATCCAGGAGATCTCTAGCTTCTTACCAGCCACAGTTTCTTCAAAGGCAAACTGTATGTTGACATCTAAAACCATAGTTTTCCTGTCTTAACACTTTATTTGTTAAATTTAAATTTCCTTATGATATCCTTTTCATTTTGCTTGTTTTTTAAAACATCTTGCTTTTTATTCATAATTTTCAAGACTTTCTTATATTTCTTCAT
>NW_006439568.1:22632108-22637365 GCF_000325575.1 Pteropus alecto | reverse complement strand
TCCTGCTGACTCTTGCCTATTATACTTAGTATTTCTTGTGCATTTTTGTTTCTTTGTTGTTTTGTTTTTTTGGGAGGTCTACTTATTTTCCTTGCAAATTTCTCTCTAGAAATTTTTTCAAACTAGCCTGAAATTTTTTCCTGTGCATGTATGAATTTACTCTTGACATACCGAGAGCATTACAAGTTCAGAGGCACTTGAAATTAAATTCTTAGATATTTTTGTGCTACACAGATAATAAAATTTCAAGCCACAACTTCTTATGAAGTTTAGCTTGTGGTTATGAGTATTTTTCTTCCTCTGATCAAAGTTCATGTTTCTGGTAGAGTTTGTGATAGGGTCGTATAGAGGGGACAAGGTCTAGATACTTATTTCTATTTTACCCTAATATACTGTAGACACTTGCATTTGAGCCTTATGTCCTATTGGGTTCTATACTTCGAATGGGCCTAGGGCTTTATCTTTAATCAGCCTTAGCTGTGAACACGGGTTTTCAGTTTCACCAGTTTCAAAATCCCTCAAGCCATTTGTTTTGCTTGTGTCTGAGTTTCTGGCTTCCCTCAATTCCTGGCCTTAATAATCCTTACTTTTTGGGAAGTTCTTTAATGAACATAAGAAGATAGCGTGTGTGAGAAAGCCAATCTATATAAATTTCATTTATAATATGTGTTGTATATAAGCATTTTATAAAGATATTTATCATTTTTATTTATTTTTTAGCATTCAGGTCATTCAGGGCACTAAATTTACTGTATTGCTGAAAATAGAATCCCTCTGTGATACAAAGGTGTTGTGATTATATTACACTCCCTTTTGTCTAATGGATTTTATCAAAGGACTGATATGTACTGCCCCACTATTCTTTATCTCTGCAATGCTCACTTAAAATCCCCCTTATTCCTACAACACTTCTTCCAACTTCTACTATTTGTCCTTTTTGTATGATAAAATACCTTGTTCTTATCTTGTTTTTCAAATTCATTATGAATGACTTTAAGAACTATAGTAGTCTCCATCTTTAAAGCATAAGATGTATTATATTCTGTGATTTTTTTTTTTTTTTTTTTACCTAGAACTGAATTAGACAGCATTTAGTTTATTTTGAACTTAAAAAAAATATATCACATACCAGGTGGAGTGGGGCTAGAATCATATAGAAACTTCTAAAGACTATTTGTCATACTCCCTAGGAGAATATAAAGTGACTATATAATCAACATTGAAACTTAAAGTAAAAACATTTTTTTAACCATATAGTTATCCTCATTGGCCAAATCTACCCTGAGGAAAGGAGATTATTTCAAGGTATTTAAATCTTCTTTAGGTATTAAAAAAACTGTAGACATTAACTTTTTATATTGGAGCACAAATTTAACTTTTTCGTCATTTTAGAGGGTTCTTATAAAAATGTACAGGTATAATGCTTTGATGGATAAGTGTAAAGAATAATTTACACTTTATCCTTATACTTGTACAAAAATGGAGAAAGAATCTGAGGTCTAGTACTCATTTTATCAGCTTTCAACTAGTCCTTGTGGTTTCATTGTCACTCTGCATTCTCTTTTTAAAACATAATTGAGTATTAGAACCTATCAAGGAAAGATGTCATGAATCACTTTTATCCTTTATATCTTACCCCTCAGGACCACAGTCACTTGCAATTTATCTATTATCTTTTCATATTTAAACTCCCCCCACCCCTGACAGTTCTTATCTGCTATCATAGCCTCTCCTGTTCTTATGGTCCTTTTCGATTTATATTTTTTTTCTCTCACTGTGATTTTGCTGGTTTCAGAACATAGACAAATATTTCCAGTCATTCATGTTTAAATAGATATAGATTGTATCTAAATCGATACAACCTTCCCATTATACTCTTTTCTAGTCTGTTTCCCTGATATTGTTGTTTTCTGTTTAGCTCAATTTTGTTCAGTCACTGTTTTCTGGCAAGTATAGAGAATGGATTTGGGGAGGATAGTGCAGGGGAAGGTAGGAAAACTGGAGAGAAGGAGATTAGATATTGCAGTCAGCTATATTATAGTTGTCTGGAAATATGACTGTCAGAACCAGATACTGGGGATGGGGATAAGGATGGAGAGAATGAGAAGAATAGAGAAATATTTAAGAATTAACAAAAAACTGGCAAAACTTTGTGACTGAAGTAGTTATGGATAGTGAAGGAGAAGTAAATGTGTAGAATAGTTCCATGGTTTCTAACTTGAAAATCTGTGTAGATGTTTATGTAGTTAGTATTTTAATTACAAATAAAGAGGTTTAGGTTTTGGTGTGGAAGGTAAGAAGGATAAATTTAAATTGGGACGTATCGTGAATTGGGACATTCAGGTAAATGCATCTAATGAGATGTTTTATATATGGGACAAGAGCTCAAAAGAAGGATCTTTGTTAGAGATACACAATAATAGCAAGAAAACCATGGAAAACGATGTGATTGCTCAAAGTCACTTCTATAGTGATAAGTAAGTAGAATCCAGATAGAAACACTAATTTTTATTGGATGAGAAGGAAAAGAATAATCTGTGATGGAAACTTCAAATAAAAGATAAGGTAAATAGAGGAAAACCATGAGCAAATAGAATTGTGGATCATTTGACTACATATTAGAGATACCCAATAAGGTAAAGACTATAACCGTGAAAGGGGTGTAACAACTTTAGGTGGTTGGTTTCTCTTCTCAGTACTTTCAGAGGAACAGTGTTAAGACAAGTCAGATAATGGACTTAAGGACTGAACAGAAAATAAAGAATTGATGCAAGAAATATACAGTGTTTTATTAAAAATTATTTGAGAAAGACACCATTAAAGAATAGAGTTCACTGAAGATTTCCTACTAAAGGCAGAAGTGGTACTGGTAAACCTCATTATCAAACAATTTTTAAATCTCTAGTCTCTTAGATACTTTTGTATTTTAGAATTCTTAGCAACAAGAAGTTTCTCTCTCTGGCCCTTTTTCCTCCCTCTTTGATCCCCTGACCAAAGGAAATTCAAATTCCTCTCCTTTTGTCATATATTTTATTTATTTTTGCCTGAAATCTCTATCATGCCTTCCCATGAGTCTTTGGGTAAATTTAAAATCCTTAACTTGACCACTAAGATCTTGTATAAGTTAGTCCTGCCCACCTCTCTAGCATTACTTTCTACCACTGTCCCTACTACTGACAGTTGCCCAGTTCCCGCCCCTGTAGCCTTTTCTGTGTTCTTTGAACAAGCACAGCTCTCAATTAATACAGGGCCTTAACGTATGCTACAAATGTTACTTCCTTCTTGGTTTTTTTCTCTAGGCTTCCTTCTCATCCTTCAGGTTTTAGGGTATTTCACTTGTCAGATTCCCTTATTCTCTGCTCTCACTGCACCTGACTCATCAGTATTCCCAGTAATAATTATTTTTGTTCACCATCTGCATCCCCTAGTAGCGTGAAAAGGGCAGGAAACATCCGTCTCGTTCACTGTTTTATTCCTATCATCTAGCACAGCGCATGGCACAGAACAGGAGCTCACTAAATAATTGTAGAGTAGGCTATTCAATAAATAATTTTTGGTTGCTATAGGAGAAAACTTTAAAAATGAAAATATCAACTTCTAACTTGTCTTCAGGTTCATAAACAATTGAGAAAGAATTCTTAATTATTATGATATGAAAAAAAAACACAGAAAAAAAGAAACCCCATTACAAAGGTGATCAATAGGATAAAGAAGATGGGTTCTTACTATAGATTTGAGACTCCTCTGTACTGACCTTGGACTTCTAAAGTCCAAAATGAGGAACTGTGTTGAAATGTGTCATCTGATTTCAATTGCTGTGGGAAGGGAGAGATGATCTCTAATATACTCTAATATAGCTAGATTCAACCTGCATAGCGTAGGGTGTTTGGGTCAGAATCAACATCTTGAGTTTCATTAGGGAGCACTTGCAGTGAAGCTTGCAGATGTAATTTGCTACATCCAGCTCACACCTCTCAGCAGATGGGTTTCTACACTGTGCCTAGCAGAGGTTTGTTTTTTTTTCTTTGAAAGAGTTGCCTGTGACTTTAATAAAATATTTTGACAAATGGAATATTGAGATCACTTATAAATTAAAACTTTGCTGTTGTTGGGTTTAGTGAATTTTAGTAGAAACTGATGTTAAAATTGTTGAGCACCTATGAAAAACACAAGGGCTATTCTTCCATGTAATTCTGGTTCACCTTAGTGGTTTATATGTATTATTTCATTAAAGACTTTTAAAAATATCATAGTTTGATAATCATAATTTTACTTGTTCTGAAAGGTGATACACTACTGTAATAGTTTCTTTCAAGTTTTATTGTCTTTAGCTTTAATCCTTAAACCACATGTAAATGAGATTCCTTTGGGAAAGGAGAGAGCTCAGAAAACAGCTTCAGATTTGTTCTTGATATTGTTTTTAAATAAAGCTCTTGAAAACCGTGGTATATGTATTACAAGTGAAATTAAGCTGTTGAACTGCCTAAATGTAGTTAATATGATTTCTATAGATGTATAGAAATTCTGTAGATTTCTGAGTAGTTCACATCCAGTCAGCTCCATCATTTGTTTAGTCATCACTCTGTAACTTTTAAAGTCTGGAAAAGGAACCTTATTTTATTTATTCCCTCTTAATTAATTCTTCATTTCCTACCCCATACACTTATTTTAAAAACAGAAAGCAATATGGCAGATCTAATATGCTGTCATATTTTTCCTGATCATCTTTTTAAAATAAACTAATATTTTGGTCTTAAGATCTTGAAAATGTGTTTTTAAATTATACCAAGGTAACAGTCTTATTAGAGAATTTTTTTAAATTGAGATATAATTGACATACAATATTGTAGCTTTAAGGTATATAACATTGATTTGATACGTTTATATATTGCAATATGATTACCACCTCACTAACAACTTCTATCAGGTCACATAGTTATCATTTCTTTTTTGTGCTGAAAACATTTGAGATGTATTCTCTTAGCAACTTTAAAGTATGTAATACAGTATTGACTGTAATTACGGTGCTGTGTATTAGATCTCCGGGTTATACCATTTATCAACATCTGCCCAATAATAATGCCAATTTAAATTTAAAGTTGTCCATTCATCTAAGTAGTCTAATTTGTTGAGACATTTAGAGTTGTTCATAATACTGCTTTTTAATCCTTTTTAATTTCTTTAGGGTTAGTAGTAATATTCTTTCTTTTATTCCTGATTTTGGTAATGTGTGGATCTCTCCCCCTTCCCCCCCCCC
>NW_006439568.1:22607111-22632044 GCF_000325575.1 Pteropus alecto | reverse complement strand
TGCTTCCTTTTCTCTTTTTGAGGTTAGCCTATGTGCCTATCTAAATGGTTGTCAGGTTGCTGATCTATTCATAGAACTTAGTATCATAGATTTTTTTTTTCTATTTTTTTTGTTTTACGTATCATTGATTTCTGCTCTAATCTTATTTCTTTTTTCCTACTTGCTTTGTTTTGGTTTTATCTTATTTTTTTCCAGTTTCTTATGGAGAAAATTTAGGTTATTGATTCGAAAAATTTATTCTTATACGATATAAGTATTTAATGCTATAAATTTCTCTTTAAGCACTGCTTTAACTGTATCCCAGAAATTTTGATGTTTTTATTTTCATTTACTTCAAGTATTTGGTAATTTTTCTTAGGATTTCTTCTCTGACTCCTGGGCTATTTAGAGATGTGTTATTTAACTTCCAAATATTTGAAAATTTATTTTTTGTTGCTGTTTTATAATTTAATTACACTGTGGTCTAGAACATAAAGTTGAGTGATTTTAATTATTTTCAATTTATTAAGGCTTGCTTTTGGTCTAGCAGGTGGTCTGTTTGGAAGAATGTTCCATATGCGCTGGAATGTGTTTGGGTGCAACATTCTATGCATCTGTTAGGTTGAGTTGGTTGATATTGTCGTTCTTCTATAGCCTAACTTAATGTCTCATTATTCTGTCAGTGATTGAAAGTAGAATATTGAAATATTCAAGTATTATAGTTTCGTTGCCTATTTTTTCTTTAAATTTTGCCAGTTTTTGCTCCATGTATTTTGAGGCTTTGTTGTACATATAATCGTTATGGCTTCCTAAAGTATTGACCATATTATCATTATGAATTATCTTTCTTGTCTCTATAATAATTTTCTTAGATCTATTTTATATGGTATTAAAGCTTCTTCAGCTTTTTATGGTTATAATGTTATGGCATATCTTTTCAGTCCTTTTGCTTATAGTTGTGTTTTTGAATTAAGATCTTATTCATTTAGAGAACATTTAGTTGTTACTTTTTTATTCAGTCTGACAATCACTTATTCTTAAATGAGGTGTTTAGACCATCTCTATTTCATGTAATATTGACATATTTGAACTAAATTGGTTATTTGCTATTTATTTCATGTTTTTTATTTCTCTGTTTTGCTTTTACTACCTCCTTTGTCTTAAATGTAGACTTTAGTGTACCATTTCATTTCCTCTATTGCTTTTTTTCTACTAAGTATTTTTTAAATGGTGGCTCCAGGAATTATATTATGCATCTGAATTTATCACACTCTACTTCAGATATTGTCTAACTTAGTTATGGTAAATTATAGAAAATTTGTTCTAACATAGTTTTGTTTTCTACCCTCTTATATTCACATATATAAATCTCTGTTTGTCATAATCCAACAATTTGGTGTTATATTTATTGCTCTATATAATCAACTGCCTTTTAAAGTACTTAAGAGAAGAAATGAGAACTAACACATTTATAATATTTCATATTAACCCCCATTATTTGTCATATCCAGTGCTCTTCGTTTCTTCCTGTGGGTTTAATTACCACCTGAAGAATTTAGTATTTCTCATAAGGCCACTTAGCTAGCAATGAATTCTCTCGGCTCTTATTTATCTTAGAATGTTTTTATTTCACCTTGGTATTTGAAATATAATTTTTCTGGATATAGAATTTTGGGTCGAGAGTTTATTTTTTCCTTTCATGTATTTGAATGTGATTTTTCCACTGCCTTCGGAACTCCATTATTTCACATAAAGTTGGCTTTTAAACATACTGGTTTTTTATTGTATGTATTATTTTTCGTTTGCTGCTTTCAGGATTTTCTCTTGTTTAGCTTTCAACAATTTGACTATGATATATTTAGGTATTACTGTCTTAGTATTTATCTTGTTTAGGCTTGTTCGAGCTGGTCGGGTACATATGTTAATGTTATTCATCTTTTGGGCATTTTTCAGCCATTATTTCTTCAAATACTTTTCTGTTCTTTTCTCTCTTTAATTTTTTTGTGACTTCCGTTACATTTATATTACTGCACTAATCCAGGTGTTGTTTCTTCAAGTCTCTGAGGCTCTGTTAAGTGTGTGTGTGTGTGTGTGTGTGTGTGTGTGTGTGTAATATATATTTGTTTTTATTGTTATTTGTTTTTCAGGTTGCATAATTTCTATTGATCTGTCTTTAGATTCATTGATATTTTTCTTGTGCTATCATGAATCTGCTATTGAGCTTCTCTACTAAATTTTTCATTTCAGTTGTACTTTTCTACTTTAAATTTTTATTTGACTCTATTTTTTTCTCCTTATGAGATTGTTGATTTACATCCAATATCTGTGGACAATTTTTATTGACTATTGTTTTCTTGTAATAGGGCACACTTTCCTGTTTTCGTATGTCTAAAATTATGAAAATATTGAACATTTTAGGTGTGTGTGTATATGTGTTCTTTTACCCCTTAGGGTTAGGTTTATTTCTTTTTTTCTTTGTTTGCCTCTTTGTATAGTAACTTCCTTGGGCTAAATCTGTTTCTTCCTGTGTGACCACTGATATCTCTACTTTGTTTTGTTCTTATTATTTTTAGTTATATTTTAACCCTGGTTTCTTAGGTATCACTCCTGTGTCTTATTTTAGTGGTAAGCCAAAAGTGAACAGAAGTTGTTTCGAGTAAGGTTTTCATCTTGTACTGATGGATCTGTATATGTGTACAATTATACATTCAGTGTTCTGGCCATTTTCATATATGCCACACTTTTACTTTTCTCTGAGCCCATCCATATATCAACTGTGCATGCTTGTTACCTCAGTTAGGAATACGCTTGCCCCAAGCACATCTACAATCTCAGGCTAGTTAGAGTACTAGGCCCTCTCTATTCAGCAACTACTGAGATCATCTTTCTCTGAGAGCACTCTGGGTGTGGTGGTCATTCACTGCTGCAAATCAGGTGACCTCTCTTTGTCCATGGCAGCAGTGCCTCCAGTCCTTGTGGCCTGCCACACTGAGCAAGCTGTAGGGGAGATAGGTATGGCCTTATGCAAGAATATTATGGATTCTAAGCCTTCTTACCCAAAATTAAACAGTTTTTTAAGCATAAATGCTTTTCAGATTGTTGTATGCCTTTCTCTTATTTCCACAGTGCAGAAATAGGTTTTGTTTTTTTTTTTAATCAGTTATGGCCAGCTCTATAGTTTACTTTTGGGATGAAGATTTGTTAACCTCCTTTCTTGGCCATAACTATAAATCTCAATTATTCCCCTCCTTTTGTCAAGCCACTTCATAGGCTACTAGTTTTCTTCATACTTAGCCTGGAAGTGGTTACATTACATTATCTCATTAGTGTTTGGCTCCATTAAGAGTCAGGCAACACAGTGATTTGAGACTTGCAGAAAGACTAACCCATGACTGCTTTACACAGAAAAAGACTATGAGCGTGGTGGGCACTTAAGAATTTTAACTACTGTCCAGTGCACTGTGTATAATAAGTAAGACAAATGTATAGTTACATACTTTCATGGATTCTCAATTTCTTGGAATGAATTGCAGCTATGGATCATTACAACTATTTGACATCTGAGCTTCTCTTATGAATTTCCTGAGAATTTTTGGGAAAATGGTGTTCATTGATAATTTTTCTAAGCCTTTTATAATCTAATGGCTTTCCACTCCTTTTAGCTATTATAAACCTTCACCACTTTCTTCAAGGTTATCTGATATTTTCCCTAAACATAAATCTTTTTGTTACTTTAATGAAAGCATTAACAACTTTCAATCCAAACATGTTCCCACCTTTGTACTTACTGTTCCCCTTCTAGCACACTTTTCTTCCACATAGCCTCATGGCTCATGCCTTTGAAGAATGTCATTTTATCAGAGACGCTTTACTGTTCTATCCTATCTTAAAGTGGCAGCAGTGTCACCTGCTCTATTACCCAGCTTAATTGTTCTTCGGAGCATTTATCACAACCAACACACTATATATCATTTAATTATCAGTTTATCTTTCCACAACTGGGCTGCAAGCTCCATGAGAACAGTGAGTTTATATTGTTCACCACTATGTCCCTGGATCCTAGAATAACATCTAGCATAGTTTTTAACTCAGTAAATATTTTTTGAACAGATAAATCTGCCTTATTGGAAATAGTCTTTAGTCTGCTGCCAGTGCTTGAGACCTAGCTATTTTCACTCACCTTTTAATTCTCCTTCCTTCCTTACTTCCTTCTTTCTTCCCTCCCTCCCCAATATTTATTGAGTACATACTTTATGCTCTGCACTGTGTTTTTAAGGAACTTGCTTCATCAATTATAATTTTCTTACTTAACCCCGTTTTGCCATATAAAATGCTAATTTTTTTTTCATCACATTAAATTAACAAAACAATCCTCTTCGTTGCCAAATCCAGTGGAAACCTTTGAATCCTTGACATTGTTGGTTGATTCCTTTTTGAATTCTTTCTTAACTTGTGGATAACCACTCTCTTTGGTTTGTTTTCTGTGGATCATGGCTGCTTCTTTTCCTCTACCTTTTTCTTAAATATAGGTATTCTTCATATTTATGGCTTCCCTGGATATTCTCATCTATACCTATGCCTTAGCTATCACCTTTTCACTGGACTATATCTATATGATGAGATAATGAAATGGTTTACAATCTATAAGATTATCACATACATGGCTTCTTTGATCCTTTCTTATATAACCAGGTGTCTGTTTCATCTACACTGTCCATCATATGGCACTTATAATATGATAAAATCTTGTGTTATAGAGTGGCAGGAATCTTCCATTCCAAAAATTGCTCTGTTCCTAATTTCTGATTACTCATTCTTATTTTTGTGGTAACACTTGTCAGCTTTAGCATGTCTTTGAAGTGGTTCACGTGAACCTCAGAGCATGGAACCACATTTGTACTAAGTTATGGATACACATAATCTCCAGAACTTAGGTTTCCTTCTATTCGGTTTTCTTCAGTGTGAGGTTTTCAGGAAGTAGAGCTCATTAATTTAAAATCCACTTAGATTTGGAATAGTTTTTTGAATCGAAAGAGCCCTAGGGCCATCCATGAACTTCCCATTTATCAAAAAATATTCTTTAAGTAATAAAACCAAATAATACAAAAAGTAAAATTTATCAGGACTTACTTTTCACCTTTTGTTTTACTCTTTATTCCTGTCACTTTCTTTTTGTCATGAAATTGGTTCTTTCACCATAATGAAGTAATCAATCAATTTTTGCTAGCAGAAAATGCCTGAAATAGCTAAAAACTTCATGTGGAAAAGCAGAGGATTTAGGAATAAGCACTTGTTACCCAACACGAAAGGTCAGGGAGAGCTAGGATTCTTACCTAAACGTGTCTGATGCAAAATCCAGGCTTATTTTGCAGTAAGGCAGTGTCATAGTGTTCTGATGCACTCAACCAATGTTTAAACTTTAGTAAATTAGTAAAATCTGTCAATTATATAAAATGAACACACAAATGTTTATTTTATTTTCAAAGAATACTCATTTATTAGGAAAGTTAACATTCCAAAGCTTTTATATCATTAACCTTGAGTTTTATCTAACACCTATAAACAATTCTGTTATAGAAGTCTTGGGAAGGTAATACAGTGTTACCCCTTTAGCCACAAGGGAGATGTTCCAAGACCCCCAGTGGAAGCCTGAAACCACAGATAGTACCAAAGCATATATATACTATGTTTTTTCCTATAACTACATGCCTATGATAAAGTTTACATTACCAATTAGGCACAGTAAGAGAGTAACAATAATAACTAGAAATAAAATAGAACAGTTGTAACTATACTGTGATAAAAGTTGTGTCAATGTGTGGCTTCTCTCTCAAAGTATCTTATTGTACTGTACTCACCCTTGTGATTATGTGGGATGAAAACTGCCTTATTAAGTTGAGAATTTTCACCTTTTACTTAAGGCAGCACTTTATAGCTTCTCTTTGGAATATCCAAATTGCCAACATCACTACTCTTTGGAATATCCAAATTGCCAACATCACTACTCTTGTGTTTTGGTGACATTATTAAGAAAGATAAGGATCGCTTGAACACAAGCACTATGATACCCCAACATCCTGGGCAGAATGGAGCAGAATGGCACAAAATTTCATGAAGCTACTCAGAATGGCATGCAATTTAAAACTTATGAATTGTTTATTTCTGAAACTTGCCATTTAATATTTTTGGACCACAGTTGACTGTAGGTGACTGAAAGCATAAAAAAGAAAACTGCGGATAAGGGGAAACTACTGTAGGTTTGACTCAAATCAACTAAAATGACTATATGTACTATGCGTTGTGTTAAGAAAAATGATTAAATTTAGTTAATATCTAGGACGTTTGCATTGTAAACATTTTATAAGCTTTATTTTTATTATTGTTGTAAATGTAATGTATATAGCTGAAATCTTGGGAAGGGAATAGTCTCTTAAGCATCTTGCTTATCTGTTATGAAAGTTTTGAGAACATGTTGTTCATAAAATACTTATTCAATTAAATAGCTTAATAAGATAGGCATTTAAGGGAACACTAAAGTAACAATCAAGAAACAAAAAATAGCATTTTAAAATAGGGATATTTAGAATACCCTATATTTTCTTTTCTAAAGTATAATTCATATATCATATCACTGAGCTGTGAGATGCAAGAAATATTTTATAATGTTTCCTTAATTATGTAGGAGTTTTCATATAATAATTTAGGTGAGGTGAGGGGTGCTGTTAGCGCTAAGTTCCTTTACAAAAAAATGTGAAATTATAATATTTCTTAAGACAACCTATAGAAACTGAGGTGTTTCTTGCTAGCTAACCATATGACCCTAAATTAAGTCCTACATTGTTATAATGTTGACGGCTCTTTCAAAGCGGTAAAGAGGCTGCTAATACCTTAATTGTCTGAAGGAACAGTACTATTATTTGAAGTCTCTTCTAGTTTTAAAAGCAATAATTGTTCTAGTTTTCCATTGTTTATAATGGAAATCATAAGTTTTAGAGAATCTTAAAAACCAGTAGTTATATTTATTGAATAGTGAAATTTTGATGATTAAGTTATGATTAAACCAGTAATAACTTTCAGAAGTGAATAGTGGCTTTAGCAGTGAATACTCAGATTTCTTGATGTAGAGAAGATATCTCACAAATTTGAAATCAATTATTCATTATTTTTCTTCTGATTATTATATTTTATAAATGCAGTATGTTTCATATTACCCAATACAAATGGAATTTTGTTCCAAATGTAGAATTTTGGTTACAGAGCAAATAAAACTATGGGTTGCTCAGTTTTATTTTCCTCTCCTCTAGGCATTTCAGCTGTTCTCTACTAGGAAAATTAATTACACTTTATATCATTTGCAATGCCTTCATTCCTTGAAAATACCCATTACTTAATTAGTATCACTTAAAATTAGAGAACTCTTCTTCTTAACTGTATTTAAATCAATTTAATGTTAAGTGATTTGGGGAAACACTGTCAGCAATTTTGGCTCGTTTGTATTTGTGGAATACGGTGTATCTGTCTTATAATAGGTAGTAAAATATTTCTGATTACACTATTCCATATTTGAAATGAAAACCTCCCTGAGTCATACTGGATTGTAAAACATAGGGGAAAAAATTAGGAAGGAAGGGGAAGGTACCTTTTTATTTGTTTCTAAAGATTTAATGATTAAGGCTGTAAAAGCAAAGAAAACTCAGTAAGTATCTCCAGTATTGACCAACATTTGTCTTCTGCATCTGCATCTGCTTCTGGTGAAAAATCAGCAACATGTGATACAGTGTAAGGAAATCCACACTACATGTTTTTCTAAAACCCAGTTATATGTTAATATTATCTATTGAATCTCTCACCTATTATTGTCACATGTAGCACATAGTCTCAATGACTTTATTTATTCCTTTTATCTCAAATCTCTGTCATTTTCTCTCTTACATTATTTTATCTAAGTTACATCAATGTTTGGTTATATTTAGAGAATTAACTTATTCGTATTCTTTTTCTCTGTTGATAATAATATAATTTGTACACAAATGGAATTCTCAGTTTTCTTGTTTTGTTTTTATTTTTTCTTGCTCTTTAGACAATTTTTTTTTTTGAAAATTTCTGAATTCTTCCAGCAATAAGTACTTTCTCTAAAACAAAAGACCCATGTTGTAGTAGTAGAACTTTCCAATTAAAGTAAAAATGCTACTCTTGAAGGTGTCAGATTAGTACATGGTTCTGCTCAGTCATGGATGTCTAAGCATATTTTAGGGAGTCTTGTGTTATAAATAGATAAGGTGTTTTTATTTTGTTTTTACTTTGTGCATGTATTTGTAAAAGGAATACCTGTATGGTTAATGATGTGTTGTATTGGTAATTTTTTTCATAGTGTTTAATTGTGGGAATTTTTGTCATCACATGTTAAGACCTCATCTTCTAGGTAGAGCATGCTCTTTAGAAAACAATCTCCATGTTAAGTAAATGGACATAAAGTATTACCTTAAAAGATTCTTTTAAAGACTTAGAATATGATGTACCCAAATTCTATTTATTGGTCTGATTCCAAAATGGAAGCAGACATGTATTTGAGACAGTACCAATGTCATTTGGAAATTTTAATTTAACGAATTTAGTTGTGGTGCTCCTCATCTGACATAACCACCGTTTAGCATTTCTTGGATAACATGAAATTTGAAAAACTATATGTAGCTCGCTACCAGTTTTAAAATATGTAACCTCAAATCATTTCAGAATATTTTAAGACAAATTTGGCAAAGCCTTTATTTTGTAAATAGCGTGAAACTTTGTATAGGTTTTAAAATAATTCTAGAATTGGTTACAGATGATTTAAAGTTTAGTACAAAATAGAGTACTATGGTGCTGACCATTTGTTATTATGCAGTTTTCATGGTCTCCAGGCACATTATTGTGGTTTACTATGTAGCTAGGTTTATTTATTATCCAAGTCTCAAATTTCACAGTTCTCAATTTTAATTTTATTAACTGTTTGGTCAAGATATTTTGCATGTTTAAAATTAAGAGGATCTACCTCATAGCATCCACTGAGTATCACCATTTATGATTCAAATGCCTATTTAGATTTATTTAAAATATATATTTATAGTACAATCCACTTAATAATTCACTTAGTATTATTATTTTTTGTCACTGAAAGATATTGTGAAACTAAAAGTATAGTATGATCCTGGTTCTAATTATGTGTGGGCATGTTCAACACTTATAGGGGAAATAAAAGACTTTAGGGAAATATAACAATGTTAACAGTGCCTGTTATTGGGAGTGACAAAGTGGACGGTGGATTATGACTGATTTTGATTTTTCTCCTTTATATATTATATTTTCTAAATTATCTTTAAGGAAATACTAGTACCTTTCTAATTAAAAAGTAAATAAGTATTTTCCTTTTGTTTTCAAATAAGCTACTTACTTATAAAGAAGTCTATACTATGCAGTCGATACTGACAAGTGCTAATAGAAGTAGAGTCAAAAATACAAGTTATAGGAACATGTTTTCCATCAAATTGTCATCCCAGTAATAAATGTTTATAAATATTCTAATTTGAGTATACTTTTAAAAATTATTTCGTAAAGTGCTTTTTCTGTAGCCACAATAAAAACATAAGATGGTTTTATCTCACAAATTTATGTTAGTGAATTAATCTCTGTCAAATTAGTAAATGAAAATAGTGTAAAAGAGGGAAAGGAATTTTGCTCTTAATCCTGAACTTTATGAATGCTTATATTTTTGTTCAATGTATTTTATGTAATAATAACATATTGTACCTGAGAATTACCAAGGGAAGATACTGAAATGTATCTTGGATCTTACTACCAGAGATTCAGATTAAGTAGGTCTAAAGTAGAAATCAGGATTCTGTATTTTAATTAAGCACTTGCATGATTCTGGTTCCGGTGTTGCAACAGACCATAGGAGACTGTTTATTCTTTTCCTGTCTATTTCCAGAGCCAGATCTGTGATCACCTTCAGTCCATGCAAAGATTATTGCAGTTTTCTAATTTAACACATTCTCTGTGGTCTCTAATGCATAGTGCATACATTCCCAGCAGTTGTACTAGGGAGAGGGAAGAGGAAGTTAGAACTTGTATTTATATTTTTATCTCATTTCCTTAATTTCTATTTTTGTATATTTTATAGTATACATAATTTTTGATATGGTAGTATGTTAATAAAAATGCAAATATAAACCATTTAAAAGGGTAAATTTTATGTAGCATGCAAATTATGTAGCACATTAGTCTCTGGGACACTACATTTTCTTTTAATGATGCATTAAATATTTTGTATTTCAAATTTAGACAATATACAACTTACTATCTAATGACAGTTAACTACATTTTTGTATATGTTCTTCCCTACTTTCTTTTGTCCCCTTTATCAGGTGATGCTTTTCCTTGGACTGTCAGCTTGCATCATTTCAGCATATATACCCTTTTTGGAAAGCAAGTGACACTTTGCCTAGTGGAACCTATGGGTTGTACCTCTACTCTAGCCGTTACATCTCAAAAACTACTTGCTGCAGGACCTGATATGAGACATTCATTTGTTGTCTGCCTCCATGTTGACCTAGAGTCACTTGAGATAAAATGCTCGAACCCCCAGGTTGGTACATTTGATTTATGAAAGGAAATTTAAAATAATGTGATTTAAGAACAATTGCTGTCCATTTTGTTGCCGAGTTTGTCTTCTATTAAGTGTCCTAAATTATTTTTAACAAGGCCATCAAGATCAGAATGGTTAGATTAAGAATTGCTTTGAAGCTCTCTCAAGTTTTGTAATTGAAACTCTTCTGAAAATGTAATGGTGGCAGCATAAATGCATCTTTTGGCTGATGGAATGAAATCAGTTGCAGATGTAAGGTTTTTAAACACTAATGAGCTGCTTTACCATCAGACCAGAAGAGTCTGTTGAAGTGATCAAATATAATTTTTAATCAGATTATCACTCAGGACTTCTTTTGCTCAACATATAAATTTTTTTAAAGCACTCTTTACTATTTTAAAAGGGCATTTTGTTAATCCCATAACATTTCAGATGGTATAGGCCAAACATGTTGTATTCAATGGTTTTACAGTTTAATATTAATTTGGATCACCTGGTTTGTATTAGATTGCATACAATCTAATACTTGTTTCTTTGACCTCAAGCAGACCATAGTATATTTTCTACATAGCTTATCAGTGTTAAATTCTAATTGAAATTTTATTTTTAAAATAATTTTTTTATAATATTAATGGATCTGACAGATCAATATTGATAAATCGATGTGTTTATCGCAGAATTAGTGGTTGCAAGCCAATTTTTGAAGTGGTTTTTTTGTTTGTTTGTTTTTAAATGGGTTCAGATATGACACTCTATTATATAGAGCCGCCTTACTGATATCACCCTCCTCCTTTCTCTTCTTCTCCTTACCTCTCTCCCCACACTGTATATTATACAGTTTGGTTTAATTTACATATATTTTTGTGCATGTTGTCAAGATTGGACTTGCTATATATTGGTGATGGTCTTATTATCAAAATGCATATAGTTAGAATTATAATAAGGCAGTTGTGTTAAATAAACACTATCATAAGAAATTAAAATTTGAACAATATCATTATTCCAATTTATAGCCATTTGCCATTCTATTATGACCCACAGTGGTATAGAAGAGAATAATTATGAAATGACCTACCCTTTCACAGATTATTCTCTGAATACTATTGCTGATGGTTGCTGAAAACATTTCCAGGAGGAAGGGAGACTGTTAGGGTTGAATTGTGTCCTTCTCAAAAGATATGCTGAGTTCCTAACTCCCAGTATTTCTCCCTTTATCTGGTAATAGGGTCATTATAGAGGTAATCAAGTTAAAATGAGGTCATTAGGGTAAGCCCTAATCCATTGTGATTAGTTTCCTTATAAAAAAGGGAAATTAGGATGTAGACACACACAGAGGAAAATCAATATGAAGACATATGGGGAGAGGGCCGTGTGAAGATGGAGGCAGAGACTGGAGTAATCCAGCTGCAAGCCAAAGAGTACAGGTGTTGCTGGCTATCACTAAAAGCACAGAAGAGAGGGAATGAAGGATTCTACTCAGTCTCAAGTTAGTCTGTTGATACCTCGATTAGGGATGCTAACCTCTAGAACCATGAAACAATAAATTTCTGTTGTTTTAAGCTACCCAGTTTATGATGGCAGCTCTACAACAGATTGTAGAGAGACAGATTCACCTTCTTTTCATCCTTTATTATAGAAGTTATTTAAAAGGAAAAGGTAAGAGATCCAGTTCTAGCATGGTGGAAAAAGCCCACCTCACCTCAGTGAACATTCATCCCACTGATAATTTATATATACTCTGGGTGAAAAAGCAAAACTAAAAACATAAACAAATGTCCTCAATTTGTTTTAAAATAATTGAATTGCAAAAGTAACTTTAAAGCAGCTATTACCAGATTTTTCATGAGGTGTAAAGGTAGGCACATTAAATGAAAAAAAGTAAGAATTTTCAGTGGAGAAATGGAAATTATTGAATTTGAAAAAGAGAGAGAAAAAAGGTATAAGAAGAAAAGCCAGAGCTTCAGTGGCTGTGGGACAAAATGTTCTACTATATGTGTAATTAGAGTTCCAGAAAGTAAGGAGAAAGATTGGAGCAGACGAAAAATGAACAATAATTGCAGAAAACTTCTCAAATTCCCAAATTTGCAAAAATAGACTTTTACATATTCATGAAGTTCACCCAATTCTAAGCATGTTTACCTTTGAGAATAAAGTCAAAGAAAAACATGCTCAGACACACTATGATTAAAATCCTGAAACACAAAGATAAATTTTTAAGAAATCTTGAAAGCAGTTACAAGAAGACACGTTATGTCTAGATTTACAATAATTTGAATGAATACGGATTTCTCATTAAAAACTACAGAGGACAGAAGACATTGGAACAATATCTTTAAAGTGGTAACAACAACAACAACAACAACAACAACAACAACAACAAAGCTCAAGCAAGTGAAGCTATCCCACAGAAATCAAAATGAAATAAAAGACACTGAAGATGAAGATAAACTAAGAATTTGTCACCAGCAGCTCTACAAGGAATGCTGAAGGAAGTTCTTTAGGGTAAAGGAGAATGATACCAGATAAAAACCTGGATCTTCAAAAATAAAAGAATCCCAATAGATAGATTCGTAAATATACATTTAAAAAATTTTAAATATATAAGTGGAAACCAAAATATATAATGTATGCTGGGATTTTTACTGTTTGTAGATGTAATATAGAAGACAACTGAATCATTAAGGTTAGTGGGAGATGCACCAAAGGAACCTGTATGGTTGCCAGATTTCTAAATATCATGAGAAGTGGTACAATATAAACTCCGTAAGTAGACTGTGAAAGTTTTATATGTATTATAGTCTCCTAGAATGACTACTACAAATATAGAAAAATACAGATAAAACCAAAAGCCAATAGATTAATTAAAATGCTAAAAAATATTCACATAATCTAAAGAAGTCAAAAAATGGTAACAGTTACAAAAACCAGAGGATAGAAACAGAAAAAATAAATAAATAAAACAAAAGGAGCTGAGCCAGCTTTATCAATGAACACATTAAATGTTAATGATCTTAACTAGGAGTGTTTATACCAGGAGTCGGCAAACTAAGGCCTGCAGGCCACATTTGGAAACACCCATTTTTTTGCAAATTATCTGAGGTTGCCATCGTGCTACAACTGCAGAATTAGGTAGCAGCAACAGAAAACAGTATGGCTCACAAAGCCTATAATATCTACTCTGACCCTTTACAGAAAAAAATTTGCTGACCCCTGGCCCAACTACCTCAATTAAAAGGCCAAGATTTATAGAGTGGGGAAAAAAGCAAGACTGTCTACTATATATTGCCTAAAACAGAAACACTTGAAATTTAAAGAAACAATACAAGTAAATGCATAGGGAAAAAATGCCACACAAACAGCATAAGAAGACTTGACTTGTTTATTTGATATCAGATAAAATAGACATAAAGAAAATTATTATCGGAGATAAAGAGAGACATAAAAAGGGAATTAAGGGAAAAAATAGATGATTCTATTCAATCATAGTAGGAAATTTTTATGCCATTTCTTTCAGTGATTATAAAACAACTAGGTGAAAAATAGGTGAAGATATAGAAGATATGAAAAAAATAGATAATACCATGGTTGTAGTAGGGAATTTTTATACCACCTTTCTCAGCAATTGATAAAACTAGAAAAATAAATAAATAATTGGAGATATAGAAAATACAAAAAATACTATGAGCTCACCTTGATCTAATTGACATTTACAGAACACTATATCCAACAACTATGGAATGCACATTTTTTCCGGTGTACATATTTTCATTGTTTTAGATCAAAATTAATAAACTATATCATCAAACCACTGTCAAATTATATTAGAAATCAAAAATAAATTCTATGAACATTAAACAGCATGCTTCTAAATAATTTATAAATCAAATACAAAACCACTTGGAAATTAGGAAATATTTTGGTTGAATGGCAATAAAAAATTGGATACAACTAAAGCAGTGTTTTGAGGGAAACATAACTTTAAATATTTATATTAGGAAGAAAGATTCCCTTTAAGATTCTACTTAGGAAGCTAAGAAAAGAACAAGGTAAACCCAAAGTAAGTAAAAGGAAGAAAATAATGAAGAACAGAGATGACTGGATCAGTAAAAAGAGCGAATACAAATCACCAGTATCAGGAACGAAGGGAAAGGTCATTACTACAGAGCCTACAGACAATTAAAGCATAATAAGAGAATAATGAACAACTCTATGCTAATAGTCGTAACAATTTAGACGAAATGAAAATTTTTATTGAAAAAGAACTGTGCACAAATAATACAAGAAGTAGAAAATCTGAATACCCCTATATGACTTTTAAAGAAATTGGATGTGATATCAAAAATGTTCTCATAAAGAAAACTTCAGGCCCAGATGGGTGAATTCTGTCAAATAAGTTAAAAAATAATAGAAATGTTTAACAATTTTTTTTTTTTTTTAGGAATAGAGAATGAAGGATTTCTACCTAATTTGTTTTATGAAGCCAGCTTAACCGTATTACCAAGTCTTGAAAAAGACTTTATAAAAGACGGAATTAGAAATCAATATGCTTCATGAAAATAAATGCAAAGATTCTTAACCAAATATTAGCAAATTGATAATATATAAAAAAGATAGTACATACTGACCAAGTAGGATTTATCTTAGAAATGCAAGTTTGGTTCAGTATTTGAAAGTCATTCAATGCAATCCACCATATTAATAAAACAGTGGAGAAAACTCATTTGATATTCTCCTTAGATGCAGGTAAAACACTTGACAAAATTTAATACCCATTCGTGATAAAAACTCTCATAAAATTTCAAGTACTAGAGAATGTTTTCAGATGGATAAAGGACATGTATGAGAAAGCATATATAGTACTAAATGGTAAAATACTGAATTGTTTCCCACTAAGATCAGGGAAAAGTCCAGAATGACTGCTTTCACCACCTGTCTATTCATACTGGACATCTTAGCCATTGTAATAAACCAAGCAAAAGAAATACTAGGCAAAAAGAGATGAGGAAAGAAGTACAACTGTTGCTATTTGCATATAAAATATTTTATGGAAAATTCCAAAGGCAGCTAAGAAACTGCTGCTATAACTAATAAACAAATTTATCATTGTTACAAGGAGACATGATTAATGTATAAAAGTCAATTATATTTTTATGTACTAGCAGCAGATAATTGGAAAATGGAACGTAATCAATCATATTTACATTGGTGACAAGAAACATAAATGAATATAGCAAAAGATGTCCAAGATCTCTATTCTGACAATCACAAAGGATTGCTGAGAGAACTTAAAGAACACCTACCTGGAAAGATATACATGTTTAGATTCAAACATGTATATCTTACAGAAGACTCAAAGATATTGAACATAATCAAGTTTAAAAATATTTTATCTTTGAAAGACATATTAAGGTAGCGGAAAGTAGACACTTACAGAAACAATTTGCAACACATTTATCAAACTGTTGTCCAGAATATTTAAAGAATCATTTCTACTCCATAACATGAAGACGAACAATAAATAAAATAACTTGAAGACAAATAATGGGGAAAAGACTTGAACATTCACCACATAAGGTATGTGACTTGTTAATAAGCACATGAAAGGATGATCAACATCATTACTCATTAGGGAAAAACAAAAAACGTGAAGACATACCATTACATACCTGTTAGATTGGCTAAAATAAAGAAAGACAGTATTGTGAACCAACTAGAACTCTGTATACTGTTGGTAGGAATGTAAATATAACAACTTCGGAAAGAACTTGAAAATTTTTCAAAAGGACTACGTATACCTACCATACAACTCAGCCATTCCTCCCTAATATTTCCTCAGAGAAACAAAAATATATGTATTTAGCAGCTTTATTTTTGTAGCCAAAAACTGAGCACACCCCAAAAGTTTATCAGTGGATAAATAATTGAACAAATTATGGCCTATCCCTACAATGTAATACTACTCAGCCATATCAACTTCTTGATAGAATGCAACATCATGGATAATATCTTAATCTTTATGCTAAGTGAAGGAAGCCAGACTCAAAAGAGTACTTATTATATAATTCCATTTATGTAAAATGTTAGAATATGCAAACTATTGCATTGTGACAGAAAGGAGGTTTCTTGTTGTCTGCAGGCAAGGCTGGGAGCGTGAAGGAGAGAGCGATAAGAAGGATGGATTAGAGAGGGATCTGAAGAAACTTTTGGAGATAATAGAAACAAAAATTTTATTTACAGTTTATATTTAATAGAATCTCAATCACTATATGATCAACACTAACTGCTACTTGGAGTTGTCTCCCAGAGATCTTATGTTTTAGGGACTTTGAAAGTTCATTATAGCCTTGAGAGAATTGTTCTATTCCACATATTCTGGTTATCCATAGCCATCCCAGCTAAAAATAAATTCTGTTACATTATTGTTTTAGCCTGGAACTCTACTGTTACTATTCTTTAAAAATGTTTTCTTTTACTTTGAAATATTAGTATTGTGATTTGTATGTAATCGTATTAAATGTAATACTGTGGCTCTAAAGTAGAGCTTTGGGATATCTACTTTAGATATCCACCTTGTTTGGAACAAAGCTCAGGTTTTGTTGTTTAAATATAAACCAGTTCTAAGCAAAGGTATCACATAGATAAAGCTTATGTTAGGCCTGGTATTTTCTTCTTAGGTCTGCTCCCTCCTTTTGTCCCTTCTTCCCATCACCTCATTCCCAGGGCCTCCTTGCTGCTGCTCCCCAAGTGCCAAAGGCCCTTTTATTTTTTTGAGAATTAAACCAGAGCTGAATGAACCTCATGCCCTGAGAACCTCTTTTCACTTAAAATGTAATAATTCTTGAATATTCACTTAATTCCCCTTTATCATCTTGCTAAGTCCTCATAAACCAACTTCTATTAAATTGTTACCAGCTATGATAGCCAAAGTCGAGTACAAGATTGTTGAGAAGTTTAAATGAGATACTTATGAAAATATTTTGTAAATTCTGAAATGCTAAATGAATGCCATTTTGTTGGTTTAGATTGATTCTGGTGTAAAACATGAGAACCTCTTCATAAATTTGTTTGAATAACCCTGTTGGAATGTAGCCCTATTCTTGAAAGACTACGAAGCCACAAAACATAATAGCACTTTGAAGAATCAGAGTGTACTCAAAGATTTGATAGGGAGTTAATACTCTTTTACATCTTTGTGTGCCGATTAACCCAAATTTTAATGATAAAGCGTGAGACTCCAAATAAACCTCTTTCTTGTGAGTGGTTGCTTTAGCATATGCTTCCAAGACTCTCCTCTGGATTCTGTCAGAATTACAAAGGATGACTTGACTTTTTTTTTTTTTTTACCAAGTGAATTCAGCAAGTAGTTATCGAGTACTACATATAAGCCAGGAATGAAGGAAACAAAGATGAATAAGATAAACACACGAAAAAGTCCATGCCTACACACATAATCCAAGTGTTGAAAGCCACAGATAAAAAGCAAATCTTGAAAATATCATGAGAAAAATGATGCATTACATGCAAGAGAACCAAGATTTGATTTTTAGTTTACTTCTCATAGGAAACTATAAAGAGTAACATCTTTAATTGTGAAAAATTTAAAAAGTCTGAATGTAGAATTCTAAATGAAAATATATAACATTTATGAATGAAGATTAAATACATTTTCACATAAAAGAATCTATCACCAGTAGAACTGCACTACAAGAAATCCTAAAGGAAGTCCTTCATGCTGAAGGGAAATGAAACCAGATTTTGAGCATCTTTTCAAATGTTTTTTGGCCATTGTGTTTGCTTTTTTGTGACTTGACAATTCATGTTGTTTATATTAATTTGTGTTTTCCTGATTACTAATAAGGTTGAGCAGTTTTTTAATGTTTATTGGCCAGTGAATTTGCCGTTTTATGAATTGATAATTCATATCATTTACCCAATTTTTCTTTTAAAATTCTTAGCAATTTGAAGAGCTTTCCTTATACTCTATAAATACAAACCCTGTATCTGTAATGTAGTTATTCGCCTTTAAACTTTATGATATTTTATGCCAAAAATGTTTAATCTTTCTTAGTGAAATCATACATATATGTCTCTCTTTATTTTCTGGGTGTCCTACCTTATAAAAAAAGTATCGTGGGCCCCTAAAATACCAACATCCACATGCATATACAATCCTAAAATTTCTTGTACTGTTTTTATTTTTTATTTTGAGATTAGTGATTCAAAATAAACCTCTTTCTCTAGAGTGATTGCTAATCCATCTGTTTTTGTTTTTATGTTTTTGTGAAGAACTGTACTTCTTGTCTTTTTTTATGCCACGGACTTCTTTGAGAATATGATAAAAGCAATGAGCCTTTTCCCAGAACAGTGTAAATACCCAACAATAGCCTTTGCATATATTATCAGAAACTCTGTGGACTTTTGATTATAATCAGTACATAAGCTTCCTGATTCCTTTTTAGGGAAATCATTCCTACTTAAATACGTACCACTTTATCCATTAGAGTGATATCATAAGTGTTGACCCTTGTACATTAATTAATTTGTTTCATTATTGCTCAGATATAGAAGCCTCAAGTAGTTTGTATACATTAAAATATAGTGCCAGCTCTATATGTAGGGCAGGCCCAGAGAAAATTCCTTGTCATATCAGACATTGTTTCAGGTTTCAATATCAACTATAGAGACCTAAAGTACTATTTATGTTCCTAGAACTCATTGCCATTTGAGGGCCTTAGACACTATAAATATTTAACCTGGTTGAATATTCAGAGTATTTTTTTTTTCTGAATATTAATGGAAGGGCAATGATATCCATTAACCCTTTCCTTCATCTTAGTCGGTTTACCAAAGTTACCTGATTCCCTTAATGTCTTTAGACACTATTCTTTTAGATATTAAAAGTTGTGTTCATTCCATTGTATATATATCCAAAATTAAATGAGCTTGCAGAATCCTCTCTTTAATATAATAAAATTTCAATTTTCCCTTAGCAAACGAATTGATATATTTTGTCTTTCTATAAGGCATTTCCAGGAAAAAAACTACCTTTGCATTCTGGTGTTTTAAATGTGGAACTAGAGCAAAAATGGGTCTTATGCTCCTTTTCCTATACATTTATTCATAGTTTTATTGCATAGTTTTTGTTTTCACTAAGACAGTGGAATTTGGCATTACTGTCTAATAACATAAGCATTGAATTTAGACAAAACTGGATTAGTCTAAATCCACTCTTTTTTAATTTCTCTGAGCCCCTGATTTTCATTATTATCTTTTAAACAAAATTAGATAAAGGTAAGTATAATGGGTAAGTGTAATGCTCTGAATGAAAAGGGATGTTTTTTTGGCAAAAACCTTTTTTGTGAAGCTGAGTTTTAATGATTAATAACAATCCACATGCGAAATGAATCTAAATTAGTTTCCACTTAGAACTCTGCACTGTTCAAAACAAATCAGTAATTGCTTATTGAAATTCCATTCTGCTTTGGTTTCCGTTGATGTTGTGTATCCATGGTTTTTCTTCTTTTTCTCTACCTTAATGACAACTCTTCTATCAGACTGTGTACTCATATGCTATAAGAAAAGTCCTTTCTCCATAACTGATTAGGACTTTTCATAGCCCCTACATCATACTTTGATCTCCTGGCTTTTGCTCTTGCTATTCTTATGACTAGAATGGCTTTTTGCACCCACCTAAATCTTGTATGCCCTACAGGAATGTAACTCCTTCAGGCTTTTCTTAGCCTCTCTAGTCCAAGTCTCTTAAATCTTATTTCTGATTTGTCATAGACTAAGTGAGAAAATGTATATGAAATTAATTTTTAAACAAAATATTACATTTTGATATTTATTCAATATTTGATACTCAAGATATTATTGATGTTCAGTTACTTTCATACATAACCCATATAAAGCTGCCTTACATAGTGCTCATTTTTAGAGATTTAAAAAATTTTTATTGGCATATACTTAAATATAATAAACTGTGATGTTTAACTTATCTAATTTAATAGTTTGACATATGTACACCCATGCAACTATCCCTATAATCAAGATAATGTATACATCCACCATGCTGAGAAGTTTCTTTGTGCTCTTTTGTAGTCAGTCCTCCTTTTCACTCTCTGCCCATTCCAAGGCAACCACTGCTTCTGTCATTATAGAGTATTTTTCATTTGCTAAGATTCTATATAAATGGAATCACAGTTGTAGTCTATCTGTCTATTTGTTCCCTCTCCCTTCCTTCCCTACCCCCGCCCCTCCCCCCCCGTTTCTTTTAGTCAGCATAATTATTTTGGATTAATCCATGTTTTGGCATGAATACATAGTTTTGTTTTGTTTTTTAATCGCTGGATATCATTCTGTTATATGAATATACTACAAAGTTCATCCACTTATTGATGAACATTTGAAATAACTTTTTTCAGTTTTAGACTGAAAAAATAAAACTGCTATGAACATTTGTATCCAGGTCTTTGTGTAGACATAGACTTTTATTTTCTTGGAGAAATGAGTGAAATGGCTGAGTCATATTATAATGTCTTTTTCAGAAACTGCCAAACAGTATTCTAAAATTTGCATTCCCATCAATAGCAAATGAGAGTTTCAGTTGCTCTGCCTCTTCGCCAGTCCTTGGTATGGTTAGGCTTTTTAATTTTAGACATTTTAATAGGTGGGTAGTGGTAGCTCATTGTGGCTTTAATTAGCATAGTTTTCAGTACATTTAAAAGAGTAATAGTTGAACATTTATTGCCTTCAAATTTTTTGCCTTATTTTTTTAAACCTCTTAATTTGGAAACAGTCTGAATTTTCTGACAGCAACTCTCTTCTTTAAAAAATAAAAAAACATTTAAACTTTGTCAGTGTTTGCTTGGCACGTTAAATACACAGTGCACTTGGTGACATTTATATACAATTATTTAATGGTAACAGCTTAAAGAAAATCAGAAAGAATGACAATAAAGCAGCATCAATCCATAAGTAAATAAACCTTATGACCTTAGAAGTATATAGAACCTATTTTCATTGCTTTATGCTTTCATTTGTCAGTTCTGTTTAAGAAAAAGTAAAATAATTGCTTTTAAAAATTTGATTTGCAAAAAATTGTTTCTTTTTAGAGAGAACTTATGATTACGAATGACAAAAGAATTTGAACTAAAAGTTTTCTAAGGTTTTATGATAAAATCTCTAGCCATTAGTTTATTACTATTTTTTTTTAACAAAAAGAGCTATAACCTTAGATTCGAAACCTCATCACACAAAAAGCAGGATAAAACTGTAACCCAGTACTGTTTTATATCAAATAAGGATTGACAACAGTATTTTTATGCATCTGTTCTGCCCACATAAGAAGCCAGCTTTATCATCTGGATGTGTCCTGGGGCTGAAACTTTTTATAAATATGAGAATTTTGCTTTTTTTTTTTTTTTTTTTAATGGCAAGCAGAATATGGTATCCAGCTGTGGATTTGCTTATATATTGTGTTTGCATTTTTTTCCCTGGGCTTGTTTTATACAGTATATGGCACCGTGTTGTCATACAAATTCCATGATTAATGCTTATTTATGAAATCTTGTGTAAATATCTTAGAACTTAGTCAAACAATGTGCAAGTTAAACATTTTTTCTTTGAATATTGGAATGACAAATCCGAGGGGAATAGTAGGTTGGACGGTTTATGTTCTTTATAGAAGTCTCATATATAATATTTTCCTTTTACTATTCTGTTATATCATTTTTTTTTTTCACTTTATTTTGCTGGGTAAGAAATCCAATTTCAAATAAATTCCTTAGAGAAACAATTTAAATGTGGAAATCATTCAGAAATAAAAATGGTAATTTTACATATCACTAAATAATTGCATTTATATATTTGATTTCTAATTTTGATTCTGACCTCAGTTTAAGAAGCATTTCTTTGAATTTGTTCTATTCATGTATTAAAAGAAATCTACTGTCCCATAATAACCTGTTATATTAACATTATTGTAACAATAGTATTATTTTCCTATAAAAATGCTTAATTAATTGCTATAAAATTGTTAATACATGGCAAATTTCACATGTGAATAAATTCATTAGATCTTTTTATAATCAAATTATCATAAAATGCTTAATTGTAAATTTTTACATGAATTTGTTCTCTGTATCTTTCATCAGAATCATAGTGCCATAAAGTATTCATGATAATTTATAATTATATATTGTAGATTATAGATGGTCATGTAATATCATGATCAGTGATACATTGATTTTTGTTTTATACTTGTTTATACTTGTTCCCTGGACTTGTTTTAATTTTCTCACATTTAGTATTTTAGTCCATTATGACTAGAAATTAAAAGACTTGTTTTCCTTTTTTTTTTCTTCTGCTCAGGTGCAGCTCTTATATGAGTTAACTGATATCATGAATAAAGTCTGGAATAAAATTCAAAAGAGAGGCAACCTCAGTCCTTCAGCCTGTCCAGAGACCATGGCAGGGCCTGTTCCTAGTTCTCCAGTTAGAAGTAGTGTAGGCACAGCTCCTCCAGATACCAGCACATGCAGCCCATCTGCTGACATTGGAACTACTACTGAGGTAAGTGTTTCTGAAAAATTCTGTTACCAAGTGAAGGGTGATACGTACCACAGAGTTCCATATTGGGATTGAGAGTGAAGATGATCTCACCTCTGTGGAAGCTGCAGATTCATAAGACTCCTGAGGAGTTGTGGTAGCAGTAGCTGTATATTTACTCTTCTTTTTATGTGTAAGTGTTTTAATCACTTTCAGTAGTTCAGGACAGTGGGGGTTCTCTGAAATGGTAAAAAGTGAGACACAGTAAAGGTATGTTTCATCAAAAGTGTGGAAACTTAGAAACTGAGTGAAAAAGAGGCTCATGCTGCCCCTTTCCCTGCCTTCTCTTCCTCTGCATTGTTTTTGAATCAGGGTATTATTATTATCTTTATATTAGTGGTTTCAGCCCTGTCAGACTTAAAGTCCTTTTCTTCTTTCTGATTATAAAAGCTGTTCTTTTCATTTTTAGCACCCTAACATAACCCAACATGCCAGTGCCCTTTTTTGAAAGCAAATATTTTATAATGCTTCCTTTAGTATCCTGAAGTGAAAATAAAAATAATATAACCCACATATACATGTAATTTCAAAAATATGTAATATTTTAAATAAAATATAAAGGATAAAATGAAACTAAAGTACAGTAATATTTTAATATATAAATACTCAGGCATGCCTACATTAGAAGACATAATGAAGTAGCCAGGTACATATAATTACTATGAATGTGACTGATACAGATAGACTTGTGCAGATTATATTAAATAGCACAAGTGGTATTGGTGGTGGCATGATATTCTGAAATAGTGGCAAATGCTTTGTAAAGTTTCAGACAAAGCAGAGTTTGGTCTTTTGTTTCAACCACTGCATTTCTGGGACTCTTAGTATATAATAAAGTCATACAGAAATGCCAAAAACTATGTTTAGGTTTAAAACAGGTTCAGTTTTATGCCCAAATATTATAAACAGCATTTTCACCTACGTAAGTGTCTGTGAGAGTCTTCATTTTTCAGAACTGTCCTATTTATCATAGGACTTTTTGATTTTCTAACTCCTAACCCTTAAGTTGAGTAGTGACACCCAGTCATTGAGTCAACCAAAAACACCCTAATACATTTCCAAAACACCTGCAAGAGGGCTGAAATTTTACCTCTAAGGAATACTGTAATAGATAGTGGTAGAAATTATGTTTTTGCATTGGCAAAAGACAGAATGGGAAAAAGACTCAAATAAAGGGATGTTAACTTCTTTTTTTCTTACAAATGAGTAAAGGCAAACAAACTCAGTTAAAAGGGCATTTTTTTTTACTTGCTTTGAGGCTTTAACACGTGGTAAATCTATTTGACCCCTGCACAAGTAAATTCTTTATCCCTGTTCATTCCAAATCTTAAGAAACACAATGATCCAAGTAATGGGATTACTCCAGCACCCCCAAGTGAGGTATAGGTAGAGAATCTAGAAGTGTGTCCTTACAAAGTCAGTGGGGCATATCTCTTCTAGGGTGAAAGCAGTGAATTCTTTCTTGGAGATTCCTAATGTTGATAGAATACAAAAGTTCCTGCACTGAAGAAAATGATATACCTTTATTGAATGCAGTAGTTTCCAAACTTATTTAACCAAAGACACTTTTGCCATAGTCTACTTATTATCATTGCATAGAATATACTTCGTGAAATACTTTGGTAGAGTATTCAAAGTTTGAGGTGATAAATTGCTAGACAAGAATAGTACAAATGAAACTGATCAATGAAGTTAAATTTTAGAGATAGTTGTGGCAGAAA
>NW_006439568.1:22523334-22607051 GCF_000325575.1 Pteropus alecto | reverse complement strand
AAGAGTGTTCCATTAAACACTTGTTTGCCAAATACTGTATTCACTGGCATGTGGATGGTTACCTATTTCAGGAGTGGTCTTTAGGAAAGAAATGTTTAAAGAACACTGCAAGTCCAGAAAACACAGTGCTCACGTGGAATGATCACACCTGTTAATCATATGTCTAGGGATTGCCATTCACACAAAGTCCAGTATTAACGGTGCTGTCTAGGATTGTGCAGCGAGCAGCTTACACATGATAGTGCTAATATGAGATGTAATAGAGATGAACATGCCCTGCAATTACAGAGGAATGATCAACAGATTCATTCTGTGGGATCTGTGGGTATTTTGTAGAGGAAGTGACATTTGAGATGGATCTTAAAAAATGACTACGACATTAGTAATAATTTTGTTTTAGTGTATAATAAATATAATAGACTTGAAGAATGGTGTCTCCAGTAGCCAAAGTGAGGAAGAAAGGGAGAGATCAATAAAAGGAAATATTTTCTTAATCACTTGAAAAAAAATTCTGACTTTATTAATAAGTTTCTTAAATTACTGCAATTAATTAAAAAATATTGAGAGTTTTTTCTTGGGTTATAAAGATAAATAATGAAAATGTTCCTAGTGGATTTGTTAATTTTGTGTTAGATATGGATTTAATCTGATCTGTGTGAAAAAGATCTGAAAGTGAAAGAATCTTAATGTAACAGATTTGACACCAGAGAACTCCACGAAGGGCGGAAGTCCAAAAGAGGACCCTGACCCAGAGTTCCGGTGACCAGGTTCTTGTCTCATGCCAGAAGAAAAAATTCAAGGGCAAGACGAACAACATCAAACAGGAATGCACAAGGTTTATTAAAGTGAAAGAAAGTATGCACTTGAGAGAGAAGTGTGGGCAAACCCAGAGAGCGAGTCTCATGAGGATGTCTGGATTATGGGTTTTTGTTTTCCTTGCGAACTGGTCCCAGAGATGTAGTACTGATGTAGCCTTATTGTCTCCACCTAGTGGGCAGGGAGCTTGGTTTTTCACTTTTAATTATTTGGTGTTTCCAAAACTGTTATGATGTCAGGTGCATGATGGGAGCCATAGTATTTGCAGTGCATATAACGTTATAATGATACTATAATTAGCCAAAGGTCAGGTCTCAGCCAGAGATGGCATCTAAGCTGGAAAGCACTTGTTTTGCTTATCTCTTTTTGCCTGAGCTAAAATAAGGAGAGAGCTGAATGAATACCTGCAGGAGCTAACACAAGGAGAGGGCTTGAACAAAAGACAAGGAAAAGTCTAGTGCCTTATATTAGACAGGAGGGGAGGTCTCAAGGCTGTCTATCCTGCCTCTTGTTTTGGCTCATCTCTCCCTTCAGGAGCTAAAACAGGAAGAGGGCTGAACAAAAGATAAAGCAAGAATTCCACTGCCTTATCCTGGAGAGGAGGGGTTGTCTCTATTCTATCTATCTTGCCTCAGGTTCATTTATTAATATTCAGCAAAGACTATGTAAAGCATCTCATTGAAGGTAGCACAGAGTTATGGGGAGAAAGTGGCAAATATTTTCAAAATGTACCCTCTTTTCTTGTACTTTGTGTGGTCAGGTCAAGAGGTGAGTGATTACGAGTAGTCCAGTATGGATTTGAAACCCACAATCATTCAAGAAGCTTATTCCCTGAGACATATCTTAAAATAAGTTAGCTTATTTGCTTTCCATAAAATCTTTGTGAAGACCGTTACGATATGATTATTAATGTTAAGGCTTTGATCTCACTTAACTTTATACCTTTAAGAAGGTATTCATGTATTGAATATTTCATGTTTCTCTTCTTGCTCTCAAGAGAACATTTATGTGAAGAATAATTGTATATATATTTAATCATGTATGGATTGGAGGTTAAAGTTACCTCTTTGAGATTTAGCCAGCAAATGATGACATCAGAAAATATTGTTTTCTCCTGTGTGTATGAATGCTTCATCTGTGACTCAGTCTGTGGTTGTTTAATTCATTCAGAATTCATAATTTGTGCCCAAGCTTTCATTTCACATATCCCTTTGTTTATACTGTTGCTAGAACTTTGTGTAATGACCTTTCTAATTTTCATTCCTTTTATTTTGAGTTCTAACATGGTAGGTTATGTTACTGTGATCTTTTTAGAAATACTTTTGTAATTTTGATTAATTTGCTTATATATTTAAATGTGTTACTGAATGGAAATAAAACCTTGTTCTCTCACTGGAGAAGATGCTTAATGAATGGTGCTAGGGAGAACAATAGGGGCAAGTATATTACATATATTTTGTTTTAATTCATTCAAAAGCATGCATGCCTTTTTGGACATTTGTATTCCTATAAAGCTCTAGCATCCCTTTACTCTTCTTAATAATTATGTCCTAATAATCTTTTGATTATAAGAATATATTTTATGAGCAACACTATCGTGTAAGTAACAGAACTATCTGCATACAGATCTAAATATGCAGTATATATTTTGTGGTTAGTTATAGTGGTGTTTCTCTACTGCTCTCATGACATTGGCATATATAGAAAATGATATTTGTGTATGGAGTAATCAGAAAAAGCTTTAAGTCATTGAAAGCTGCAGTTGCCCCAGGCCTCTCCCAAAGACTCTGAGGGCCAGGAGTGTATCCATGTCTCAGCATAATTGTGACATCCGTGGTGTCTCCATACACTGGTTACAAAGCTCAGATTTATAGTACTTCTCTGATAAATATATTCTTAATATTTTTATTATTGCCGCAGTCACAGAGTATTGATGAGTTAAATAAAATTGTTATATTGAAATTGTTTTATAACTATATCCCCCTTCATTATAATAAAATAGTATTATAACAGCATAGGGCTACTGTGGTATATGATTTAATTAGGGTGGCAGACTGTTCTTCATGCAGGCAGGGCTAAGAAGAAAATGAAAAGTTAAATTGAAATGAAATCATTATTTAACCCCTAATAGATTTTAGAAAATCCATTAATAAGTTACATAGGGCATAGTCACCTACTCAGTTCCTCAGTTCTGAGTAAATACCGGTGTTGCCCATCTCATTTTCTCTCTCTATGTCTTTGAACCACTTTGTTCCCTCAGCCCCCCTTTTCTACTCTCATTAGCTCTCTGTTTACTTTCTAGGTCATTTCCTCAATTCTCTTTTTTCTAGTTTACTAAAACTCCCATTAGCTACTTCTTATCCCTTGGTTTCAGTTAGTGGGTGATACAAGCAGTTTAGCGAAAGAAAGAGAGGCTGGCGATTTTCTTTCTTGTTCCTTTCCCTCTTTGTTGCCATAGTTAGAAAGTATCCATGATACTTCTTCAGTCTGGAGAAGCCTCAAATAGATTGTCTCTTTTGCTGAAGAAGCAGCCCTTTTTGTCTCTAGGCTTTATGCAAAGGGCTCTTTAAATCAGGCTTTGAGCCCCATCTCCAGGGCCTAAATAAATGTTAAAATGCTATTGCTCAACCCCTAAACCCTTATCTGAGTTTGACACTTGCATTTACCACCACAGACTCAGTTCCCACTCATTTCTCTGACTTTTCCTTTTCATTACAGACACCTTGAGATTTTCCTTTATTTATTTCAAGTTTGGCTATTGTATTAGTCATTAAAAAAAAAAACAACAGCTTTCTTAGATTGGGCAGTTCTAGGAGAGTTTAATAAAAGGATAAAGGTGTTGACTGGTAAGGGAAACCACAGGAGATAGTACAGTACCTGGGGCTAGTAACACTGGAATGTTGTTGATACTAACAGGCTTAAAGGCAGAGAGGGAGAGGTTATCAGAACAGGGAATAAATTCCCTGACTTAATTCTCATCCTTCATCTCTGTTTCCTACCACTGTTTCTCATTAGCTGAAACCAACTTCAGAAACCAGAAGGCAAGAGTATTGGTACATAGTGTTCATATATAGGTTTCCCTCCCAGGCACAGAAAGTGGTAAAGGGTAGAGAGTAGATCTAGGCTAAAGCAAAGACACAGAGCACTTTCATGTATTAAAACAATTTTTTAAAAATATTTTTTCCAAAATTCCTGTGCTTTTGTAGTGGAAAAGAAAAATGTTCATTTCAGCTTAGTCTGCCATGTAGCTTGAATTAAAATTTCTTTAACATCATTGAGTACTAAGAGCTGGTCTTTTGACTCTTGGTTTTTCTTTCTCTGCTTTATGCATATCGTATTAGGTTCTCAATACCATTGATTAACTGTTTTTTGCTGATTTTTTTGTGATAAGATACAAGTACTTAAAATTTGCCGTTTTCACCATTTTTAAAAGTCCGATTCAGTGGCATTTAAGTATATTCACAGTGTCATGTGACCATAACCACTATCTCTTTTTAGAACCTTTTCATCATTTCAAACTAAAACTCAGTACTTGTTAAATAATGACTTTTCATCCTTCCCATTCTCTCTTCCCTGTTGCTGGTAACCTCTATTGTATTTTCTGTCTCTATGAATTTGCCTATTTTGGGTACCTTGTATTAGAGGAATCATACAGTATTTGCCTTTTTGTGTCTAGTTTATTTCACTTCGTATAATGTTTCTAAAGCTCATCCATGTAGTGGCATATATCAGAATTTCATTCCTTTCTATGGCTGAGTAATATTTCATTGTATGTATATAGTATATTTTGTTTATCCATTGATCTGTTAATTTCTACCTTTTGGCTATATTAATAATGCTGCTGTGAACATTGATGTAGAAGGGTTGATTGACTTTTAATGAAATAAATTTGCCCAGAAGAAATTATACGCATCTTATATGACTTCTATCTGACAAATCATTTCAAAACTAATGTAATACTAGAAATGCTATTTTAATTTTTCTTTACCTGTTGAAAGGTGTTGACAACTGAGGTATTTGGTATAAAAACTAGGGGGTGGAATAAATAAAGTGAATCCAGAATCTTTTTTTTTCTTTTTAATTAATTAATTTTTTTTTTTTTATGGTGACATTGGTTAACAAAATCTGGTAGGTTTCAGCAGTATAGCATATATGTATATTTACATTGTGTGTTCACATCCATAGTTAGATTTCTTTCTGTCTTTAAAGATAACTTTATTCAGTACTGATTTTTTGACTTTGAAGAGCACATTTCTGTCATTTTAATGTGATTTGCTTAGTACTAGCATAGATTGGTCTAGAATTAGAGTGACACTTAATATTATCCCCTAATGTGTTCAAACATATTTCTAAAATTTGGCAGAGAATTTGGGTACCAAAGGGAAAAAAGGGGAAATTAGAGTAGTGTGTTTAGTTTCTATAGTAACCTTTCAAACAGAAAAATAGAATGTTAGTAATTTATTTTCTCTAAGGTGTATTTTTTTCCTCCTGGAGAAAACTAGCTAAATTGTATCAGCTACTTCCCCACTTCTTGTCATAAACTATCTCTTTTGTCAGCCCTAAGAATCACTTTCCTCTGACTTTGGTTTAATAATTTTGCAGTGCGACAAACTAGCAAAGATGTTTCTCTTAATTCCATCAATTTATAGCTATATTATGGTAAGGAATTATTGGCGAGATCATTTAGACCAGCATCCTCATTTTAGGTACTAGAAAATTGAAGCACAGCAAATCGAAGTTTCACACAAAATAAAGACTATGCTAACTTATCTTAGCGTGATTCTAAGTTAATGGAATTTATGGAAAAGACTTGCAATCAGACAACTTAAGTTTTTTCTCTGCAACTTATGATCATATTACTTAACCTCTGTGCCATAACTTCATCATCTGTAAAAATAGGAATAATATTAATATCCATCTTAACATGTTAGTACAAATGTTAATTATGTACAATTTGTCCATATACCCTATGAACATGGTATATCCCCCTATTTATGTATTCTTTAATTCAGTAAGATTTTAGGTTTTTTTTTTTTTTGGAGTCTTACCCCTTTTGTAATAGATGTAGTCTTTGATATTTAATGTTTTTTTATTCAACTGAGATGATTATATACTGATTTTTTTCTCCTTTATTCTTTTAACATGGCTAATTACATTGGTTGATTCAAATATTAAGCTGATTTTGCATTTCTAGAACAAACCTAATTTAGTTGTACGAAATCTTGCCAGTTTGTGTTTGTTAATATTTTATTTAGGATTTTGTTATCTCTAGTCATGGGTAATACTAGCCTTAACCTTTTCTTTCTCATAATATCTTTGTCATATTTTGGTATCAAGATGATATTGTCTTCATAAAATGAGATGCGAAGTCTTCCCTCTTGTTTAATCTCTGGAAAATTTTGTGAATTTTGAATTTTATGAATTTTGTGTGATAATTCTCATAGTCACCATATATTCCCATGATAATCAACAAGATAATCCTAACTGAAAAGGCACTTTGGTATAACATATATCTCATCCAAAGTGGAGGCTCTTAGTGTCTGTGTTTTTGGATATATAAGAAGTTTTAACTTAGAAGATTTAGAAAAGAGGGAGAACAAATGGTAAGGATTGGACACCAATTTAATTAATATAAAGGCAATACAGCAAAGTATCTTGATCCTATTCTAAGCTCTAACACTGATATTGCTATATTCCTAGAAAATTAATTTATACTACTCATTGACAAAATAAAACTTAAGGATAAAATAAAAAATTGAATCCCACTCCAGTGGCACAATCTATATCAAAACTAATAAACACATTTATAGATGCTATAAAATCATATAGGTATGATTTTATGTCACAGTTAACTTTTTTATGTCATTTTTTGTTGTGGTAAAATATATCTAACATAAAATTACCATTTTAACCATTTTTTAAGTGTACCATTATATCTTATTGATTGCATTCACAATGTTGTGTAATCATAACCATCATCCATCTCCAAAACTTATTCATGTTTCTCAACTGAAATTCTGTGGCTATTCTCCCCCCGCCCCCCAGCACCTGGCATTCCTAGGTAGTCTTCCATCCAAGTACTAACCAAGCCCGACCCTGCTTAGCTTCTGAGATCAGACAAGATCGGGCACGTTCAGGGCATGGCTGTAGACCTCAACTGAAACTCTGTACCCATTAAAGAGTAACTCCCCATCTTAATATTGTCTTCTGATCCATGAATTTGGGACATCTTCCCATCTATTTGTATATTATGTAATTTCTTTTAGCAATATTTTGTGTTTTTTTCAGCATATAAGTCTTTCACCTCTTTGGTTAAGTTTATTCCTAAGTGTTTCATTCTTTTTGATGCTATTGTAAATGGAGTTGTTAATTTTTTTCATTGTTCACTGTTAGTAGTAGAAACACAACTAATTTTTTCATGGGGATTTTGTAGCCTGAAACTTTGCTGAATTTGTTTATTAGTTCTTACAGTTTGTGAGTGATGTCTTTGGGATTTTTTACTTATAAGGTCATGTCCTCTACAGACATAATTTTACTTCTTTTCCGATTTGAATACTTTCTATTTCTTTTTCTTGCCTATTTGCTCTGGCTAGGATTTTCAGTACAATGATGAATAAATATTCCACTTAATTTTCAAAAAGGTAGGCATTTTTAAGTTGAACATAATTTCTCTTTTGACAATAATTTTGGTTTGAAGGGAAACTAGCATTGTTCCTGCTCTAATAAATTTTGTACATATAACAAGAGATGAAAAATTGACCCTCTTTTGCCTTTTCTATTTCCATATTTGTACTTTTAATGATGTTTTCCATTTTTAAAAAAGTGTTAAGTCAAACATTATAAGTTAGATGTAAAACAATTGAGACTGAGAGGCTTCAATTGGCGCAGAAGAAAAGCTGTCAAATTATTATATTGTTTCAGTGCTATCCTGGATGTGGAATGTAAACTTTTTATAAACATCCATCACCAATTATCCTTGTTATCGGAGGATAACCCTAATTTAAGCAACTAGTGCAGTGCTTGGTACAGAGTAGATTTTACACATATTGGTTTTTTTGAATATATAGATGTTAAATGATTTGGGAATATCAACTCATGTTGTACCTGCCAGCCCCCGATAGACACACAGATCACCAGAAACCAGTGAGTTATAGGAAACACACTCTATATCCAGCCAGCTCGGTCTGCCAGGGGTACGCAGACCCCTAATTAAGCAGCCCCAAAATGTAGAGGTACAGAGTTTTTAAGCCCTAAACCCCATTCCTCATTCTGTCTGAATACAAAAGTCTATTTTTCTTCTATTTACTAACTGTCGACTCACAGGTCGGTTGTGCAAGTAGGGGTACAGAAGCAGAAAGCTTATTGTTAGAATATTATGTTCCCATGGGTGATAGCCTATGTTCCCATGGGCGATAGCCAAGCAGTAATTTTCCAGCCAGCACACTCATTATGATTAAATTAAATCTGATTTATTATAGTACAGGGCATGGAGATGTATATATTTATTAAGTCATTTCGTTAGTGGGACTTTATCTATGAGGTTCTTACATGCTGGTGATGACCTGTTACCCCCAAGAGATTTTGCTTAACCGAGGGACTCTAGGTTCTATCGTCACCACCCTGGAACCTCTTTACTGTTAATTTTATAGCTAGAAGTATTTTGAAACATTTTGGCAGTGTGAAATCAAGTCCCCAAACCAATACGTAGCTCAGGGTTGTGTTTTAAAAGTCTCAAGGTTAACTATCCCTCCTGCCCCAGCATTTAGACTAAGATAAATACTGCTTTTATCTTGGGCTTATTCTGTTTTCCTAATTTCTTAAATTGAATACTTAGCTAAGTAATGTTGAGCTTTTTTAAAACAATTTATTTCATCTTTATTGAAATATGATAGACAATTGATTGCTTGTATTCACATTGTACAATTCAATGAGTTTTTTTTCAATTATAGTTGACATACAATAATATACCAGTTTCAGTTGTATAACTCACAAAGTGATCACCCCACTAAATCTAGTACTTCTCTTCCCCATTACATATTTATTACAACATTATTAACCATCTTCCCCATGCTACACTCTACATTTCCATGTCTATTCTGCAACTATTTGTACCTCTTAATCTCTTTGCCTGTTTTTGTCCCCCAAGCCCCCTCTCATCTAGTATCCCACTAAATATTCTCTGTATCTATGAGTTTGTCTGCTTTTATTGTTGTTGTTGTTGATTTTGTTCTTTAGATTCGACATGTACGCGGAATCATGTGGTATTTGTCTTTCTCTATCCGACCTATTTCATTCAACACAATACCCTCTAGGTCCATCAAGGCAATATCTTGTTCCATCTCCTTTTAGTCTGTGTGTGCCTTTTCATCTGAACTGAGTCTCTTGTAGGCAACATATGTAGGGATCTTATTTTCTTATCCTTTCAGCCACTCTATCTTTTGGTTGGAGCACTTAATTCTTTTCTATCTGAGGTACTTGTTGATAGGAATGTAGTTATTACCCTTCTTTATTCCTGTTTTTAATACATGTTTTTTCTTCTTAAAGAAGTCCCTCCACCATTTCCTGGAATACCGGCTTGGTGATAAATTCTTTTAGCTTATTTTTTTCTGGGAGGATCTTTATCTGTCCTTCAACTCTAAATGATAGCTTTGCTGGATAAAGGATTCTTGGTTGTAGATCCTAGGGTTTCATCACGCCAAATATTTCATACCAAGCCCCTCTGTCCTATATAGATTCTTTTGAGAAATCAGCTGCCAGTCTCATGTGTGCTCCTTGTAGGTAACTGCTTTTCTCTTACTCCTTTTTAAGATTCTCTCTTTGTATTTAAACTTTGGCATTTTAATCATGATGTATCTTGGTGTGGGCCTCTTTGGATTCCCGGTTTTGGGGACTCTCTGAGCTTCCTGGGGTTTTATGTCTATTTCTTTCACCAGGTTAGGAAAGTTTTCCATCATTATTTTTTCAATACCTCTTCAACATCTTGTTTTCCTTCAGGTACCCCTATGACATGGATATTTTGACCTTTAATAGTGTCCCACATGCTCCTTAAGTTATTATTATCCTCTTGGCTTCTTTTTTCTTGCCATTCTGATTGACTGTCCTTGTCTTTCTTATCCTCTAAATAGGTCATTTGATCCTCTTCTTTATTCACTTTGTTTATTCCATTTAATATACTTCTCATCTCAGATAATGTGTTCTTCATTTCAGACTGGTTCTCTTTTATAATTTCCATTTTCATTTTTATATTTTTTATCTCTTTGTTGAAGTTCTCACTGAATTTATCTACACTTCCCAAAAGTTCATTGAGCATCTTTATTACCAGTGTTTTGAAGTCTGCATCTGTTAGATTGCGTAACTCCATTATTTCTGAATCTCTGTTCTGTTCTCCCATATGGTTTCTGCTTCTTTGGCTTCCCATTTTGGCTGCCTTTCTGTGTCTGTTTCTATGTACTAAGCAAAGCTCTTAAGTCTCCCGGTCTTATTAATGTGGATTTGTGAAGTAGGTGTCCAGTGGCACAGTCCTGAGAGGGGTTTAGCTGCAGGCCGAATTTAGCCCCAGCTTGTTCCCCCTCCAGGCACAGTCTTGTTAAGATTCAGCAAGCAATCCACAGATGCTGTGCTTATAGTTGCCCCAAAAGGCCACACCAAAAACCGAAGCCAGCTGCTTCCAGCGTGAGTCTAGGCGCTGGTCAGCCAGGAGCACCTGACTCGCTGACAATACACCTGAAAGTGGCTTGAGTGGGTCTGTGAGGTGGGGAAGGCGGAGTTTCAGGGAATCCTCTGGGCAGAGCGACCCCTGTTATCCAGTTTGATGAGGTCTCAGCTATGGCTGCACAGAGTCCGAGCACTGGGGGTGGGGAGGGCTCTACAGAGGAACATAGGGTACCGCCTACACTTCTGTACAGAGTGTGTCTCACTCAGCCCTCACTCCAACAACTCACTGTCCCACTGTAAGTCCCTGGTGCCCCTTGCACAGCCAGATCGGCACTAGTGCTCAGAACGAGTAAGTTCATCAGTGGGAAAGTCCCTTGTGGAGGTGGCCCCTTTAAGAGGCTTCTGCCGCTGCCACTGTCTCAGCCTCCATCCCACTCAGCCGCTAGGGACTGGGCAGCCTCGTGTCCTCGCCTTGTCCTACCTTCTGCCGTTGCAGGGTGATTTCTTAGATTTCTCCCTAGTTATAGGGCTTGTTCCTCTAGATCCCAGGTGATTTTTCCTTGCTGTTTGCTCCTTGTTTCTGTCACGACTTTGATTTGGTTGCCAGAAGGATGAACAGAGCCTCTATCATCTATGCCATTTTTTTCCCCCTTGAGCTTTTTTTTTTTTTTTTTTAAAGATCTAAGATAGTCCTTTGATTTAGGCATGACTATGTATATGCATGTAATACAAAAGGTGGCCTGGGAAATTTAGGCTATAACTGGATTGCTACTCCCCAGAGGCAATTCTGTAATAAATGAAAGGGAGAGTAGAAATTTTGATATAATTGTTATCATTGTAGTTGTTATCATGGAGCACTTTAATTGTTATTATTCTAATTGTTATGATAGACCCAGAAGTAAATAATACTTTACCTGTACACTCAAAAAATATGCCCCATTGTATTTCAGCTAGTTAAGGTTGTCAAAAATTTGTGTTCAAGCAGATGTTCCAGAAAATGAAGTATTATACAATTATGTTTATTAAAATTTTTATGCCATTATGCTTACAGGACAGCCCAGCAATAAAAACTATCTCTAAAAGCTCACACATTTTGATAATTTGCTTTCTCAACAAGTAAGCAAAGCAAACATACGTACACATACCCAAATACATGCACATTCACATACTTCTTTTAGAGGGTAAATTCATAAACCGAAAGTCCTTTGGAAACTTCTGATTACAAAACGATATTATGAACCTCTGGATTTTCGGTAGTTTTCATAAAAGTGATCTAGAATGGGCAGTTATTTTGGATGCCTATATTGTGTTGATGAAATTAAATCCTTCCAACTTAGTTGTGGTTTTAGGCGAATTGTTCAGTGTTTTTTCATTTTTGCTTTCTTGTATATATGAATAATGTCTTTAATATGCCATCTTCATTCACAACATTGATATAAGAAATAATCTTAAAGCTTTATAAAAACCTGAAATGCTGAATGAATTCTAAAATATTGATTTACAACTCAATCTAAAGAATGAATTGCCAGATTAACCTCCACTGTGTGGAAGCTTAGGTTCATGGCAAAATTTGACTTACATTCTTTATTGATTCAGGAATTAAAATTTCTTTGAGCATCCCAGTCCTCAAAAAATCTAATGTAAAGTAGTTCATTTCTTAGTGTCTAGTAGTTGTTTTAAATGCATTTATTTTCAGTTAAATTAAAAGGAAATAATGGGGGGTAGGTACAAAATGAATGAAGGTGGTAAAAAGGTACAAACTTACAGTTATAAATAAGTCATGGGGATGTAATGTACAGCATGGTGACTGTAGTTGACAATACTGTGTTATATATTTGAAAGTTGCTGAGAGTAGATCTTAAAAGTTCTCATCACAAGAAAACAGTAATTTGTAACTGGTGATGGATGTTAACTAGATTTATTGATGGCATATCACCATATTACATATATGGAGCCATTATGTTGTATATCTGACACTAATATATTATATGTCAATTATATATCAGTTTTAAAAAGTGAATATTGATCCAAGAAGTTGTTTGACATCAACCTCTATAGCACAACTGTTTTCAAATCTTTTTGTTATTCAAATGCAGTTAACCTATGTGGTAATGCACTTCAAATTATTATTCCAGACAATCCTTTAGAGAGTAAATTTAGGTTGAACGTTTTACTCAATTGTTGTTTTAAGAATGCTTCATGATAATTTTAAATCTTCTACTGAATATAGACTTATTTCACTTAATATTTATCTTTAACGTTTAGTGAGAAACTTTTATGCGAAGTTTGGAAATCTTTTTAGGTTATCATTTAGCTTATCATCTAATCAATTGATTAGCTATTGAAAGAACAGAGATTTTAAAGAATATTAAATAAATGAAGGTTACTGTTTAGTCTTGACATACCAATCAACAAAGTATTTTCTTTGTAATACTTTTCCTATTTCTAAATAATCATATCAGAAAATCTCTCTAGTTTCTCAATTATTGGCTTACTTTTTTTTAAAAAAACCCAAATAGTTTTATTGTATAAATATAATCTGTTAATCTGAGGTCACCTAACATTTGTTGTGCTTATTTATAACAATTACATATCTGGGGACCACATATCTGGGGACCACTTTGAAATTGCAGTTTTGAATTTTTTAATTAATACTTGTATTAATTTAAAAAGTTGATTAAGATATTAAAACATTTACTATTTTAAGTATTGTTTTTCTTGCTGAGCTGAGTCAAACTATTATTTAAAATGGTTTCGACTGTAAAGAATTTACTATGAATGAGTCTAATTTTAAAAGGTACACTCTTAACAGTTGTTTGTATTAAGTAGAAAAGAAGTATTTGTTTATATGATCCTTGGATGATTTATACTTTAAACTATGAGTAATTCTTTTTATGTTAACATGTTGATAGGGAGCACCATACTTTTCAGTGAATATAGTACTAGCTTTCTGAATATCCATCTGGGTGATGTAGAGGAGGAAATATGAGTGAGAGACTTAAGTACTGAGCTTAAAAACAGTTAATCATTTTTCCCACCCTTACATTGAAATAGTGAGAGCAAGGTAGTGGAAACCACAGCGGGCCACTTGTTACTGTTAACTTAAGTACAAACAGTGGTGGAAGTGTTTAGCCCTTTGGGAAGTTTCGTGATTGAACAAGAACGCTGGAGTTATTTTGATAAGGGAGAATAGCAATGTGGCCAAAACTATATTCATCCCTGAGCTCTGAAGCAAGCCAAGGATGAAGGGCTGAAGTGTTTGCTCTTCCAGATGAACAAAGATAAATTCAGCTAGGAAAATAAACTCAGTATTTTGGTCAATTTGCAACAAAATGGTGAAAGAATTAAACTGTATATTTTAGAACTTGGCATAAAGAGGTGTGGGAAAATAGTTCAGCATCTCCAATTCTGGCTCAATTTTTGCTTTAGAATTGGCAATAGAGCAGAAAATTAATGTATAAACATATTTAACAATACCAAACCAAACGTTGTAAATCCAAAATGAAAACTAAAACTGCATGAGGAAGGAGAGCAAAACTTTTTCCCAGAAGTGCTTACTGATTAAATTTGAAGCCACAGTTTTCTTAGCATTTCTACTGAATATACCTACTAGCGTTAAGAATCAAGGTCTCATTGATTTGAGATGCTGTTTTCTCAGCAGTTTCCATTCTTGTAATTATAATATTCTTCTGTTTGAGGAAGAATTAATTTATGAATGCTTCTACTCTAAGAACCTATCCTGAAAGAAAAGCATAATGGTTACATTATATTGTCTTTTATTGAATTTGACTTTGTAAAATGCATGCTTTTCTGGGATTCATCTGTACTTTTTCTTAGATGTTGTGTTAACTTTAGATAGCTAACGCAAATCCCAAATTTTTCTATAGTTTCTCAAATTTTAGGAATTTCAATTACAGCAGATTTTGGACTACTTATTTTGGAGAAACATTTATATGAAAACATCAGATTGAGCTGTTTGCTTTCTTAGTGTAATTAGATCAAGGAATGACTATACTATTCAGGTTTAAGTCTATAATTTTCTGTCACAGTAAATCACAGGATGCTGTTGCTTTATTGTGCTTGGTGCCTAAGTATTCGAACAGTGAACACTTACTTGCCAATTGTTTTGTAAAAATCTTCCCCATTTGGTCTCCTTTTGGGGATTCAATGAAATTGAATTTTCTTCTGATTGAAAGATGCTGTATAACTGAGGTCAAGGTAGAAGTTCATGAATATACCTATTTAGGTATATAGATGGCATGTCTGTGGTAATGAGAACAGGGTTTTTGGTTTGGTTTTGTGTGAGGTTTTACTTACCTTCCCTACTTTTAGATGCCAAGCTGATGGCTGGACTAAGACATTAGTCCATAGATAATGATATACTGTTTATGTTATGTTGTCTTCCATTAAATTTTAGGAGGTGTTTTCTTCTGACTATTGACTACTGATCACAACTCCTGAGCATAGAAGGGGTTACAAGTTTAAAAATTTGAAAATATATGGCAAAAGAAAATGTGCTGAAGTTAGAAAGATAACAAAAGATAACAAAAGGCAGGAAAGTATAGGATACCAAATTCTTAAGAAAGTGAGTGTACAATTTCTAAATAGTGGTTCAGCTTGATAGCGATAATAATAACTACTATTTATAAAGTGTTTATTATATGTAATCACTTTACATTCATGTTCTTAATGTTAACAACTCTAAGAGATAAATATCATTATAATAACCATTTTATAGAGGAGAAAACAAACTTCGAAAGATTAAATCACATAGCTAATGTCTGAAGTCCTTAACCTAATACATCATACTACCTACCAGGCTAACTTAAGTACTTAACTAATGTTTAAATATATATGCACGAATTTTAAACAAATAAACATGCTATAATGTATTGATTAGTATATGTTTATATTAGTCTATATTAGCATTATGTGTTAGTATAAGCATTTATATGATTAGCATATATGATATGGAAAAGTTATATGTAATAATTACAGATTTTAAATTGATTTTTTTAGTTATTTTTCTTTAAGTTACAAAGTATTGTTTTGTTTTGTTTTTTTTTCTCAACACAGGGAGATTCTGTACAAGCAGGTGATGATTCACTATTCTCAGATTCTGTTACCTTGGAACAAACTACAAATAACATTGGTGGATCCAGTGGACGTGTTAGTCTGTGGATGCAGTGGGTGCTCCCCAAAATTACTATAAAGCTCTTTGCTCCAGATCCTGAAAATAAAGGCACAGGTACAGGATTACTTTTCTTCTGTGCTGAAAAGATAAATATTAAGCACTATTTTTAGAAGAACTAGTAGGCTTTGTTTTATTTATCATTGTCATTCTAGTTAAATAAATAGCCTGAGATCTAATTCAGGTGGTTTCTATTAGCAGTACTAACATGTTGAATGTAATATCTGCATCTTGTCTTATTTGTATTAAAATTCATCCTAAAACCCATGAAGTAATTTCTTGGTCATATGATGTATCATTTTCGCTAAAAGTATTGCAAAGATCGTTGACCGATATCAGCACTACAGACATTTAACTGAGATCTTTCTTGTCTTGAAATAGGTATCTTATCTTAACTGTAAGGCCAATATTGATATTAATTTTGCTTGTTTTTGTAGAATCTTGTATGGTTAATGAACAGAAAGTCTCAGTCCCTCTGTAGATGTCAAGCATATATGTGCCATTGATTGTGGGGCCTGTACTGATAATGATGTTTGCTTCCTATTGCAGAGCTTTGTATGGTCAGCGAACTAGAAGATCTCAGTGCTTCCATAGATGTCCAGGACGTGTATACCAAAGTGAAATGTAAAATAGAAAGTTTCAATGTTGATCACTATAGAAGCAGGTAAATAATGAATAAAGATTGTGGGAAAGGCTATATTTCCTTTGAACAAAGTCTATATAAGAATTTTAATGTTTATATTGTTTAGTTATTTTTTAAAAAATACTTATTCCCAAAGAGGGTACTTAACAGATAAATAGGTTAATTTTACTTGGCATTCATTCATATGTGGAATATAATGTTTTATAAAATAGCAAATCTGTTCGTAAATATCCACATTGCTGTATTAAATGACGTAAGCTGCTTTTACTAATTATCTCATACTTTTGTTACATATGTTGTATATTTGCTAAGAACTCTGAGACACAGTAATGGCTGTAGTTTTTGCTGTATCCTTGCCATCCACACCCTATAGCAATGTAATATAGATTAAATAGAGTAACATCTCATGTCCCTTTGAACTTTAGAGACTTTTCTTATTCTATGGATGATTAAAATACATGTGGCGGATGTTCCTAGAACCATAATTTTCCTTCCTTAATAAGTTTCTATGAAAAGTATGATTATATGTAAATATAATTTGTTTATAATGATAAGTAATGGTAGCAAAAAGTAAAGTTTTAGATATTTTCACAAGCTGTATAGAAATTTTGTCATTTTTCCAAATAAAAATCCAAATGATTTGGGTTTTGTTTTTTGTTTTGTTTTTTTGTTTTTGTTTTTGTTTTGTTTTGTTTTGCTTTATAATACTAACCTAGAAGGTTTTTTAAAAAATTGAAATGTAATTCACATACCATAAAACTCATACATGATTTTTTAAACTTTTTAAATATCACATTTTTAATTTCATAGTGTTTTGGCATAGTAACAGCCTTAAAATCTATTTTTTCTGGATTCATAATATTCATTAAACAATTATTTTTTGAGTGCCTGCAGAGGCACATATGTTTCTGTGCTTTTATTTTTATTTTTTCCTCCTGGCATCAGCTAAGCCATTGGCATTATTAGCACTGCCCACAGTGGCATCCGCAGACCATTGCGAGAAAAAGCCATCATCTGCCAGTTCTATGCCTTTATTGATGCATTATATACCCTAAAAAGAGTCTTTTTTATTTAACACATTTCTAATTCTACATTAAAAACATTTGAATTTTTATTCTTTATCACATCTATCATATTGTCAATAACTGTTAAATCTGCCACAGCTGAAAAGTTTTGTCCTAATTGTGAAGTTCAAAATACTTTGCTGGTTTCTTGAGGAAAAAATATTTTGTCAGGTATATAGTAAGACCTATTATAATAGTATTATCTCACCAAGCATATGATAATGGTTTTTATTGTATTAACAGTGAATCAGTTGATTTTTCATAATGGGAAAAAACTAGCTCTTTAGTTCCTTTTGAATGTTATATCTCTATATCAAAATGGTCTTTGCAATTGATGCGTGAATAGCATAGCTAAAGTAACTTCTTGATGATGTGAATATTACAGTCTATGGTCTAGGTCATCGATGATTTTATTGTTAAGTTTGTAGAAGTTTTAAATATTTAGATCATTCATTTATTTAATCAAAATATTGAGTGTATATTATATGTCAAGCATTATACTAAGAAGTGGGTATATAGTGTTTAACAAAAATAGACATAAATCAAGCCTTTATGGACCTCATAATCTCATGGGTGAGAGAGAAATAAATAACCAACCAAATAAATATACAACTTATCATTAAGACAAATGCTTCTATGCAGAACTACCAGGATGTAGTGCTAATGTAAATTGTTCTGTTGATTTCATTGTCATATCCACATTTTAGTTCATTGTGGTGTTGTTTACATCAAAACTATTTGAAGTAGTTATATGTGCTCAATTTTTTAACTCAGAATATTTGAAGAGAACAGATAAGGTGAACTTATGTTTTCCAGGCAAGGGGAAGGTTGGCAGTCAGGACATTTTGAAGGAGTATTTCTACAGTGCAAAGAAAAACCTGTGGTGAGACTCATTTAGTAATTATGATTTTTTGACAATATAAACTGTTTATCTTTGTTCTTTCATACAATAGGACTAATGGTTACAAGAATTAGAACTCAAGAGTAAATTTTTTTAACTTATTCTTTCAAAATTATATTATAAAATAAAGCTATTTCTTTAAGCTTCTTATGTTTTTTAACCATTTTCCTGTATAGCAGTTAAGTTTTTGAAAAGGTCAAAGGTAGGGATGCTTTTATTAATATACTTTATCATTAACATATTATTATGTTGACTTTTTAGAAGTTTTTCCCATTCATGAGTGAGTCATGTGGATTGTCTTTTATCATAAACTAAAAGTAGTAATTTTACGCTAAAATTAATTTTTGTTTACTTCCATTAACAATGCTTTTGCAGAAAATGGTCCTGACAGAGACCATACCCAGCAGTGGCTCAAACCTAAACCAATGCAAACTTGAGCAGAATTAAAACTATCTAGAATTTTTTGCTTATGGCTTTTATTGCTTTTTGTCTTTTCACCTTCTTTGCTCCTGTCCATCACCTCAAGCCTTGGGGAAGAGTGTTGGTCTCTGGGGCAATGTGGAGGTGTCTTCCTTTCCTGTACTGACAAGCTGAACAGACGCACCTTGTTGGTTCGACCCGTCAGCAAGCAGGACCCTTTCAGTAATTGCTCTGGCTTCTTTCCTTCTGTAAGAAATCATTTTTAAATTATGCTACAGCACTCCCATTAACAGGAACCCAGAGAAGGAATTATACTATCTATAGAGTCAACTCTTGATTTTCATTTTCCTCTATATCATCAACTTTATAAATGAACTATAATGAATTTTTAAATCATAGACTGGTTTTCCATTATAATCTGATTTATTTCTGGGTTACTTGTATATACTATTTATCACTCTGGTTTTGTGAATACAAACTAATTTTACCATGGCACAAAAAAAGTCAAAGTTGGATGTTAGATATGTTTTTAAAATTATGCATGTATTGAATGATCAAGAGTTGACCATACTGCTTTTGTCATTCCTTTTATGATTCTTACTTAAATTGTCCCCCCGTCCCCCTATTTTTATGTCATTTCCTTTTCACGGCTAATTCAAAGTACCTTATTCGGTGCTCTCTTGATCTGGACAAGGCTGTATGTCTGTCATTGACCGGAGAATAAATGAACACTAGACTGTACACCAGTGGCTTTTAGAAGTTTGGAGCCTTGTTTTTTCTAATGGTACAATATATCTGAATGTATCATTAAGATAATTATTTTAAGTGATATTTTTAAGTCAGTAAAATGTATTTAATTTTAAAATATTAAGAGCAGATTACCACCATATTAATAGTGATTCTCTTAAGAATTTATCAAATCCTCACAAATATTAGAATATTTTTTAGCATGTGTAAGCTACTTATCTATTTCTTTCCCCTTTTTTGTGACTTAAAAGGAATTTAAGGCATATCTCTTAAGCGTTATAAAAATTAGCCAGGTATTGTGTTCCTAGGCTAAATGTTTAATATTGTATTTGCACATCAAATGCTACTTTCTGATTTGATTTTTGAATTTTTTTCTAGCCTAGTCTGGAAAAAGATATCTCTTAAGGTGGCTTTTATGCCAGTGGAAGTTCTGTTGAGATTTATTTCCTTCTCCTGGAATGTGCACTAGTTTCTATGAGAAACATTCTTGATAATTGTAACATGTATTCATGGAAAAAAAAAAAACAAACCACAATTATTATCCTTTAAAATTTTTCTTTAGTAGTTTTACTGTTTTTTAGTTAACGCTTCCTTAATTATTAGTGTTTTCTAACTTTTCATCTAAATAGTATAAAATGTTGATTATTACTGTATGAAAACTAATATTTACATTATCCCAACTATAGCTACTATGTATGCATTCTTTCATTTTTTCTCTCATATTAAGAGAGTTGGGGATGCAGTAGTTCAACAAACTTTCTCTCGTGGGAGTTTACCTTTTAAGAGTACCTACGTTCATTATGTTTAAAAATATTTTTTCCAAATCAAAACATTTATACATCGAAACACCTTTTATAGTATTTGCAGGTTTCAGATGTTGGTTATATAGGTCAGTTGTTGACTCTGCCCCCTTCTCCAGTGTCCAGTGTGGACACCTAGAGGCAGACAGTGTTGTGGCCTCTTCCAGGGAAGCCATAGCGCAGCCACCCTTCTCTGTCCACTGTTGCCTGCTTTCCAGCAACATAGTGATAAGATTGGTAGCAGTTTTTCTTGTTTTACTGTGTTTCTTTTTGTTTCGAGTATAGAAAGCAAATGGAAAGTGAAATCAGACAAGAGGCAGTGAGAAAGTTGGGAACAATAAAAAGTGCTCTGAAGGATGACAGTTATATGAAAAATTATTATTTTGCACGTCCATAATGCCTACTTTCCAAGTTTTTTTTTTTTTTAATGGTCAGAAAATTAACTTTAAAAAAAGAACACATACAAAGGTAAAATTTTTCTCACCTTTTTTCATTGTACAGTCCAGATTAAAAACAAAATGAGCAGTAATAGCTGAATTGCATAGTCTTTTTTCCTCTCACCAAGACATGGGGTGATAGGCAACAACACAAGAGGAGGAAAATGGAAGCAAAAGAGGTTCCTAGTGATGGGATAGCATAGGCTAAGACACATTGCTGCTTTGCTACTTTTCACTTTTTTCCTGTTTTGGTGAATATATTTCCTTCCTTTTCTTGTTACTACACCTCCTCTTTTAACATTGCTCTTTAGACCCTATAACTAAAAAAATTTATCAGGCCTTGGGGAGAGGTGTGAGGAATGTGAAGTAAATAACTCTATATTGAGTAATTTGCAAAATAGGATTTTATGTACATTAACTGGTTTAAGAAAACTTTTTGAAGAGCTGTTTTTTTACATGTTGAGAAATACAAAGTATGCATTTTACTTTAAAAGTGCTTTTACTATAATTTGCTTATAGTGTGCAATTTGAATATAAGAGTTAATTGGAAAAATTTTGTCAGAAATATTGAAGTTAAAATGACATAATTTTTACTCTCAAATGTTGTATTAATATAGTATTAAGCCTAAGGCATATGAGTTATAGAAGAGCTGTTAGGTTTTGTAAACAATATGATAGCCACTGAAAATAGGCCAGTTTTAAGACAAATGTTTTATTTCTGTGTCATATTATCATTTCCAGTAAACATGAATTAAATGGTTAGTTTACTTATCAAAGCATGATATCAGTGAGCCTCTTTTTATGGGCTCTGTCTTCCTATAAATTAGCCAAATTATCAAAGGAAAAATCTTGTTCTTATAAATGTTAAGTAAAGTCAATAATTTTTTCTATTCAGGTTGTCACAACTAGAAATGGATAACATAGTTATTTCAGTTTCACTTGCCTAAACAACTCCCCTGTGGTCCATATTATGACAGCATATTTACACTCTAAATGAAAAATTATCAAGAATGAAAAGATAAAATCTAGAGATGATCCGTTCCAAATTCTGAATGTTACAGAAAATGTAGAAATAAATCATAGAAACAGGCACAAAGATGTTATAACTACCTCTTGAGATCTAGAACTAGAACTCAAATTGCTAACTTTCAGTTCAGGCATACTGTCTTAGAAGCTTTTGCACCATCTGCAGAATTGTTCAGTAATGCGCTCATTAAGAGGTGTAGAAATAATGAAAGGATATAATACCAACTGTGATCATTTTATGCTTTCAAATATATATATATTTTTTAAATATGTATTGTGATTTCCTTTTTCTGAAACAGACAACAGCAAAACTTCTAGATGGCTCTCACCAGCAGCATGGATTCCTCTCTTTGACATATACAAAAGCGGTAACAAAAAATGTCCGTCACAAGTTAATATCAAGAAATGAGCGAAGAAGTTTTCATAAGTTATCTGAAAGTTTTACGGATGGTTCTCCTCATTTTCTTCATGAAATTCTTCTTTCAGCACAAGCTTTTGATATTGTCCTTTGTTTTCCTTTACTTAATGCCATTGCAAGTATATTTCAAGCAAAATTACCAAGGACCCAAAAAGAGAAAAGAAAATCTCCTGGTCAGCCTATGAGGACCCATACACTAACTTCGCGCAATTTACCTCTGATTTATATCAACACAAGTGTAATCAGAATTTTTGTTCCAAAAACAGAAGAAATGCAACCACGTATTGAAGGTATTGTCTTCAGAAATTCTTTTTATCTGATTTTAAAAAACTTTCTTCTAGAGACCTTAGTTGTAATTTGCAGTTGGTTATGTTTTAGAAAGAGTAAATATGTTATAGTCATTCTACAGCTAAATCTTTGAGTTATGTCAGAATACTGGGTATGTTTTTGACTATTAGTTACTAGAATAAGAAATATGAGATTGTTTTCTTCGGGGCTTTTGCTACTAAAGCTTATACTTTCTGTCATTTGTTTTATTAAACTCAAATATTGGGTTCTGTATACCTAATATAACTAAAAATTAATTTAAAAAATAAGCCAACATACCAAGGCTCTTGTGACTTCTTCTAGATTTCTCAGTGTCCTCTGAAATTGCTCTAAGTTTTAAAATGAATTGATAATTCTACTGCCTCCATTCACAAGAGTGACATTTAAATTTTAATTTCCCCCTTACTATAAAAGAATGAAGAACCTTAAGAATTTTGAGTGAAATATAACAGTGGTTAATGGTAATGGATTTCAGAGTTACATAGACTTAAGTTCAAATCTCAGCTTTGCCAGTTATTTATTGTGAAATCTTGGGAAAGTTAATCTAAATTCCTTTGTTTAAAATGGTAATTAGAGTACCTATCTTGATAGTAGGCCTTATTGATAGCTTACTTTCAAATGATGACTACATTAAACTGCATGCATGGCGCCAGTTCCATAGTAAGCTCTCAATAAAAGGAAGTCTTGTCAGAAGAAGGTTGTTCATTTTTTTTAAAAGAGTATTTCTGGAGGTCCTACACTTCATTACCACTTACCCCTCATTGGTCAAAACTTAGATGGCCCTGCTGTAAGAGAGGCTGAGGAACAATCCTTACGTAGGGCCCTGTGAATTTGAGAGAGAAACGAGAGTGAGTATCTGAGAGAGAGATTGTGGTTTCTACCACATGAAAACAGCAAAACTCTTTTTCCTTTTTAGTTATTAGGAGGAAGACCTTGGATGTTAAATAACAAAAGAAAAGCACCTGGTTCCTTTCTCTTTTTTTCAAGGCCTAGTCTGTCTCTTGTTCTGTCTCGCACAGACAGATGATCTTAATCAGAGATGGTATTCTGCCTAACATTGATAATTAGGTTTATTTAAAATAATGTTTTCTTTAACATTTCCGTAAATAAAAGAAAATATTTGTAGAGTTTTGTAGTTCTTAATTATCAAGATGTCTAGAGATAAATTCAGTGTATCATACTTATGGAATCTTAATACAAACCAGTTTCTATTTTTTAATTCTAATTTTACTAGTATCTGTCATAAAACTGATTACTTTGAGATGTGAAATTAGTATTCTTTGCATATACTATATTCTGACAGCACTATACATTGTTTTCATCTGTTTAAATAGTTTGTGGAAACACATGAGCAGTAAAGAATAAAGAGTTAGTCTTTTTTGAGCAATTACAAGTGACATGAGAGACAAACCACTAACCAGAAAAGAGGTTGCATATTTATTGCAGAAGCAATGACCTTTATGCTTTTTCCTTATTGTTATCCTTTATTATATGAATATCTAATGAATGTTTAGATAATACAATTTATGTTAAATCCACTTAGGTAAAAAAAGGTAACCTACATTTTTACACAATATAGTTCTCTGAGAACCAGTTTGAGAGTCATGATATTTTCTCATAACTGTACAACAATAGGAACACGCACAAAGGTTACTGAGATTTTCAAACCATTTTTGATTTTCCAGCTGAGATTAGGGGAAAACACTATTGAAACAGGAGTAATTTGGCTGTTATTACAGAAAATTTATCATTTTGGGAAAAGAGTCTGGGGTAGTACATTATATTTCAAAAACATATTATCTGTAACTATTAAAATGAAATTATAGATATTTTGTATCTAGATAAAAATAAGAATGAAGTCTCATGATCTCATAAAAAATTCTAAATGTTTTTTAACAATTAAGGATATTATTTTCCATAAATATCTCTCTGGTTGGTACAGAAGCATGCATTTTTCTAACTGTAATTTTTATTTAACATAAATATGTTAGTCGGCTTGTGTGGTTTTCTGAAAATTTCTCGTAGCATATATTTTATGTTCTCCATTCCATAATTTTCTATTTTTATTTTAATGTAAACAATTAATAAGGCCAAAATTTCATTGAAAATAAGAAAAAGTGGACATGGTTCCATAGTGTAGTGATTAGCACGTCTGCTTTACATGCAGAAGGTCCTGGGTTCGCGCCCAGTCTATGGCCATGCCACTCTGAACAAGCCTGATGTTTGATCTTGGAAGTTAAGCAGGGTTGAGCCTGGTTAGTACTTGGATGGGAGACCACCTAGGAAGACCAGGTGCTGTAGGCAGAAAGAAAGAAAGGAAAGAAAGAAGGGAGGGAGGAAGGGAGAGAGGGAAGAAAAAGAAAGGAAGGAAAGAAAGGAAGGAAAAAGTGATATTGGAGGTGAAAGTATAGGATGAGATGGAAGGTAATATAGAGAAAATGCACTGTGAAAAAATAGGGAAAGCTCACTCAGACGATCAGGAAGTAAAGCAACATAGCTGATTGCGATGCTTTCATAGTAATATGGAGAGTCCTCAGGAGTATGACTTAGTTGGTCTCTAAATAATAATCGCCTGTTAACTAACCCTAAGGTGAGTCCTTTTTCCTCTAATATCTCCTATACTGTTTTAACTTAAGGTTTCATACCTTAAATCCCACACCATAAAATATTAATATTTTAATATTAAAATATTAATAAAAAAAGATCAAATAAAAATAAAAAGATCAACCAAATGTATATGCTTCATTGCCCATTAAGTTTTGAAATTGGTCCTGGAATATAATTACAGTATCAGTATATTGCTTTTTCCAGATGACCCAGTCTGGCTAAGACTGTTAAATGGGTGTCCAATAGTGTTTATACTGGTGAATCTTCCTGAATCTGACATAGCTGTTTCTTAATGTGGGCATTTGATCTTTGTTTAAAATTTGCTCGTTTGTCTTAAAATATTTTATCTACTTGATGTACTGAAATTTCTGAATGTTTTTGGTATTTGTTAAGGGAATATTTTCACAGTGAATCGCTCATTCCTTTTTATGGCCAGATGATGTTCCATTGTATGGATCTACCAGATTTTGCTTATCCATTCACCTCAGACACTTTGTTTGCTTCCACCTTGGGGTTAGCTATGGAGAGTAATGCTACTGTGAACACGGCCATGTAAGGGTTTGTTCAAGTCCTTTTTCAGTTCTTTGGGGTTTATACCTATGGATAGAATTGCTAGATCATTTGGTAATTTTATGTTTAGAATTCTGCGCTTTGAGAAACCACCAATCTGCTTGGAAGCCCTTTTGACTAGGGCAGCATTTGTGGCGTTTACTGAACAATGTTAACGTGCAGGCATACTTGAGTCAGCAAGAAGAGCAATGGGAGCTTACTCTCGGTAAGAGTGGTAGCACCTGTGTACCTCTGCAGTGAGGCAGCATCAAAGGTTCATTGATTAACTCTGGCTTCATTTTTCTATTACACTCAGCAGTGATTTATTGAAACAGGTACTGTGCTTTATCAATTTGTATACATGTCAGAAGGAATAAGAGTTTGGCTATTTGAGAAAAGAGAGAAAAAGGGTTTTTATTTCCTTTATGTGTGTACATGTTTTGTTTGTTGCTTTTGGCTTATTGTCTTATAACCATTAACTAATACTACATATCATACAGTTTTGTTGATGTTTTGTATTTCCCATTCGGCTGTTATTACTAGGAAAATTCTCAACTGATTGTAATTGCAAAAATATTTCTAGCCTTTTACTATCTTATTTCTAAAGCCTTTTTCTTTCTTTTTTTGGTGGAGTTTGTGGTGGGATTTTTAAGGTCTTACTCCAAAATTCAGATGCCTGAGTACCTCCTAAGCAGGTAACATTCAAAATGAGCATATTAGTTGGGAGGATATTGTTATAGCCATCTTTGGAAAACATAGTGTGCCACATTCTCTGTGGACTTTTGGTTAATTTTAGTCCTTTGCGTATATGAAGCACTTTTTGCAATAAACACCTTTTTAGTGGCATTTTTCATGACTTGGTATATAAATGGAATAAATTCCTAGCAAAATGATTACTAGATCAAAGGGCATGTACCTTTAAAATATTAAGAGATGTCAAATTGCCTTCTTAAATGGCTACACCAGTTTATACTGTTTTCTCACTCTCATCCTAGCAGAGGTTTATCATTCTTCTTGGTCTCATTAATGAAAAGTATACTCTTTTTCTGAGGAGTTGCTCGTCTTTTCCTTATCAATTATTAGAGCTCTTTGTGTATTAAGCCTTTTGTCTGACTTACATTGTATCGCATACATCTTTTCATTTCTGGATTTTTACACTCTTAAAATATTAATGTGTGTGTGTGTGTGTGTGTGTGCGCGCGCGCGTGCGCGCGTCTATGTATATATCTATATTTATATCTACATGTATATACCTTTACTTATATTTATATCTATTTATCTGAAATGTTATCTATCTGAAATTGCCAGAATATGGGCCTATTCATAAAATACAAATACAAAAATGCACACCAAAAATTCAGAGGTTTGGCACATTATGTTTTTTTGACACAGTCTTTCATCATTGCTATTCTTAATTCAAATGATCATAATTCACCCATAAAAAAATTATTGCAGTAAAATACATATAAAATTTAGCATTTAAACCATTTTAAAAGTAGACAAATTTTTAAATGTATATTTTATGTGAAATAGTGAATGTTTTCATTTAATACATTTTAAAAGATATAATGTGTCTAAATAAGGGAAACATGATTTCAGCAGCATTTCCATTAGAAACAAATATGCTTACTTAAATGACTCCAGTAAGATTTAGGGAGTCAAGAGCATAGTATTCATTATTCTCTAGAAAGGCTTTAAAAAGTAGTTTGCTTGAATAATATTTTTATCAGATTAATTAAACTGAAAGTATATGTGTAAATTATGCCTTAATGAGTGTGATAGCAGAGCTAAATGATGGTATGTCATAATTCTCAGAAACTATATTATAAAAATATCTACAATTTGTGCCCGTAGGTCAGAGATGATTCATAAACTAGATGCAACTACATTTCCCATTAAGATACATAACAATCATTAGGTCACACCTTTATTGACCCTTCTTTCTGTCTTCAACTGCAAATATGGCAAAAACTTATACAACTCTTTGTTGATAGCTTTGTGTAGGTCTGTCACTACAGTTACAGCTTTATTAAAGTATAACATTGCCCAGTGACAAGTTTAAGTACTCTTGAGACTTTAGATGTTAAACTATATTGAGTTTATATTGAGAGTCTTAAAGGAAAGTTGGTCTCCAAACACCTTTATTTCATGTTGGACTTAAGAAAACTTAGTTATAAACAATAGTCTTACAGTTATCTGACAATTGCATGAAAATTCTGCTCTCTATTTAAGCTTTTGGTTACTTATACAAGCTCATAATATCAGAGTTGGACATAGCCTTTTATTTTCAATACACACTCTCTTGCCCCAAAAGATATAAAATGTTTCAGACTTAGATTGCATGTTACATTGAATATAAAAGTTTTTAATCATTCATGTATAAAATTCTGTCGATAAAAATATATTTAGCATTCTAATATTTTAAAGAAATATTAAATAAAATTCAAATTTTCGATTTGAATATCGTTTGCATTATGTTCAATTATTATCAAGATTCTGAATCTATAGGTATTTGAGTTCCAGCTTAAGATATTTAATTCAGGATAGAGGACTGTTTTTTGGATCTAGCATGAGTCTTCTAGAGTGAGTGGTTCCTTATGAGGCTCAATTTTAAAAAATACAGTTAAAGCAAAGAAGGAAGGCATTCATTTTCATGTTGAAAATGCTTCTAGAGGGAATATTTCCTCATATGGTCCAACTATTAAATGCAGGTGAAATAAACCAAAAAAGTTTTTCCAACTGTAAAGTAACTGAAGAAATGACTGAAAGCACTTTCTTGTATAAATACATATTTTTGTTATTTTTTCTTATATCTCAAAGATACATTATGGTAAGCTGAATACTTTTATAATAAAACTGATTAGTTTGTAAGTGATCTGTATGTATTAAGTGCTTTTTTTTTTTATTATAACTTCATAGTCAGTATAATCTAGTGAGAACACTCTTGGCTCTTGCAGAAACAATTCTGTTCTTGGATCTGGCTTTGTATGTAACACCAAGTACGTCATTTTTCTTCCATATGTACCTCATTTACTGCAGTGTTTCTATTGCATTTCAGACTTTCATATGGTGGGTAGTATCTGTAGCCTGGAAGAACAGTTAGCAAGTACACTAATTGCACTTTTGTGTTATGGTCTATTCTCCAGGCTTACTATTTATTGATTTAATTGATGCCTGCTGCTTAATCAGAGGTTTTACCCACATGGAACTATTTGATAAGGTTGGCGTAAAATGCAAGATCTGTAAAATGTAAACAGTGTTCATAGTATAAGGACCTATAATCAAGCCAGACCTCTAGTCATTTGAAAATAGTGCAGCTGCATGAGAAGTAGTTTTCTATTTGATCTTTTTGCTGTGGACATTTAAAATACTGTCTTTATTGTCACATCCATATGCTAATATTCATTATGATAGCTCATCGCTTTTTTCTCCTTTTGCTGTCCTTCCTTTTTCCACCCTCCTTCCGTCTTGCCACTCCCTTTATGCACATCTTATTCTGTTTCCTTCTTTTCCTCACGGAATATCTTTCTTCTTATTTTTTCTGATTTTCTTAATTCTGATTTTTGTTCTTAGACTAATCTAAGTCAGACCATACCGAATGTACTGCTGAAGCAGCTGGAAGTAATCTCTTAGCGTTTGCATTCTTTGAGCACCACAGTTTAGGAAATATGGATTGTATGCCTTCATTGGCATGTTCTGTTCAGGATATTCCTGAGGTCTTGCAGCCAGTCCTTTTCTGCTCCATTTGTGGCAGATGATAGTTTCTTGAAAGAAATTATGAGTTTTAGTATATGTGTTCTTTAAAACCCAGACAGTTGTATATTGTTAATAATTCTTAAACAATTTAAACAGGTACTACAGTATAATATGTTGGAAAAAGAGAGAATAAAGTATAATATAAATTAATGGGGCCATCAAGAACCCCTATGCATTCCAAATAGTCCTTAGAAAAGATACTGAATTAGCTGGTGATTTATAGAAAAATGGTTGAACTTTATCAGACCATATGGTAAAATACTGTTTTATTCAGCACAAAGAAAAGAAATCAGAATTGATATATCCTTTTACCTTTTATAGTTTTATGGGATTACTTACCTTAGTTTTAGATTCAGTTAGGAGGTAGAACTTTTTACATAGGTGTGAAATTACTGTTTCTCGAGCAATTATTAAAATTGCTCGGTAGTAATTATTAAAATTTAAAAGTACCTAAAATATCAAGTTGAAATGCCCTCATATATTAAAGTATTTTTTTTTCTTTCTTCAGCTTTGCAGCCATTATATTTCTTTTGGATTTTCTGAGATGTTATGGCTAATATGGTGCTGTATTGTGTGTGTGTGTACACACACACACATGCATATTTAATTCTTAATCATGTAAATTAAATGGCTTCGAGAATTTGTTACTGACTTTGTGGTATCCTATAATATATTTGTAGACAACAACGTAGTGTTAAAAAGCCCGGGTCTGAAAATCACTTGGGAGAAAGGTGCAGTAGTATAAGATTATGAAATGAGATAAACATACTGCTTCAGTACTGCTTATATGTGTTTAATACGTTTTAATGTTAGGATGGAGGGGTTTTTTTTTTTCATCATTTAAATCATAACAGAAAACAACTTAATGAGAGATAAAAGAAATAAGAAAAGCATCCAATGTTTTTATTTTAAACAATTTTTTTGGTCCTAATTTTTGGTCTTATTTTAATGTGTCTATTCTTTTACTCAAAGATTTCTTCTTATGTATGAAGTTGCTCACAGATCCACTGTATACCTCAAAATCTATTTCTTCTGTTATAGTCAATCAGGCAGCAAAAGAAGACACCATGGTTTTGAAGATTGGCTCTGTTGCTATGGCTCCCCAGGCTGACAATCCTCTTGGCAGATCTGTCCTCAGGAAGGATATTTACCAGTAAGTTTATTTTATGTTCAATTTTGCAACCATTTCATCCTGTAAAGAAGTACACTGATCAATAAAACTTGCTTAGTGTGGCCTGTAGAAATACTTTTCATTCGGGATCTTTTGATATTTAAAACCAGGTTTTTCTGATTTTCTTCAGTTGTGGGTTTGTAAATTCATTCAGACAAATCAAGTATTTCTGTGAAGTGTTGATGAATAACAGAATATAAGTACCAAATCACCGTAAAACTGAAGAAGCACAGTTTGGAAAATTTTAGCAGACTTTAGCTTTGACCAAATCTCTAATCACATAAGAAAATGAGGTCCTCACTAGAACTACCACATCCTACTGTAGTCATGTTGTGTCAAATTGAAGAATTTCTTAATTTAACTATAAGCCCTTATTTGATATGTTGGACTGTGGATGTCATATGGATCAAAGCTGTAAAGAAAAGCAAACTTCTAAGGAGAAATTTCACAGTAAACACTTTCTGTGAAAATGCCATGCTCTGGATTTCGTCACTGAGTATTTGCAAACCACACCGAGCATATATGGACAACTAAACTGGTGAACATATGTAATCAACATGATAAAAATAATATATCATTCGTACTGAAGTTGGCACTACTGCCAGACATAAAAGTCCAGTTGCAAATAAACCAAGTGAGAAAAGTTGCAGAAATACAGATGAACAAGTGTCTTAGTCTTCCTGCTGGTCTGTTTTTCAGATGTAATCTCATTCTTTTAAAAAATAAATTCCTACTGTTCTAGAATAAATGTTACTGCTAGGAAAAGATTCTGATTTTTGTAATGAATTTATCACCTAGAGAGTAATAGCTACTTTAAGTGGACCTGGGGATTTTGTTTTTCTCAAATTTTTCTAATATCCGAGTTGATATTTTTTTCCTTTGAATTATATAACATGCTCTTTTTCTTATATTACTTTTTTAAGTAGCTTATGGTATTCATCCCTTAAATAAGTTTTTATTTTGCTAGCCTAAGTAAAATCTTATGATGTCAGAACTGAAGGAGGCTTTGTGAATTATTTAATCCAAATTCCTTGTTTTATAGATTAGGAAACTAAAGATCCAAAAAGAATAGCTGTCTCTAGTCAAATAATGATCGAGCCAAGATCACAGCTCACATTTTTCGACTGCCTCAGTATCTAGAGGAAGGATTGTAATAGAATCCTTTCTGAATGAAAATAATTTAATTTTTTAATAAATAGAAATTCTTTCAGGCATATTTGTCCTTTCACTTCATAAATGAGTGGTCTCCAAAGAAGGTCCTGCTTTACTTTCGTGAAATGTGTTTCATATTAAAAGACCCTATCACCATTAACAAAGAGAACTGAGGGACTTCCTTTCCTCCTCTACCCTCTCTACTGTCTGGCTCTTCAGCAGTTATTTGTGTTTTTTCCTTTCCTTTGTCCTTCTTGAACTTTTTCCCTCTTTCATTCTCCTTATTTACTTTCCCTGCTTTCTTTATGCCTAATTTTTCCTTACCTCCTATATCTTCCTTCACTTTTTACCTTTTCCCTTTCTATACTTTTTCTTCTCTTTACTTTCTACCTTTTTTCCCTGTCTCATTTCCTTCCTTGTTTCACTGCTTTGTTTGATTTATTTTATAGAATATAGAAATATAGTGCCAAAAAAGTAAAGTAAGTGTTTAAAAAAAGTATATTATCTTTTGAGAACATCAGTGCCTCACACAGACTACATAAAAATATGTATACAAAAAGAACATAATAGGTACTTTATATTTATAAAATAAATGCCCTGTTTCTAAATAACTGACAAAACCAAAGCACACAGAAGTGTTACATGTTTTGCCAAAAGCACATACTTAACTAATGGCAGAGCATTTCAGAATCTATTTCTTATGAATTTATTTCAGAGTTCTTTTTAAATTTATTTTTCTATTTTTTAGTCCCTCCCCTTGATTATACAATGTAGTCATTTCACTGTTCTACTCCCTTTCAATATGTTTTTACTTCCTCTTTCTTTTAATCTGCTCTTTGTGTTTCTTCTTTCTGTTTGGTTTTTATAACTTCCCCATCCTGATAACATAGTTGATGGTGAAAGACTGGATGCTTTCTCCCTAAGATTAGGAGTAAGACAAGGATGTCTGCTCTCACCACTTCTATTTAGCATTATACTGGAGGTTCTGTCCAGGGCAATTAGGGAAGAAGTAAAAAAAAAAAGAAAGGTACCCAGAGTATATGGAAGAAATAAAACTATGTCTTTCTGCAGATGACATGATCGTATATATAGAAAATTTTAAAGAATCCACTGAAAAACTACTGGGATAATAATGACGAGTAATGAACAATCTAAAAGAGAAATTAAGGAAACAAATTCATTTATAAAAGCATCAAAAAGAATTAAATACAAATAAATTTACCACTTGTACTCCAAAACTTACACTCTGAAAAGTACAAAACCTTGTCAAAAGAAACTAAAGAAGATCAAATACATAGAGTTATATCTCATGTACATAGATCAGAAGACAGTATTGGTAGATGACGGTACTTCTCAAAATCATCTACAGATTCACCATAATCCCAATCAGAATTCCAGCGTACCTCCTTTGCAGAAATTGACAAGCTAATCCTAAAATTCATATCAAAATTATTCATATGGAATCTCAAGGGACCCAGAATAGCCAAAACAATCTTGGAAAAGAAGAACAAAGGTGGAAGACTCACACTTCTTGATTTCAAAATTTATGACAAAACAATAGTAATCAAGGCAGTGGAGTACTAGCATGAGGATAGACATATAGATTAATCTATAGAATTGAGAATCCAAAAATAAACCATCACATTTACTGTCAATCGATTTTTGATAAAGAAGCCAAGGTAATTCAGTGGTAAAGAGTAGTCTTTTCAACAAATTGTGCTCAGATTACTGGATATCCAGGTGAAGTCAGACTCTAAACTGACATTATACACAAAAATTAAAATGGATCAGAGAACTAATATGAGAGCTAAAATTTTGAAATTTATAGAAGAAAACATAGTAAATCTTTGTGACCTTGGATTAGATAATGCTTTCTTTAAAATGACACCAAAAACACAGAGGCAAAAGAAAAAATAGATAAATTGGACTTTATCGAAATTATAAACTTTTGTGCTGCAAAGGACTCTATTAAGAAGGGGCCATCTACATATTGTGAGAAAACATTTACAAATCTTGTATCTGATAAGAGACATAATCAGAATATGTAAAGAACTTTTATAACTCAATAAGAGAAGAACGACTCAATTTTAAAAATGGCAAAGAATTTGAATAGATATATATATCCAGAAGATAGAAACATAGCCAATAAAGTGGATGTGAAGATGTTCAACTCAATTAGTCAACAGGGAAATACAAGTCAAAACTACACCCACTAGAATGACTATAATAAAAAAGATAATAGATGTGGAGAAATTGGAACCCTCATACATTTCTAGTGGGAGTGTAAAATGGTGCAGCTGCTGTGGAAAACTGTTTGGCAAGTCCTCATAAGATTAAACATAGAGTTACCATATGATGCAGTTATTCTATTCCTAGATATGTACCCAAGAGAATTGAAAACATATGTCCACATAAAAGCATGCACACCAATGTTCATAGCAGCACTATTCATAATAGCCAAAAAGTGCAAACTGCCCAAAGGTTCTTCAACTGACAAATGGCTAATCAAAATGTGGAATCTTCATACAATAGGAGGGGAAAGAGAAATGACTGTTAATGGGTATAGAATTTCTTTTTGGGGTGATAAAAATGTTCTAGAATTAGATAATAGTGATGTAGAATGATATGTACAGTGAATACTCTTACAATGAATGATGGATAGTGAATACAATGAGAATATATATGAAAAACACCGAAGTATACACCTCAAAAGTAAATTTATGGGATGTCAATTATATTTCAATAAAGGTGATTTTAAAAAATATATGTCAAAGACTGATGTCACAGAAAGGTCCAGGGGAATCAAATTCCAGACAGAGAAATATCCTTCTTATGTGCGTAGAGAGTGGGTGCTCTTTTTAACCCTGGAATGGTTTGCTTTGCCTGCCTATAAGCAAGGGGGTTCTATTGTGGGAAAGAGAAATCCAAGGGCATTTATCAGTCATGTAGGCTACAGTGACATATTGGAATCTAGAGGAGAACCAAACGTGTAATCAGCCCTCCACAGTGCACTACGTTAGTGTTGGGTGGGGAGAGGAGAGTTGGCAAAAAAATTTGAGTTTTTGGAAGTTTCACCTTCCTTAAAAGACAAAGCCATGATAGAGATGCACTGTTCAATCCAGTAGCTGCATGTGGCTCTTCGGTTTTTGCTATGTGGTTAGTCCAAATTGAGATGTTTTATAAGTATGAAATATATACAAGATTTTGATGGATTAAGAAGAAAACAAAGTAAAACATATCATTAAAAATCTTTATATCGATTATACATTGTGACGACAATATTTAAGATATATTGAATTAAATATATTATTACAACAACTTTCCAATATTTTTTAAAACCTTTTTTCAATGAGACTACTAACAAATTTTAATTTATATAGGTGGCTCACATTTGTGGTTTGCATTATATTTCTATTCAGCTGTGCAACACTATTAGGAGAGGCCTGCAACAAACACAGGATAAGTCTTTCCCTTGAAACATTTGAAATCAAAGTTGAATTAAGCTTAAAGTTGCAAGTCAACCAAACCTAGCTCAATTCCTGATTGAATTGAAATTATCTACCCCTTTCCTATTTTGCCTAGGAAAAAGTATGCCTTCTCTGGGAGAAAATAACATTGACTTTGTTAGTCTTCTATACGTGTACAATACATAATAAAAATTATAAGATATCAAAGAAGCAGGAACATTTGACCCATTATCATGAGAAAATTTAGCTAGTAGAAAAAGACCCACAGATGACTGAGATGTTGGAATTAGTAGACAGGAGTTTGAAAAACTGTTATTGATATTTTAAAGAAAAATATTGAAAATATGGATATTTTCATAGACATGAACTCTATTTAAAATACATTCTAAAATTGAATAACATAGTATCTAAAATTAAAAGACTCATAATAGCAGATGGGCAAGCAGAAGATAGGATTCGTGAGCTTAGATATACTGAATGGAAATTATCTATGTTGAAGCACAGAGAGGGAAAAAAGAACGGAAAAGAAGCGAACAAGAAAGACAACAAACTGGAAAATGTGGGGCACTGTCAAATGGTCTAACACATGTGTTAGAGTACAAGGACTCGAAGAAAGAGAATGGAACAAAAGGAAAAATTAAAGAGATAGCCCTTGAGACTTGTCTAAAATTAACAACAGTCATTCACCAGCAGACTCAAGAAACTCAGTACCCTGTCTCAATCCAAGCCAAATAAGTGCAAAGAAAACTACATCTAGGCATAATGTGATCAAATTACTGAAAATCAAAGCTGAAGAGACGCTTTCTTGATGGGCTGAGGGAAGATGCTAAGCAAGGAGAGAATGCAACAAGATCTGCTCCCCTGACACAGGTTTCAAGGTCTATGACAGAACTCTGGAAAAGAAGCTTTTATCTATGATAAAGTTTGTCATTTTGGTTATTAAAAATAATAAAGAGAAAAATCTTAAATATGAGCTGTACAAAAAAGACATATTACCTTTGAAGGAACAATAAGACTGAAGGAACTGAAGATCTTAAATTTGAAGATGAGAAAACTTTTAGGGAATATGGAACCATTCTTCCAATACTTGCCCTACAGTGTCATAAGAGTAGTTTCATTATTTCTGAAGCTAAGAATAGACCTAGGATCAGTAAATTTGTGGATATTACAGTGACACTACTTAGATCTCAATAGAATGGAGATCTTTCAAGTTATAAAAGCATTATAATAAAGGGCTATTCATTCGTTAGTCATTATTTAACATGTTTATTACAAGCCTGCTCTGTATCAGGCACTTTCCTGGGAATTGAGTGCACGTCAATGAACAAGACAAAGAGAAATTTCCCTGTTCATAAAACATACTTTTCATTAGGGAGAGAGACCATAACAAATTAATAAATAGGTATTCCAGTATGTTAGAATATCGTTAAGTGTTAGGGAGGCAACACAGCAGGAGGAAGATCGGAATTGGCAGGTGAAGGTGGGCAGCATGGCCTAATTATGAGAGGAGGCCTCATGGAGAAAACAAGGATCCTGAAGCCAGAGTGTGCAAAAGAAGCCCGTGGCAGCTGAAGCAGTGCCCAGGGGAATGTAAATGGGCGTGAGATAAGAAGCATTATGGAGGAGACTTACAGGCCGTTATGAGGGACTGGCTTTTATTTTGAGTGAGATGTGGTTGAGGGGAGAAATAATCCACATGTGCTGAATTTTGAAATAATGCTTTCATTATTTACAAAGTATTTACTTGCAGAAAGAAATGAAGGGATTGCCGGCAGGGACTAAAGGTACACATTTGAACAGAAGTAAAATATGCATTTAAAAATGGAGTCAGAGTTCAGTAAAACAAATGGAAGTTCGATATTGATCTTAGAAGTCATGTTAAGGATTCTTTCTACTGTTTGAGTTAACAGAATATGTGAAATGAAGTGCTTTTGATTATTGAGGGGTAGATTTTTTTTTTAATCAGATGAGAAGCCCCCAGGGGGTCTGAGCACAGAAGTGATTTCATTTATATTTAAGCAGATAATTTGGACCAACACGTGAAAATAGACAGCAGGCAAGGAAGGGCACGGTTTTGTGACTTGCAGTAATCTTGGCAGGAGATGATCGTGGTTTGGCCCAGAGTAGTCGCTATGGAGGTGGTAAGAAGTGGTCAGATTCTGGAGCTCTTTAAAAGGTAAAGGCACATAGGATCTGAGACAAAAGAGAGAAGGATAATTCAGTTGCATGGCCTAAGCAACCAGAAGGATGAAGTTAACTGAGGGAAGGAAAATTGGGGAAGATTTGGTTTGGGAATTGGGCAAGTAGAGATCAGTATCTTTGAAAATGTTAACTATCTCAGTAGGTAGTGAGCTCCCCACCATTGATGTTCCAGAGGCTGATAAATCCACAGAGGAGGCTTTAGAGCGGGGTTTGATTTATTTCGAATTAGACCAGTGCTTCTTAAATTTAATGTGTCTACAAATCATCTGGGGACCTTGTTAAAATTCAAGTTTTGATTTGGGAGGTCTGAGATGAGGCCTGAAATCTCACATTTCTACCAAGTTCCTGAGTAACTAGCTATGACTGATACCGGCTGATTCTGATATGCTGCTTCAGACACCGTACCTCATTAGGCAGATTAGATAAGTGGTTTCCAAACCTTTAATAAAGAGAGAATTTTTTAAAAATATATTTTTAATGAATGCTAGTAACTTTTAATGCTGTACACTCAAACATTGTAAAAGGCTCTGTGACAAAAAATAAGTATCCTCCATTCCAAGGCTTTCCTACTCCCTAACAAAATCGCCCTCAGTGCAGTCTTTAACTTCAAAATTTTCAAAGGCTTTCGGTTGATAGCAGTTACTCACTTTTGTAACTTATAATTCAGAAAAGGTAAAATAATAAGACTCCTATTAACATTTCTTATGTGAATTTGTACTTTATTACTCTTAAAAGCATCTGACCCACTGGAAAACAACAGAACTTAGGTAACATGTTATTTATTTGGTGTTCATGTTCAGCCATGTATCCTTATGAGCCCCTCCCTTAACCCTTTATCCTCTTTTACTGCCTCCTCCTTGCCTACTGATCTACCTACTTTACAACTGCTAATTCCAGGACAAGATGATCTCTCAGTTTCCTTTTGGCTCAATCTGAGATTCTCCTATGATATGTTCAACTATTTCCCTGACTTATACTGTAGACCTGAAGCATAGTCTGGCCTGATAGTTTTTCCTTTATCTTAACACAACGTTTTTTCCTGAGAGATGATTCAGGTTCTTGTCTCAAGCTAAAAGAGAAGCAGAGAAACAGTTAAGGATAAAGGGTTATAAAGGCATATTAAAAAAGAAATTACCTATGCTGGAAGTATTCTTTCATAAGATGATTTAAGGAACTTAAAATAAAATTGGAATTATAATAAAAAATTAAAATTTTAGATGTTTATAACTTAACCAGATGAAGAATTTAATAAATTTGGTTATACTTTTCTTGTATAAATGATATATAGATTTTTTAGAAACTTTATATTTACAAATGTGGCACATAATCTGTACCTCGTGTAGCTCATTAACTATAGTGTTTATGGTTGTTTCTATTAAAAATAGAAATAGATCTCAGTCAGGACTTTAAGCTATTCTATAGTATAATTGCTATTCGAAAATTACATTGGATTTATATTATTTCTACTTCCGAAGACTTTTCTAAACATTTCATTGCCTGTGATCCTGAATACTATCTATAAGTAGTTTCACTTGATTTTTGTTGTAACAAATTATTTTCTAAAAATAGTTTTTAATGTAAGAAGTAGAATAAATTAGCCCTGTATCAGTCTTTAAAGTAGTAGAGATCTGGAGCTGTTTATCACATTTCATTGCATGTATGTATGCATACATTAATTAATTCACATTACTTTAATTTATTAAATATACATTGATTAATTATTTCGCTTATTCAGTAGATATTTATTGAGTGTAAATACCAATGACAGATACATATTTTTGACTAGAGTTTATGGTCTGTCCCTCCCATTACAGACAAGACCTCAGCCACATTATCTGAGACAGTGAAATTACATTGTGAAGCTCTGATAGTTTCGATATCATAGTAATTCATGCTTTGCCTACAACACCTTGCACAATGTCTAGATTGATGAAATAAGCAAAATCAGAAGTTATAAACTTAACACCCTATACTTTTTTTTCAAGGTCTCATTTTTATTGTAAATGTCTTTACAACATTCTGTCCTGCATCTTCTAAAGTTATTATAAGAAGAAAGAATGATTCCAGAAGTTCCCTCCAGATTTGCAGTTTTCACAGGAAGGGAGAAAAGTGTTCTTTCATTCCATTCAAATATGTTTCCTTTTAAAAGTAGCAGAGGGAATAGAAACATTAACCTTAATTATTCATGAGTCTATTAAAAAAATGCATTGCTTTTTTAGTACATTTTAATGATCTGATTTTTAAATTTTTTTTAAATTTCAAGTTTAGAAAACATTGTTTACAATTTAGTTTATCATTCAGTCAACTTGTCATCAAATTATAATATAGAGAGTTAAAATAAGATTTAAAAAATAATTTATAAATAATTGGAAGAAAAATACCTTTTTTATAGCAAATCTACTTTTATTTTAATCTATTAATAAACCAGTATTACTAACATTTTTTAAATAAATGGGTAGTAGTGTTCGCTTTTTCCAAAAAGTTAAATAACACTGAAGTGTGGACACAGAAAATGAAATTTCTCTTATTACTAGGGCTTACTTACTCTGAATGCTAACTACTTTCTTACTCTGTGACCATTGTTAATGCTTCAGTTGACATTCTTTTAGACCATTTTTCTTTGTATGCATTTGAGAGAAAGTGGGAGGGAGGGCAGAAGGGAGTGAGAGAGAGCGAGGCAGAAGAAAGGGAGGAGACTGACTTAATGGAATTGTACTCTACGTCCGTCGTGTTGTGGAACTTGCATTTGTTTTAACTGAGTAGTATATTGTGGACATCCTTCAGTGTCATCATATACAAATGTACTGGTTTTGTAGCTTTATTATACAGCTACAAAAGACTATTTTAAAGACTTATTTGTTGTTCCTAACCAACAAAATAGTCTCCATAGTTTTAAAAAGCTTCATTAAAACTTAAAATTTTTGTAGAATATATTGTGATGCAGACATTCCAGTCTTCAAAACATTATTATACCTCAGAAACTGTAAAAGGAAGACTGAGTTGTTTTCTTCAGTGAAATAGCTACAGGGTGGTTTTTAAAGAACAAATGTATCAGTACCAATAGGAAACTGAAATTATTATAGCTAAATGTTCTTTGTTACCATGTGAAAGGCAAAAGCCAAGTGATTCACAGTTCAACACTACTGTGAATCACTGTAGGCATTTTGGCTTTAATGTACCACTTTGAAACATTGTTTGATGATAGCAACTCTCTGTTCAACATCTGCCATAGTGCTCAATTTTTAACATGACATAAATCCCTATCTTTTAACCCAACATGAACCTTTCTCCATCGTCTAACCTTGACCTATACTTTAAATCTTACCACTAATTGCTTCCTATATAAGATATTTGTTCAAACGAAATATTTTATTTACCCAATAATGCTTAATATGTTCTTTTCCATGGCCCTTGTTTATTTACGTATGCATTTCAACTTGAAATATAGTTTCTCTCCACTTCAGCCTTTCCAAGAGTTTTTCTTATAAAAACTTTACATTGGTTAGGTTTTGAATTCTGTGAAGAATCTTTTTCTTTGATATTCAACATTATTAATTAAATTTTTTTAAAGAATCACATCTGTCTTTTAACGTCTCACATAAATCCTCTCTTTTTGAAACCTTTCAGAATCATTTTACTTAGAAGTAATTTCCGCTTTCTTTGGTCTTCTATACCAGTGTCTGACCTACGTTTCTGCAATTGTAATATAACAGTAGTTGTACTAGTAGTAGCAGCAGTAATAGCTAACATCTATTGAGAGCTTTCTTTGTGTCAAAGATTCTACTTGATGCTTTTGTGATTATCTGTATTTTAGAGACATTACTTTCTCCTGGGTCCCACATAAAATGACAGAACTAATTCCCACTGATTCCCATTGTGCATGCTCTTTACTTCATCTTGCTGCCTGTAACTCAGTTTATTGTAAGACAGACTGGCTTTAACTAGTGTATGACATTAAGTTTGAAACTTTTTTTTTGAAGTTTCACATTTATATTCGTTAATTTTAGCACCATTTTGATGTTAGTTTTGTTTTTTTTTTTTTAATTTTTCTAACGTTTTTGTTAAGAGTGAGTAAATTGAAAAAACTATTAGGTGCAAACTTTGCGTTTTCCTTGGGTTGCCTAAAACATTCCAAGCTGGAAGGACTTAATTGTATTGATATTAGAGACATACATAATATATAGTGAAAACTCTTATAACCTTTAAGTTTGAATTCTTTGGTCCTTCAGGGAATTACCTATGAACATACAATCCATTTTAAAAGAATTTCGATTAGGTTGTATTTGTTACTGCATTTAATCTACAGAAAATAGCTCCCTAGGTAATGATTTTGATTGTCATCAAGCTTTTTCTCGCAGCTGTTATGAACTCCAAAGTGATTCATGACCAGATATAAATACTAACTTAGATTTGTCTGATTAATAAACTCAATATATTTTTGTGATTTTTATTTAATGAGATATTTTAAATCATTATAAAACATAAGTATTTATAAATCTCTTTCTCTTTTACCTTAGTATAATTTATTACTCTAGTTCTCTCAGTTATGAAAGAGATTAGTAAAAACTTTTTCTTTATTATAGTTCTTCATTCCAGAGTATTCTTACATATTATTATTTTTCTCTAAATTGTGTTAAAGAAAATATTGACTTTATTATTTTAAAACAACTATGTATTATTCACATGTATTTTTAGACACCAGAATTATATCAAAGCTGAATAAGTATGTCATGAAGATTTTTAATAACGTAGGCTTTATTCCCTAATTGTGTGCAGTTGTGAAATATTGTTTTTAAGCTACATATCTGAAAATACTTATAGAATTAGATATAAAAATTTAGAAGTCACTTAAGATTATATCATTGCTCTGTCAAATTGCCTAAAAATTCACAAAATCTTTTAATATCTATTCTAAAAGATTTTAAAAACAAACAGTGATTGTAACAATAAAATTTACTTCATACTTTTTTCCCAAATATTTTATTTGTTCCAAGAATTTTAAAATATTCAAAGCAGAACTTTTTTCTTTTGTAGTAGTTTTAATTACAAAGTTTTTTAACTTTCATCTTTTACTTGAGAGAACTATATCCTTCTTCTAATTGGACATTTGTGAACTTCTGCATAAAGCTTTTGGTTCATGCCATAAATATTTGTGAGTCTTCTGATGTCCCTTCTGAGATTTTATCTGTAGCTAATTTACCCATAGCTCTTTAAAGACTTTTGTCAATTTTGAATTTTTTAGCCATTTCTTTTTTGCAGACATTTGGTAATCCTTTTTAGTGCATTCAGTACTTAATAGATTTGATTCTAGTATTAGGTTTTAGTTTTTCTTCATAGAGAATTTCATTCTCTTAAAAATTGTTAACAAGCATGTTTTGAAAAATCCATGGCAATTTTGGCAAAGTTTTTAAAGTCGGCTTTTATAAATGAGGCTTCTGACGGGTGTACCCTCTCTGTGGCAGTTTAATTGATGGAATTTTACCTTTAAAGAATTACAGAAGTTAAGGGAGCTGATTCATTTTCACCCTTAGAAAGCTTGCATTATAGAATTCTTCCAGCGTCATATACAGAATTTGTTTTTCATATGTTTGTTCCTTCTTTATGGTCAACTTTTACAATGTTGATCGTTCTCCAGTTCTCAGTCTGAGCCTGATATAGAAACCACCAGTCATAGGAAGAGTGGGAAAAACATGTTTTATTCTTAATATAGTTGATGAGGCTATTTAACTTCTATTGTAAAAATTTACTTTATAACTATTTAGTAATGTAAATGTTCAACACAAAAAATGCTTATTTCCTAAATGGAAGCTTGTTAAAACTAAGCAGAATTTTTTCAAACTACTATAAAATTTCTTTTAATTTCAGGAAATTAAATTGATTAATGTATAATCAATTTACTGAGATTTTTTTTTTAAATCATAGTTTACTAAAAATCAGGAATCAAGTATCTTGTTTAAGGTTCTAAATAAATTGACATTGATGCAATCCAAGATGTAGATATTTGCAGGCATCAGGATTGTTTTACACATTAAAACCGTGACAATATCTTTTTTTGATTTTTAAACTCGTAATGGTCATCTTGACTTCTCAAAGTATTAATGTTCCCAATATAAACTAACATTAACATTAAATTGATATGACCAGTGAAATTCATGCTGGAGATTAACTTAATTTTGTATCTTGTTTTACATGTATACTTAAACAATATACATAGACCCAAACAATTGATGATTCAATCATATGACCAATAGAAATTTATAGATGAGATTAACACCATTTTATAGATGACTTTAACATCATTAACAGTTGTGCATGGATACTTTACAAAACATCTTTGTTTAAAAACGTGAAAATTATTCTTTTTCTGGAAATATTAATAATAACATTTGTTTATTCCTGATGAACATCCAACTCAAGGTATGGCATTTCTCCTCTATATGTTTTTATGGTTTATCTTAAACCTAGTTTATCATCCACTTTAACTGTAGTGTAGTTCCCAGATACATTGTCAAAATTAAATTCTAAAAATCTCCACAAAACTATGTCCTTCCCCTCTCAACCTTTAATTTCTTCCTAATTTTTTTTTCTGTATAACTGTTCCCAAAATAACCATTGTGTTGGTTTTTGGCAAGGAATTTTTCATATCTAGTGATGTTATGTTCCCAATCCTATAATGCTTAGTCTTGGTTTCAAATAACTCCCTCTTAGCAAATCAGAGAGATTGGGATAGTAGGTATTTAGAGTAACTTGCCTAAAAGCTTTGTTTGAAATGCTGTTGGCAGACTTTTAGTCCCTGTCGTGTTCCTCAGCTGATCTAGTGTGAAGGCTTTGGATTTATATTTGGCCCTCACCAAAGTAACTGCGTCTTTTGTGGCTTCCTGTAGCAGGATGTAGGTTTCCATGAATGTGTTTCTATTTGCTGCCAAAAGCTACCTCAATCACAGTGTTGAAAATGACTATAAGTTTTGCTGTCATACATTTTGGAATGTTATATTAAATGTGTTTAACTCTTTCTATTGACATTTCTGATACTTTCCTCTAGAAATCCATGTTGGAAAGAAGCGACAGAATAGAGTATATTTGTGTTCATGTCATAACAGTTTTTATAATGAACTTGGAAAATCTAGCTTATACTTCTTTCGGATATAAAGTACGCTGGATATGTAAAATCTTATGCATTCCTGATTGGATATTTTCATTGAGGCACTAACATTATCATGAAATTATTATCTAAGTACCTTTAGACTTAAAGACAAGTGAGAGAAAGCATATTGTACAACAGCTATCAAATGCACATACTTATTTTTATTTATTATTCTGTGTCCATTGAGGTCATTGTCCTAAAATAAACAGTACAGTTTTACCTGTTTTTTGGAGACTGTCTTCTCTGCGGAAGACAGATATTTCCTCAGTAAGAGATACATTTTTGCCTGTCATTTCTAATATTGACTTTTGAACAAAACTAGATACCTGAAGATCATTCCACATTGACAAAAGTAATGAAAAATACAAATGCGATTGCAAAAATAGACAAAAATAAAATAAGCACATAGCTGTTTTTTTCTGATTTATATTTTTTTCATGTTTGTATTTTTTATTGAATTGAAACTTATATACAGGAAAGTGTATTAGTTGTTTGTATGCAGCTCAGTGAACTTTTGCATATGTATGTAGCCACGTTACCACCACCAAGCATTCAGAAATTTTCTTCATTCCTGTTCCGCCCAGTACCCTGCCCTCTGACCTCTATAACTATAGATTAGTTTGACATAACTGTTAAAATGAAGTTTTAAGTTGTGAAAACTTTTTTTCTTATCATAATTTATCATCTATGAGTTTGCTTGACATGGTTTCTGAGCCAATGTCAAATCTTATAATTCAAAATATAAATGATTTTGATCAGAATTCAAGCATAATTTTTAACTTCTGTTGGTCATACCTTAACATTAAATAGTATATTCCACTATATTTTCTATGTAAATCACAAATGTAAAAAAAAACCTATAAAGATTAAAAATATTTATTAATAAACATCTGTATTCATTAGAGAAATTCCTAGGGTATACCTTAATAACTGTGATACAATGTGAGCTTTTAAACTAATTTTTATAAATTTTATTTACCATTACAGCTATGTATGTGGCATTTATACATCATAGAATACATGGCTTCTGGAAAGGGAAATAATGCTTTGTATTCCAGGATGCCAGGGTCCTCTAATTGAATCGACTGTCGTCCAGGTATGGGTTTGATAAACTGACACAACAGTGAAAAGAACTCCTGTCCCTTGTCAGCTTATCAAACACACTGTGGACAGCGCATCTTTGGCCTTGAGTACGTATTCTGATTAGTAATCACGAAGCTTGTGTTCAGTGAAACACAACCTCAGTATTTCCAGGTGATTTTAAAGAACACCTGATAAAACTGAGGTATAGTACCACTGAACTTTTAGAATTATCCAAAAGCTAGGAAAAAATAGCATGCACAGAGTTATAGAATTGCAATGTCATTTGTTCGTTTTAGTGACGGAATAGATGTTCATGAAATATACAGTAATGACTTAATATCCTTTCATTCTGATAAACAGTTTCAATTTATGCTGTAAACATACTTATCCTGTAGAATAAAACACTAAAATCATGTTTTGATTTTTTTTCTATCCTAGTTCATATCACAACAGGTAACCCCCTGGGAAAGTTATCTTTCAATCTGAATTTCTTACTGTTTCCCACCCCCAACTTCATTTAATTATTTTATTTGAAAGTTCATCCTCAGAAATTTAGCCATCTTCATTTTGAATAGTGTGCCAGAATCATTTATGCATTTTCCAGGGTAAGTATGGGCATGTTAAAAACAGATTAAAAAAAGTTATTCTTAGTGCCATAAATATATTCTGGTGAAAGCTAACTTAAACAGTGATGTAGATCAAAACATGTTCACTTATATAATATTTAACTTTGTTTACAGGCACTTAAAATAGATAAATCTACAACGTTTATGGGTGATTTTGTCCAGTATTATGTCATGCACAATATGAAAACATATCTTTCAGGTTTATGTTCTATACCTTTTTAACCCTTTGAAGAAAATGTTACATTATGCAGTTACAGTACCTCCTCAGTGGAGCTCCACTTCCGGGCTACAAGCAGAATAGGGTGCAGTAGTGCCGAGCAGAAGTTGCTCTCCTCTTTGGAGAAAATTGCAGTATCCAAGAGAGTTTTTTAACAAGGGACTACTTTTAAATGTGTCTGGTCACCTCAAAGGATATGTGGGGCATTTCCTGCCAGTAGGATTAGAGGAAGGAAGCACCAGGCCAAAATGTTTGATGTGTGATGTACTGTAATTCCTTTCATGTGTTCCGTGGCTTTTATATGTTGATCAATGTTCTGCTACCAATTGTGACCCTGGTGTGGTCCAGGGCACTCAAATTCAACCTTCCTTAATACATAGGGTCATTAACAATACCTAGCAGCATTATTATAATTAAGAATACTGGTTGTTTTTTTTTTTTAATGACCACTTCTCGTTTTCATTAAAGTATTTATTTTTCATAATTAGATAATCCTCTTAGAGACTGTGATTCTCATGAAAGAGATGAATCAGTGTTAGAGACTGCCAATACTAACATTACTGTAGGTTTCCTCGTTTTACCTTGTATACCTGGTTTTTAAATCTGCATTTTCTTCTACAGTCTCCATTAGGCATATAAAGTTCAGCATAGAAACTAGCTTTATAATGTAGTTTCCCTGGGTATGTGTGTCTTACAGGCTATAAGTATTGACAGAATTGCTGTCAGCAGTATTATATACCTTTAATGAAACAGAGTTTATGACTACACATGTTCTTTACTGTTCTAAGATCACATATTCAAAAGCAGTAAAATGCTAAACGATTATAGGTGTAGGCTGTTTTTTAAACAAAAATAAGCAGCAATAACTGATTATATATAATGGCAAAAGTTTGATAATCTAAATGCTCGGTTGTAGAGGATTGATTAATTTAATAATAGTATATCCATGTAGTGAAATTCTTAGCAACCACCATGGGGATGATATGTGTGCTTCTCTGATTAACATGAAATGTAAGTGAGGTGTTTGTTAGGTGAACAAAGGTTTTTAAAAACCACTTGGAAAATATGATATTTATGTACATATTTACATGTGAATGGAAAACAGCCTCTATGGTTGTTTTCCAAATGTACATTTTTTGCATGATTATCCGTCTATGAGAAGTTGTTTTTCTTGCTTTTATTTAGGGATATTTTCTAGATTTTTCAGACTAATTTGAATTTTCTAATTGCAGTTTTAAAAGTAGGAGGGAAATGGCAGTTTTATACCCATTATATCTTTGTCTTCAGACATTTAAAATTTTTAGGGTTTTCTTTATATTTACTCAGTATAAAATATATGATAATAGATCCTTTATTCTTTTACATGCAACTTTTCTATGACTTTTATTTTGCTTTTGGGATCTTTTTAAATTTATGTTTAGTAGAATATCAGTAGCTCACTTGTTATTCAATACTCAACAGTGGTGGTTCGCGCGCGCGCGTGTGTGTGTGTGTGTGTGTGTGTGTGTCAGTTGAGGGTTATTTTGTTTGTTTATTTGAGGAACCAGTTTAATCATTTCCCCTCATATGCGTATATAGATAATTTCATTGTTTGTCTTTTGTCTCTCTTTTGGTGCTGCTGCCAGATATATCATTCATACATTAATTTGACTAAAGCTGCAGGCATATACTAGCTGCCAAACAGGTTCTTTCTATAATATTGAATAATAAATTATCCTTTTTCTTTATATAATAAATCAGTTTTATTGTCATTTATTTTCTCAAAAATACTTGAGAATGCTTACTACTTACCAGCTATTTGCTAGATGTTGGTCTACACTGGTAATAAAAATATTCACAGTCTTTATCTTCATGGAACATAGTTTAATTTTGTAATTATACTTAAAGTATATTAATTCATTGATTTTTTTAAACATCATTTCTCAAGGTAAAGAAATATATGGCACATTTAAAATATACAGGAAGAACTCACTGAATTTTTACATATTAATAAAGCATCAGCATTTGTTTCATCTTGTGAGAAAGTGCTTCACTAGTTTTATAAGTTAAAGTTATTGTCACCATAGCTTAAGTCATTTTCAGGTCATGGCTTATGATCTTAATACTTACGATCAAAACAGTCATCATTATATTGTAAGCATAATAGCGTACAAAGTAAAGACAATGTTTAATTTTTAATAAATAAGACCTTTCACCAATAATTTATAAAGTTATTCAATTAGCCTTTTTAAAAAGGTGCAGTAATTTTCTGAACATTCTTTTGCATTTTTTGCAACATGTTCCGATGTAGATATACAGCATGAATAATTCAAAAATAATGTTGCAAGAATTCTGTATTTTAATATATGATTTTAATAATGCACACAAAATATGAATAACATAGTGTGAATGTTTGGGGAAGGAAGTATTTATACATAATAAAATAAAACTGATATAATGAATAAATGTACTTAATAATTGTCAGAGGAATTAGTGATAGAAAAAGTACTTTGAAGTAAGTATAATAATGCCTCCTCTTAACAGAGGCAGCCACTTTCAGTGAAGGTATAGTTTGTTTCTTCTTGGTACCCTAAAGCAGAAAACACACTTTTATTTTTATAAACAGTTATATTTTTAAGGAATACTTTATGGTATTCACAGAAAAAAATTTAAAATTTATCATAAGCTCAGTTGGGAGTCATTTTTGTAGCATCTCATATCTCAGTTCATATGTTTTATTTTGAATGCTTTTGCCTCAACACACATGCTAAGGTGTGAAAAATATCCTTTTTTTGCACCACTTTCATGTCTCAATTTTATTGGCATTTCCTAGCTCTTCCACCACTTTGACCATGTCTTTTTCAAAACTAAATTTTTGAATTTGAAGAGTTCATAAGTAAAATAAAATTTCATTTTATCTAAATCATTTTATCTAAAACTTTTTGTTTTTATATTTATTTTGTAACCAAAATCTAAAAACTACATAATTGTTCTCTGAATTTTTACTGTAGTCTTGAGTTCCTATTTTGAATAATTGTACTTTCATGTTTTATATATTTGTCTTTGCTATTGCTCAACATTTTATTTTCTGTTACAAGATTATTTTCTTAAAATTTCCTAGTATAGAAGCACAACTAAAGGTTAAATATTTTTGTAGTCATTATTCTATTTATAAAAACATTATTCTATTTATAAAAACTGCCAAATGTACATTGTTACATTGTTTATATGTTGCCTTAATTTTCCTTTGCCTTTTTTTGTTTTAATTATAGCTGAGAGAATGTCCAGGGGTAATGTATTTAGAAACTACACTGTATATTAATATTATTTATCTGATTTTAAGATTATAAAAGAATACTGTTCTCTGGTATCAATGAAAGCTTATGTAAAATTTATTAGTGAAATAAATAGTATAACTTAAATATTTTGATCAGATAGTTCATATTTTTCTGACTAAAGTCAGTACTATGTTATGGCATGATATTTAATCAACTTTTAATATCCTGTTAATAAGCCTATCACATTAACTCCGTAGTTTTATGTTTCTTGCCATATTAATACATTAATGCCCCAAATAAATAAAAATATCTCTATATATTTGGAGAATAAGATAGAAGAAAATATTTTTACATTATTATTCTCCTGAAAAAAAAAATCTTTATATTCTCAATGACAGAGTAATGTTTCCCTTCCTGAGTGAAATAAGTAGTGATTTATTTTCAGCTTCATTAATTCCTGAATGCATGAATAAAATGCTGTATTTGGAATTTTTATCTATAGTAATCGTGATATTTTAAACTATTATTTCTGTAAATCTGTATAGTGTTCAATCTTAGGTTTAATGGAGATCTTTCTAGAACCTTATCTCATGAGATTAAATTACTATAGGCAAAAGTTTTCTAAAGAAGAAAATTCCAGTGCCAAACCTTGGAAACAGCACATGCCTTGAGAGTATGTACATTTATTGTTGACAAGGATCTCCTCAGAATTTCCTTGTCACAGCATTGCTGTTTAGAATCATAGAATGTCCTTCACATCCATGTAATTAATCACCTCTTGATTATAGATGTTAGATAAGGGAGATTTTCTCACTGAGAAGTCTTTTGGGGATATGGTAACCAGAGGGAATCTCCATAGAAGAGCTAGAACTAGGTGAGACCCTTGAAGGATATGTTGAATTATAGCAAATATGCCAGATAGAGAGAAGGGTCAGTGAAGAGTCAGGTACATTTAGAGACCTCCTCTCTGTATCAGAGGATTGGTTAAAGAGGTATAATGAGAGAGAGGTGGAGAAAAATTATTGAGATTAGATTGTGGAAGCTTTGAATTCCTAGTTAAGAAATTTGTGCTTTATTTCCTGGGGAGGTCCCACTTTTTTTTTTTTTTTCTTACCAGGTGTGCACTGTTTTTGGAGGATTAAACGCAATGCAAACACATAATAGGTGTTTAAAGAGCACAGATTCCGATACTAGACCACCTGGGTTCAAGTTCCAGCCTTTCTACTCGCTAGCCTACTAGACCTTGGCCAACATAAAGTACTTAACTGCCCCAGTTTGCTTATCTGTAATATATACTACCTATCTCATGGGGTTTTTATGAGATTACATAAATTAATGCATGTAAAGCATTTGACTGGCACCCAGTTAGTATTCAAAAATATAAACCGAATACTTATTTGTATTAGCTGTCATGATTATTATGATTGATGAGTATTTTTGAAATAATTGCTTAATCTAGCTTACTATATTGATTAAATTGAGGAAATAATTCCACCTCTAGTCCTTGCTTAGACAAAATTAAGTAAAATACCACAAAAAAAAACACACATCCCACTTTATCCCATCTGCCCAAGAGTTTTATATCAGTTTAAAATTCCCAAATAATACTTGGTGTGTAGTTTTAAGCCCTGTTTAATACCTGTTAACATTTGCATAGCATTTTATAGTTTACAGAGTACTTTCACATTTTACCTCTTTTAATTTTCACTACAGCCCTGGGCACTACTTAGCACTATAATTCACACTGAACAGCTGAGAAAACAAAGCTCAGAGTTGCCCAGGATCACATAGCTACCTTGAGCTCTTAACCACTGCATTCTGTTCTAATTCTACTTGGGCTTTTTATTGAAACTATATCAGAACAATATAGAGAATAAGAAAATGCGTCCTATACCTACCATCTGTCTACTTCTGTTTTGCTACTTGGAGTTTTTTAACTATAGTTTATGCATCTAAGACTCATCACTTAATCATAGTCTCATTCACAGATTTTTTTTTCTGCCATATTTAATAGTCTGTTGCATGAATATGTCAGGTTATCCTTCTATTAATGGGTACGTTTTTAATTTTTCTCTATCACATATAGTGTTAAATGAATATTCAACACTCTTCTTGAACACATATATATAGCTTCTCTGGAGCAGTGCTTTACAAAAGAACTGTGGTGATGGAAATGTTCTGTATCTACACTGTCCAATACAGTAGTCACTAACCATGTGTCTATTGAGCACTTAAACTGTAACTACTACAACTAAGGAACTAAATTTTTTTAATTGTATTGAATTTTAATTAACTTAATTTTCAATAGACATGTGCAACTAGTGGCTGTTGTACTGGATAGCATGGCACTAGGGTGTATATCTAGAAGTGGAATTGCTAAGTCATAAGTTATGCAAAATTTCAACACTGCTCGATGTCACCAAATTATTCTCCAAAGTGTTTGTATCAGATTTACATTCCCAAAAGCTGAGTGTGAGACTTGCCATTGTTCTGCATTCTGGCAAACATTTAGCATTAATACTATTGTATTAGATATTATTAACAGAATTGTCTTAGGACTGGTTGTAAGTGGAGCATCCTTAGGGAAAAATATTTGCTATCTACATCTGGAGGCAGTACTTTAATCTATGATGCCCTGATCTGGTTAGCTTTATAGATATGTGTCTTGTAATAATATATGGTGATAGAAATGTAGTACCCTACTGTACCATAGAGAGAATATACCAAATTTTTAAATTTTGTATTTTATTAGTTTTAATTATACAGTACATTGATTACTGCTAATTAGAAGATTCCTGATTGGATTCTTTCCTTAAAGAAACCATTTTTATTCTGATTACTGCCCATGTTGAGAGATTCATATTTTTAACATCATATATCAAGAAATTTCCTGAACTATTGCTGCATTTTTTAAAACACTATTTTCCTTTACAAATAAACAGACTTGCATAATGGTTGTTGTATATAAATATGAGAATCTTGACTTCTAGTCCCTATTCCTCTTGACCAGTTTTGCAAAACTTGTGGGTCTGAAGCAACTCTATGCATTATAAACTATATAAAATAATGTGGCAACATGTTTTTCAAAAAGGAATTAATTTGCTATATACCAAATCCAAAGGCCCCTCCCCTCACTAATTTCTTCTTTTAAATTCATTCTAGTCAAAATAAGTTTAATTTGAAATCTGTTTTTCACCCAACTGTATATCAGACATACACATTTTAATAAAGTATAGTGTGTTTTATTTTGAAAACCAGTTCTCACATTATTAAGTATAGAAAAGAGGCAATTAATAGTCAGAGGTGTGGTTTCCAGTTAGGACTCTGCTGTCTCCCAGCCTCCTTACCTAAAGCATCAGAATCTGGAAAACGAAGGATACCTAATGCACCCTGTGGGTGGCAACCCTCCTGACATGATATTGGAAAGTCCTTTGCAAACCATTAGAACTATACAAATTTATGGTTTTATCATTAATATTATTACTATTGTATATATTTATGTGTTTTGCATTATAAAACACTGTAGTTTGGTAGGAGAATCAAAATCTTGTGGAATAAAAGAATGTAAGTAAAGAGAAAAAAGTTTAAATGATAGATTCGAGGCAAACTAATAAAAATGAATTTGGTAAGAGATAAAGGGAGACCTCTTTGGTAAAAAATTTTTTTAAAGATTTCTCAAGCAATTTAGAATTAGGAGTAGTTTATATTTAGTCCAAGTAATTCAGCTGCAATTTGCTTTTTATAAATACTTTTATAGAGTTATTGTGTTTCTTATAGAAGATGCTTACAAAATTATAAAGAACCTGTTTTTTTTATTTAATATTATGAACATTTCTTTATCTTTTTAAGTAGTCTATTAAAACTTCATTTTTGTTTACTCATCATTAGTATTGCTGACAGTCTTTAGCTGGGTAAAGGGGAGCTAATCCTGAGTCCTGATTTCAATGATAAATTTTTTAAAGGAAATCTTTGTAAACATAATTTTAGGAGTAGGAGATGATGGGTAGTGATTAGTAGAGAAAAATATTACAAACATTATATGAATTGCATAGAACTTTCAAATAGAATCCTCAGATTGGATTTGCAAATAAAGAGCCTGTTAACTAACAAAACCGATTGTTTTTGAGTAAATGAAATGAAAAAATAAATGAAGATCTGAAGAAAATATGTGAACAAGAAAGGATGCTAATACAGTTGGAATAAAGTCTGGGTGGTTCATGATTTATGTAATAGGAATCGACTTACAGTCATGGCAGATTTTATAGAAAAATCCTAATCAGGAGGGTTGCCAAAGATATGTTATAGAATCATTAGAAGCAAGTAGGAGGTCTGACTATCTCTTAATAAGGACACATTATAAATTTGATCTATTTATTTTATTACCATCTTTAGAAATGTAAAGAAATCTAAAGAGACTTAAGGAATTTAGGGGTTTTACTAACTTTACAGTTAGCCTTTCCAAGTAGACGTCACTGCTAAGTAAGACCATTGTGGACTCTAATAATATAAGAAGTTAACTTTTATGCCAAGTACTTGCACATTTTAGAAATCTGTGAGGATTTTATGTAAACACACCTGTAATATATTATTATTACATTCTGAAAATAATATTTCTGATCTCATGTTGTCAATAAATTATATATTATTATTTGAATTACAGCTATGCAAATAAAATGCACTCATTCTAAAATTTCATTTTTGAATATTGATGAAAGAATAGTATTTAGCTATTCCACTATTTTATTAGTGTAATAAGGAACAGATTGCCTAATCCTGTGAAACTTTATACCATGTGTTTTGTTATGCTCTTTAAAAATTAAAAGGCTAGAATGACATTTGATAACGTTTTTAACATTTTTCTTTCTCATAAGCCAGCTTCTAGGTTTTCTTTTGTTGTTTTTGTTGTTTTTTAATATGAAGTATTGTCAAGCCATCTCTTTCATATCCTGTAGTTAAAGAGTTGGCTATTCGAACTTACAGAAGGAATTTTTTCCTGTTAAGTTTTATCTAATTAGTTTAGACTCTTTATTCCAATATTTTGAGATATAAAATCCTGATTCCCTTATTCACCACATTAGCTTTGCTTCCTAATTTTGTCATCTGAGACTTTGATGATACTGATTTATATGAATTCATTAAAATTAATGATAAAAACTATTTCATTGAGCGAAATCCTCTGGCGTGTCAGTTGAGACCTAATAACAAATCGATGTTGTTTGGATCTGGTGTTAAACCAGCTCTAAATCCATTTTACTGTGTTTTCATCAAGTCCATATTTCTCTATTAAAAATGTATCTTAACTTAGTCACACATCTTTATAATATCAAGTTCCATAATACTGATGCTGTTTTCTTATTTGTTATTATGGTAATAGAACCAAAAAGGAAATGAGTTCAGGTTGGCTTAATTTATTCTTTAATCATGTAACTCCTAATATATACTGCTTTCTATTCTAAGCTCTCAAAATTTTTCTGATAAATGAATAATCAATTTTATTGAAGATAAACATCATAACTAAATTTTTTACAGAATTGAAATAGCATTTTCATTTCTCTGTATTCTAGTATGTCCCTTTTCTCAGATATTTCAGAGATCACACATGAGTTCTTTAATCATATTGACAAATTTTCCAGTGCAGTGCATATTCAGTTACTGCATTTCTTTCAGACATATTTATAATGAGATGAGAGTTGTTTGATATCATTTGGTATACTTTTCACACTGACTATACATTGTGTACCCTATATCTTCTTAAATCATCTTGCAAATATACCCCATTTATAACATTAGTGAGCAAATGAGGACTTATCAGCTCAAGTCTGTGACTAGTTGCTGAAGAAAAGAAATTCAAAGCTCATGTTTTCTTGAAGACAGACTATAAAAACATAGTTTCCTAGTTGCTTAGCCAGTGAGAATATTGTGAGAATCTTCAAGCAGAATTTACCTAAATTAAATGTTATCGGTAAATTCTAATGAAATCACCTATAATTTAGCCATCAAAAAGAGAAGAATTGGTAAATACTGCTGTCATGTCATTATTACCTTTACTCATATTGTGGATTTGTACACATATAATATTTGTATAACTAGAAAAAAGGTGACTTTTATTGCCCCATAAAAACATTTGTTAATGTAAAATTGCTTGTTTATTTTAAAGTTTATATTAAAAATTAATTTTAGTTTCTAGAGGGCATAAAATTTTTAGACAACAATAATTGAATAACTTTGGTTTTGCTCCTTTTATAAATCTCTTTCTCTTGAGACTGTGAAATACATGATAAGTGTTTTATTGTTGAATTACCAGTTGGACTAGAAATAATGAAAACCTGTTTTTCTTCATATTGTTCTCTTTCAACTGAAGAAATTATTATAGGACCCATTTGTTTATATTTGAAGTCTCTGTATCTTCAGTGTGCTTTTGGGTTTTATAGTACAGAGTAAGTGAGACCACTGGATTCAATCTGAAAGCAGGCCAGTCAGCTTCTTTCTTATCCACTATAGTAATAACAATAAGCAGGTGTCATTTATAGATACAAAGCATGTTAATTTATCACATTTACTCCCAAAGAAAAGCTATATAGCTAGGTACCATTTTCACCTTACAGAGGAAGCTGATATTCACTGACTTAGTTGACTTCTCCAAGGATACGCAGGTTTGTAAGTGGTAGGCCAAGATTTGAATATAATTGTGAAGTTACAATTCATGCTCTTAAGTGGGTATTGTTATACTGCAGTCTCCTTGACCATGGAACTTTAATGGTAGCCAACTGTCTCAAAGATGTGTGCCATTCATCATAGAGGATTTGGACCTGAAAATTTAAAGGGGTCCTAGGAAACCTATCTCCTTCACCGAAGATATAATCGAGAACTACATAAACTGTCATTTGTGAGTCAGTTATGCTACTGAATGCATTTGAAGCATAAACTATAACTGAAGATAGAGCCCTAGAGATCACTAATATTGAAGGGGCAAACAGAAGGAAAGAATCTAGTAAAGGTGATTAAAAGACAATTAAGGGAATATGGAGCCACACAAACTCATGGAGGAAAATTTCAAGAATGGGCAAGACTGTGATAATAATAGCTTCTAATATATATTATTTACTCTGTCAGATATTGCTTTGCATGCATTAACTTGTTTGACTCTCCTCAGTGACTTCACTTTTCAGATGAATAAAATGAAGCTCTGAAACTTTAATTTGCCCAAAGGAACCCAGTGGTAGGTGGCAGAGTGAGACTTATGGATCCAGTCAGGCTGAAAGTACAGTCTGTGCTGTTTGCCAGCATGTTATACTGCCATTTTGAATTGTCAAATAACTAGAAAGGTCAAGTGAGTTAATAACCAGAAGTCATCCATTGGATCTGTTAATTAGAAAATCAGAGGGAGTTCTTTCCCAAGAAAATTTTGGAAAATAGGTAGGTATGACACCTGGTTGTTCTTGGTTAGAGGAGAAAATAAATTGTGAGGAATTAGAATTACTGGAAGAAAAAAAAAGAAAGTTTCTGGTTAAAGGGAAAGTGGCGGAGAATGGCAGGATATTATGGAGAGAGTCTGTCTCTTCTACAAGGAGAATAACTTGAAAATATTTTTAGCCTGGAAGATAAAGATGCAGATAGGAAAAAATGAATTGAATAAAGTCCCCAAGGGAAATGATAGGAATAAAGAATATTTGGTATTTATTCAACTTTCATGTATTAGAAGCCTACTCTGTGGCTTCTAATGGAGGTGAGAAAACAGAAACTGACCTAGCCTTCAAGGATGAGGTGTATTAACAGAGGTCTGGACCTTGAAGAGAAGAGATGGTTCCTCTAAACAGCTTGGTGAAGCAGGCAGAACAAGTACTAATGTCTCTGTTTAGTAAATGAAATAGCCTTAGATTTACTGGTCTTTTTCCCCTGCTCCCCTCAGTTCAGGTAGCAGAGATATGATGTTCCAAATCAAAGAGATGTGACTGATGCTCTAAGTGGCAGAATGTGGTTTTTATAAGGATGCTAGTTTAGATTTCAAAAAAGAGGAGGAGAGAGCATATTCCTCAGCCCTAGTGTCAGAGCTGCTGAATTAGATATCTATGCAAATGGTAACTTAACATTTTTAACATGCCCCCAAGCTGGTTGTCCTGTACTCTGAAGATGAGAACCCCTGCCCTTAGTCATTGGTCATGGAAGTCAGCATTTGGTCTCAGCCTGATGGTCGACCATTTATATCCCCTGCCCTATTTTACTCTCAGAATTACTGTCATTTTTGGAGACTTGCTGATAAAAATGTGGATTTTTAAGTTAATCAAGACATGAATTTTATTTCTTTTTACATTCCGATTTTCTGGCTTGTTTAACATTTTGTAGATCTCAGTTGAGTTGTAAGTAATGAATTTTACTTCTTTGCATTGAGCTCCTGAGATGTGCCTATTCAGCACTGAGCAGTAAATGGTTCAACATGCGCTGTTCCTTACATAAACATACAAAAAGCCTGACCCAGACTAAATCAATTTAAAAAGGAAAACATTAAAGCTATGTTTCCTGTTATATACTTTAAGTCTTCTTTGGTTCCTCATGATTATATTATTGACCAACTATTGCAAACTTTAGTTTATCCTCCTACACCACCTGCTGTTTTTTTTTATGGTATGGGGGATGAGTTTCGGAAGGGCAAAGCAATTACAATTATAACTCCTACATTTTAGCCAATAAAGCAGCCTTTTGTATTAAGGGTAAGGAAGTTATGGGCATCTTGACTCACTCCCTTTCCTGATTTGAATTGCTAAAAGATTTTAAAGACTGCAAAAAAGGAGGGCAAAGTCCCTATGTGAATTTGAGACAAAATTTGATTCCTGCTTATGATATCAAACGTTTCTAGGAAAAATTTAATTAGGACATGAAACAACATAAAGCTTTTTTTACTGTTGAGATATTTTCATTCAGTTTTTAAAGCGGACATCGTTAATATTAGGCATTTTGGTTCTCACTAAAGTCATAAAGTTATTTCCTATGATTAGTTCCCTGATACAGTTTCCTTCTATTAGAATTCTTTGTTCTAATGACTTTACAGTTGTTTCTTGTGCTGTGAAAACTGTGTACTGAATCGAAGCTCTCTTGAATAAAATATATTTTCATTTTTTTGCATTGTAATGGGATTGTTTTTTACTTTTAACAGTCTATTTTTACATTATATGTTCTTTGCTTAGGGAAAATAGCATTTTTAAAGTTGTACAATGATTCTCAGCTTTTGAAAAAATAAAAAAATTATTTTCAAATCTTGTCTCTGCAACCATTTATATACTTATACATTAAAAAAAAAATCTACCGTACTATGCGATGTGAAATGTATCTTTTGGAAGACATCTTGCTCTAATAGTACTTAGTAAAACTTTATGGTATTTTAATGAAAACATTTTGAATGTATTTTCTTAATTCAGTATTGTAAAACAAAGCAAAATGCTTGAAACATTCTATATTCACTAGAATTGGTTTTAAGTATGCATAAGACAAAATGAGCATATCATACTTTAAGGAATGAAGATCAGAGATATTTCAAGTTGGGGGATAATAAAGTAAAGGAGTATACTGCTGTATGTTTTATGACTTTAAATAGTTAAAAATAAATCATAGGGATCCTATAATAACAGAAAAAATTATATTTTCTTAGTCTGGAAAACGTTAACCTTTATTTATTTTTATCAGAGAAAAATCAAACCAAACTTGTAAATTTTGTAATACTAGTAAATTCTTTAAAATATAATCTTTATATTAACCTAAACTAATAAGCCAAATGGCCTGCTTTTATTATTTGTAAAAGTAATTTAAAGTGTATACTTGGGAAACTGTCCACAGATGAAATATGTTGATGTTTCTTGGATTTGATATCAGGAGGCTAAAAAATTATTGACAATATTAAAGATACAAGTGTATTTTTAATTGACCTAAATTTTACGATAAACTTTTTCTTATCTTAGAGAGTAAAGGGCTTATTGCATACTAACCAGCATGCTATTAAAATGTTTTTAGATCAATTTAAAAGGTCACATTAAAAGATGTCAGTAGAATTCATTGGGTTTGATTAATTAAAATGAGGGTCATCAGTGCTCTGCTCAGCTTTATGTTTTTTTTTCAGAATCCTAATGCGTGCTTTATCAGGGTCAATCTTTCTTCCTCTCACTTTCCAGTCATTTCACTTATATTTAACACTTTATACAGAAGCTAAGGAAAGAATCAAAGTAGGATGGCTTTTTCCTAACACTTTACTGAGATTTTTATGATGTGGCAAGTTCTGTACTGGGCTCTTTGTTATCTCACTTAATTTTCATAATTAACAGAAACTCATATCTTTCTTTCTTCTTAACTGTTGTGCTACTGCATAATTTCAGTAATCTTTTAGACAGAGGAGAAAATGTTAATTTGCTATGTAAGCCTAACCTGTGGGCTGAGCCCTTCACCCCCAAAGGCAGAGTCTAGCACAGGTCTCTGACACTTTCTGAAGGCCTGTCTTTGGCTTTACTTTCTTTCCTGCCTCTCTCCATGGCAACCATTCAGAGCCTCTTAAAGTTTTCAAGATTTGCTGCTCTCTCACACTTTGGGGCCTCTGAACCTATTGTTTCCGCTGCCTCAATACTTTCTTCACTATATGAGATTGGGCTTTTTTTTAACTCCTTTAAACATTGCTGCTTCTTTCATGGTCTCCCTACATCTGGGGCAGGTGTGTCTCCTGCATGCTTGCAGTTGCATTCTATATCTAACCTTTTATAGCATTAACTGTTTTGTAATTGCCTCTAAGCTGTATGAGGGCAGGGACTTTTGACCCAGTATCCCTAGGAGGATATAGTTTTGACAGTCTTGACTAAGTTGGAGAATAGGGAAGAAGTTAGTTGCTTTTTCACCAGTTATTACGTTACCAGCAGTTTATTTGGCCTTCTATCTCTGTCTCCTTTTTTTCCCCCTTGAATGCTGGAGGTTTGTCTATTTTTAATTTTGTTGATCTCTTTTTATTATTAATTTCTGCTCTTATTTCCTTCCTGCTAATTTTTTTTAGTTTATTTTGTCTTTTTATGTTTACCTCATTAATTTTGAACCTTTCTTTTTTTGCTAAAACAAACATTTCAGACAATAAATTTCCCTAAGTGCTACTTTTACTACATCCTACAGCCTATGCAGCATAGCATTTTAAGTACGTCTTAATTTTTATTACAATTTGATTTGACTGGTGAGTGACTAAGAAATGTGTTTTTAAATTTCCAAACCTCGGCAGTTTTGCAGGTTCTCTTTTTAAATAAAATATCTAACTTAATTGTATTATGCTCACAGGATGTAGTCTATATGATACTAATTCACCAAAATGTGTTGAGGCCAGCTTTATTGCCTATCAAGTGATTGATTTTTGTAAATGTTTCTGTGTGCCTCAAAAAAATATTCTCCAGTTATTGGATACTGTGTTTTATAAATGTATATTTCATCAAATTTATAAATTATATATTTAATTTAATGTATCCTTAGGTTTTTTTTTTTATTTTAATGTGCTTAGTTAATCTACTCCTGAGTGAAGCAGGCTGACGTTTTCCACTATGGTTGATACATTTGTCAGTTTCTCCTTGTAGATCTGTTAGTTTTTTTTCCTTAAAGTCTTGTCAGATGTCATTATAATTACTCTCATTTTCTTTTGGCTACCGTTGACCTAGTCTGTATTTTTCTTTTTGTTGACTCTTAGTCTTCCTGTGCATTTATGTTTTAGAACTATGATTTGTTGAATCCCGTTTAAATCGTTTGTGTTTATTGTGATTATAGTTACATTTGGATTTATTTTTAGGAGCTATTTGTCCACATTTTTTTAATTTTCTTTTTACATTCTAATTTTTACTCCATTTATTTGAAAGTTGCATGTTCTATGTCTATTATTTTAGTGGTTACTCTAGCTATTTTAACATGTGTACTTAAGAAAATCTGAAGTTAATCAAAATCTTTGTCTTCTTCCTCCCAAATACAAGAACTTCAGAATACTTTACCTCAGATTACTTGGTCCCCTAGTTTATATATAGTCGTTGTCCAGGTCTTATTTTTAGCTTGTTTTCTACTCACAGTTTTGTCATTTAATATTTTAAAGTTAATGTTTGTCTAGTTTAACTCATATATTTACCAGTTTCTTCCTTATCATGACTAATGGAATTCTTCGGGCTGCCTGGATCTACAGTTCGGCATTTCTCAACAACTGTAGAATAACATCATCTCTTCAAATAGTGCCTCCTCCCCATTCACTATATTATCTCCCCAGAATTCCAATTAGGTATATTTTAGATTTTTTCTCTCTATCCTCCATGTATCTTAACTCTCTTTCATCTACAATATTTCTTTGTTTCTTTGGATTACATTCTGGATTTCTTTTGATCTTTATTTCAATTCACTAATTATCTCCTCAGTTAGATTTAGTCTGCTTGAGTTTAAATTTAAGTAATTCTGTTCTTATTTGTAGTTTTACTTAGTTTTTTATAAAATCTTAGTCCCCGCTCGTATTTTTTGAAAGACTATTTTTTTAGATCAGTTATGGATTGACAACAAAACTGAAGAGATTTCCCCTATACCCCCTTCCCCACACATACACAGCCTTCCCTATTATCAACATTCCTCACCAGAGTGGTACGTTGTTACAAGTGATGAACCTCTATCGATACATAATAACCCAAAGTTCATAGTTTGTATTAGGATTCACTCTTGGATTTGTATGTTCTGTGGGTTTCAAAAATGCATGATACAACCTGTATCCATCCTTATAGTATCATACACAGTATTCTCACTCCTAAAAATCCTCTAAGTACGGCCTATGCATGCTTTCCCAACCAATCGCTGACAAATACTGCTCTTTTTAATGTCTCCATAGTTTTACCTTTTCCGAAAGGATATATAGTTGAAATTTTATACATTATGTAGCATTTCAGACTGGCTTCTTTCACTTAGTCATATCTTTCAAATTCATGTTTTTTCTTAGCTTGTGAGCTCATTTTTTTCTTGCGCTGATAATAGTCCATTGTCTGGCTGTACCACAGTTTATTTAACCATTCATCTACTGAAGGACGTCCTGGTTGCTTCCAAGTTTTGGCAATTATGAATAAATCTGCTATATACATCCACGTGCAGGTTTTTCTGTGGCTGTGAGTTTTCAGCTTCTTTGGGTAAATACCAAGGAGTGTGATTGCTAAATCGTATGGTAAGAGTATGTTTCGTTTTGTAAAAAACTGCCGAAGTGTGTCCCAAAGTGGCTGTGGTTTGGAATTCCCACCAGAAATAAGTGAGAGTACCTGTTGTTCCACACTTGCCAGCATTTGGTGTTCTCAGTTTTCTGGATTTTGGCCATAGGTATTTAGTGGTATCTCTTTGTTTTAGTATGCATTTGCCTGATGATATGATGTAGAACATTTCTTCATATATTTATTTGCCATCTGTTTATCTTCGGTCCCGCTCATATTTCGAAGATGCTTTCTAAACAATTATTTTTTATTTCATGTGTGTTGATCTAGCCTGTGAAATCTTTGAGGGTCTTTTTCTTCTGCCCATTGTTTCTGCTGTGTCTCACTCAGGTGCCTTATTATCTTGTGTGAATTGTGAATTTTGTCACTTAGTCTCTTGGAATCAAGCCTGCGGAAACTGAATTCATCTGAGAAAAATTCGCTTTGTTCTTTGCTTTTGCCAGTCATCTAATGGCCCTATCTACCTGGAGCATTAGGTGGTGTTTTTGTTTTTGTTTTTAGCTCAGTTTAAATACTTCTAGATTCACAGAAGGTTGCAAATATGTAAATATATGGATGGAAGTCCTGTGTGCCCTTTCATTTTTTTCTCATTGTAACTCTTTTTCCAGATTTGAGGTATAATTGACAAATAAAATTGTAGGATATTTAAAGTGTACAACATTATGACTTTACTGGTTACATGATAATAATATATTTACATTATTAAAGGAATAACCCCATTGAATTAATTAACACATCCATCACCTAACATATTTACCTTTTTTTTTTTTTTGGTGAGAACATTTAAGTTCTCTCTTAGCAAATTTCAGTTATGCAATACAGTGCTATCAACTATAATCATCATGTTGTACATTAGGTCTTCAGACCTTATTCATCGTATAACAGAAATTTTGTACCCTTTTACCAATCTCTATTTCCACACCTCTCAGCCCTTGGCAACCATTTTTCTATTCTCTGTTTCTATGAGTCCAAACTTTTTTTTTTTTTTTTTTTAAAGATTCTACATATAAGTGATACCATGCAGTATTTGTCTTTCTTTGGCTTATTTCACTTCATACAGTGCCCTTCAGGTTCATCGATGTTGTTACAAATAAAAGGATTTCCAAAGTCTGATTGATATTTTATTGTCTTGATTCGTTCATCCATTTATGAACACTACATTATTTGCATATCTTGGCTACTGTGAATATGCTGCTATGAACATGGAAGTGCAGATAGCTCTTCGAGATCCTGATTTTATTTCCTTTGGAATAAGATATATGTGTGTGTTTGTGTATAAAGCAGGATTGCTGAGTTATATAGTAGTTCGATTTTTAATGTCTTAAGGAGCATCCATACTGTTTTTCATGGTGACTGTACCAGTTCACATTCCCACCAACAGTGTAAAGGGCTCCTTTTCCTCCACATGCTTTTGTTATCCCTTGTCTTTTTGCTAATAGACATACTAACAGGTGTAAGGGGATCTCTAATTGTGGTTTTAATGTACATTTTTTGATGATTAATGATATTGAGCACCTTTTAATGTACCTATTAGACATTTGTATGTCTTTGGGAAAAAGTGTGTTCAGATCTTTTGCCCATTTTTTAATTGGGTTATTAGGTTTTACTATTGAATTAAATGAGTTTCTTGTATATTTTGTATATAGGGTTTGCAGATATTTACTTTTATTCCAGAGGTTGCCTTTTCGTTTTTTTGATAGTTTCCTTTGTTTGTAGCTTTTTCAGTTTGATGTAGTTCCACTTGTTTATTTTTGCTTTTTTGTGTCTTTGCTTTTGGTATCAAATCCAAAAAACTATTGCCAAAACAATGTCAAGGAACATACCCCCTAAGTTTTCTTCCAATTTTATTGCTTGAGATCTTACATAACTTGTAGTACACTATCAAAATCAGAGAATTGACATCAGTATGATCTACAACTGTATTCAGATTTCACCAGTTCTACATAAACTTGTGTGTGTGTGTGTGCGTGCGCATAGTTCTGTGCATTTTATTGTGTATGTAGATTCATGCAACCACCATCACAATCAAGATACAACACTGTTCTATCACCAACAGGTTTCCTAGGGGTGCTGTTTTATTTTATCCTTTCACTGCTTTATAAGCAAGGTCTCCTGTTAGGTAGATTTATCATGCGTGGGCCTTGAGCTTTAGCACGTTGTCTGCAGTTATTAGAACAGAACATCAGTGTCTGCGGGATTCAGAAACCCTAAGAGCGAAAGCTGGATCTGGGTGCTTATTTGTTAGTGTTCTTTGTTTCACTTTTTTGGGGGACTAGGTAGCTTCTATTCTTTGGTGTCAGCTCTGAGGTATGTTTAAAAAGATACTTTACAATTTTTAAAGCATTTTAGTTTCAGTTGGAAGGTTCATTCAAAGTTTCCAATATTCCATATTTTGGAAACAATTAACCCTGGAAATATTAAAGAACATTTATCTTTATAAGTTTCATTATAGTTTCTTTATAATTAGAAAAGTTGACTTTGCTTTATCTTGGTGCCTTTGTTTCTATGATTATTTGATGATTAGACATACTATGCATGCAGAACCATATCGGATAATGTACTTCAGGAATGGTCATAAAATTTATAATGGACTGCTTCATGAATAGTTTAATTTTCAGTCATATATTTATTTATCTCTATATTAGTCTTAATATTGAAATAACTAAAGCAAAGAGAAGTTAGTTTCTCCAAGCTCATGATCGTTGGAGAGTCTAAGACTAAAGTTCACATGAATCTTTTGCTTACCTATTTTCTACAACTCAGTTTTAAATGGTTTTACAATTAACTTCTGAGTTAGATTTTTATACCCAAATATTATAAATTTGTCTGAAATTTCAAATCAAGTTAAAAGGACAAATATATCATTTAATTTCAAAAGTACACAATTTAAGGCCAAGACAAAATATGAGAATTTCAAAGAAAAAAACTCTGCAACCTTGATTCTTAGTTTGAAAATTTGAAATTAGCATGGTTAGAAGTATCTGGCTATCACTCAATATGCAAAATATTTTTCCATAGAGAAGAAGATCCTGTGGAAACTCATGTTTTCCACGGAGAGATGACAGGAGGAATATAGCTCAATTTAAGGCCAAGACAAAATATGAGAATTTCAAGCCTAAATAAAAAACTCTGATGAAACTCAGTGTTTTTGTGTTTTTAATCTTGTAATTATGCAGTTTCTCTATGTTCCAAGAGAAATAGAAAGCCTCATGTTAATTAATACTGGACTAGGTTGCTTTGTCTTCTAATATAAGACTAATTGTATTTCCAAGAATACTTTTTTTTCCCAAGGATTCTTAAACCTTTAAATATGTATAAGGAATTTATTTAAAGTGTAGAAAGCATTGCCTAGTTTAAAATAAGTAACTGCAATGTTTACATGGGGAAATATAGTCTAGGGAAATAGGCTAGGCCACCAAATGACCAAGATACTTACTGTAAGTCAGATTTTATGTGGACCTGAATCAAGTTTCCTCTTGAAGACTGTTCTTTTTGCTGTGGACACATAGGTTCTCCACTTAAAAATTGTAAAGATTTGTAGCAGTTCAAATCAGTGAATTGAAATAGCATTTATTGATTAACCCTCCTAATAGGAGGGTTAATTTCTAACTTCAAGAAATTTAAGATATATAAGAGAAAGACTGACAAATCATTGTGATATTGTTGTACTTACAAGTATAGAGAGACCCTAAGAGCACAGATTTGGAAGGTAGGGAGTTTGGAGAAAGGATGATCAGGAAAGGCTTCACAGAAAGTGAAGTCTTAGTTGGGCCTTTACGAATTAGCAGAATTACATCAATATTCAAATGAAAGGAGAGCATTCTACCAAAATAAGGACACATAAAATGTTACTTCCTCCCACCTGCACCCTCATTTCTTCCTTTATCCTTTACCTTCATTAGAGCATTTTGGAAGGGTTCAGAAACCATTTTATGAGCCTTATTTCTAATGCAATTCTTGGGTTCATGTAAAACTTTAGACCACCTTTCGTTGCATGCCCAGTCCTAGATTGTAATATTTCTAACTTAGAAAAAAGAAAAAGAACACCAGGTTCAGCTATTACCTTAGGAATAATGCAAATCCACCCATCTCAATTTCTCCGGCTCTTACTGTGGCTTCTTGACTGGTTCCTGCTTTCTTGCCCTGTTACCTTATTGTATATAACTCTCTCCGATGTCTCCGCACTTGAGCTGCCTGCTCTTTTAGTCCTCTCCCTTCTCCTCCCTTCACATGCATTTGTTAGCCGCAGCCTTTACTAGTAAAACTAGTTTTATCCTCTATGTTATTTCACTTTTTTATTGATTGAAACTTTGATAGTGGCCAAATATTATTTTCCTTTTGATAACTCATGTTAAAGCATTTGTGAACTAACAAAACAGTTCCCAAACTCACACAAACTTAGGTTTATCTGGATCCCTAACTCAATCCTTTTCTTACCACCCTACCATACCACCTTGCTATTTTCATTCTAAAACCTTCACAAAAAATTTAACCATTTACTTCCTCTGGTTTAGCTTTGAGCTACTGATAATGTTATTTCTTTGCTTAGCATTAGATCTAGTAAGAGTAAACTCCCAGCTCTGTATGGGCCTGTGGTCCTCACTGTGTTTCTACATCAGTAAACAACAGTTTACTTCTCAACAGTTGGGTCTATATGAAAGTGGAGTTATATAAAGAACCCAAGGCAAGGGGTAGGAGTATGAAATGGATTAACAAGGCTCTATAACTTTTTCTAACAAGATATCAAAGGGCTGAGGAAGGTAGGTTATTAGCATTGGAAAGAAGACCGGGTTTTGAGTCAGAAAACCTAGATTTAGGTTGCAGTTTGGTTCTATACTAACGGAGTAAGTTTAGATAAGGCTTTAAAAAACAACTCTCTGAATTATTTTCAGAGGGAGATAATAATAGAACCTCAGCATTTCAAGGATTGAAATCATGTTTGTGAAAGTACTTGGAAAAACAGTGCAGTACTGGGAATAACATAAGTCATTGTAAGGTAGATTACTGTAAATGGTAAGTTTTAGATTTCTTTTCTTCTCTTTTCTTTGTTTCCTTTCTAGGCAACGCAACCCTTGGTTGACCTCACAGATTGCAAGGACTTTGTCAGCTTACAATCTCTTATTTTTTCTATTTTTTATGCCTACAGCACCTGGTCTTCCTAGGCGGTCTCCCATCCAAGTACTAACCAGGCCTGACCCTGCTTAGCTTCTGAGATCAGAAGGGATCAGACTTATTCAGGGTAGCATGGCTGTAGACTAGACATATTTTCAAGGTTTAATATGTGGTAACTTTCTAATACCTGCCCTCTTAGATTTGATTAACCCAGTGTATTCATCAGTAATCCAAAGAAAGAAATGACAATAATACTATGCTAGTGAACAAAATAAACATAGAATATTTATTTTTTCTGCGTACTCTTTTCCACTCCCTTTATAGGAGAGCCTTGAACTTAGGAATTCTTCGAGACCCTGGATCAGAAATTGAAGATAGACAATACCAAATAGACCTGCAGTCTATCAATATTGGTACTGCACAGTGGGAGCAACTAAAACCGGAGAAGGAAAGTGGCACAGGTGGGGCGCAAACTGAGAGTGAAAGAAATTCTCAAAATCCAGCCCTGGAGTGGAATATGGCCAGCAGGTAGGAAATGACTGAGAAACTTTCTACACTTTCTAATGTTTCATTGCCAGAAGAACAGTTGGTGATATAATCTTTAATGTGCCCAACCTAAGTGCTTTGGTATTGCTTCTGCATTTCATGACAAACATAAAATATGTTTTGTAATTGTAGCTGATGGTTTTGCTTGGAAACTGGCTAATCCTACTATCGTTACACTGTAATTATTACACATTTAAGATCATGTCAGCGTTTTTTTTTAGAGCTTGGTATTCGATGAAAGATTCTACTTCTGGCTAAGAATACATTCACATTTTCTCTGGAAATCCATTGTATTCAAGATCAGGTTTTTTCAAGCCTCTCTTTTCTGTTTATAATAATTAGGAGAGAAAAGCAGCAAAGGTCCTGGGTTGGATTTTTTTAGTCCACTTTAACTAAAAGCAGCTATGTTCACAGAAAACTCATTTTAAAAGGAATTAGTCCTAAACAATGAGCTATAAGATGTGTAGAGAGTCACTGCCATCTTATCCAGGCTCTTCATAGTTGTCGTTAGAAAGATAGAATCATTTTCTAGAACGAAGGTACCGGGCATTAAAGATATTTTTATATTGTTAAAAAAAAAAAGATGTACTTTGTATATTGTAAACAACTTCTATAATTTTAAGAAAGCATTATTTTTCATCTTTTTAAAAATTTATAAGAATCAGTAAAATCTGTTGCTTATTCCATATCATGGTGGTTTGTTTATTGGAGTTCTTTAAAACATTGTGTGCAGACTTTGTTGTATGCCTTTTGCAAACGCTGATTGCTTTGGGGTTCTGCCCCTTTACCACCAAAACTATATTTATCCATGTCTTGGCATTAATAACAGTGATAACATTAATAATAGATTATGTAATGCTTATCACTTTACCTAATTTCACAGTACTGATAGGGGTAAGAGCTGTTTTTCCTAATTATACATGAAGTAACTAAGTTCTAGACAAGATAAATTATTTGCCTAAAACCAAATACTAACTGGTAGTCTATACGCCTCATATGGTTCTTCTTTTTCAGGTACCCACAATCTTTTCTAACTTCATTGTGCTCTATTCATAATGAGCTTATTTTATCTTCTTGAAAATATGATTGCCACTTGCTACTAAGCTTTTGTATACGATCTTCTCTTTGCCTGGAACTCTCTTAACCCACCCTTTTCTTGCCTCCTCAAGTCTCAGAATAGACTACACGTTTTCCAGGAAGTCTTCCCTAAGTCCCCAGGAGAAAAGATTAGGTTGCCTTTCTGTGTGCTCTTATCATATCACTTAGCATATTTAATTCTAATTATCTATATAGTTTGTCTAGGTCCCCAGGACAGAGATCATCACCATCCGTCTTTTGATTTATCCCTAGCACTAAGTACTTTCATGATATAAAAGGTATAATGATAGCCCTTCATTGACAAGTAAAATGACTGACTGTGCCCCTGAGGTGGGGTATAAATTTGGATGGAAAATCTCCCACTGCAGGCCAAGGTACACTCAGGAGACAGATGCAATTATTGAGCCATGAGCAGGTGGCGGTTCCCAAAGCTGGGGGTAATGAGTATTTTGGTTTTGACTAGAGGATCTAAGTGTACACCAAACATCAGTACACGGATCCTGATCACTAAAATCTCATATCAGCCAGGATCAAGTCCTCTCATTCCTCCACTTTACTCATTTTTCAGATTTAGATAGTACCAGCTTACAAAACTTACAAATTTTATCATCAACACAGAAGATAAGCCTTATTTTCCCAGGAAACTTTATGACCATCTAGCCTTATTAACTCATCTCTGTCTCTTCTATTTATTCTTTAATTCATTTATAAACAGTTTGTGTGTGTGTTTTAATAACTGAGTTGCAATTCATATAATGAAAATCAGCCATTTAAAGTGAACAATTCAGTGTCATTTTGTACATTTACAATATTGTGTAACCACCACTTCTGTCTAGTTCCAAAACATTTTCTTCACCCCAAACTAAAATCCCTTACCCTTTAAGCAGTTTCTCTGCATTTCTAATGGCCCCTGGCAACCACCAATCTGCTTTCTGTCTCCAGTGATTTATCTATTCTGGATATTTTGTATAAAGGGACTCAGTATATGTCCTTTTGTGTCTGACTTATTCACTCAACATAGTGTTTGGGAGGTTTATCCACGTTGTAGCATGTGTCAACATGTCATTCTTTTTTATTGCTAGATAATATTCCACTGTATATAAATACCATAGTTTGTTAATCCATTCATCCATTGAACATTGGAGCTATTGTCATCTTTTAGCTATTGTGAATAATGTTGCTATGGACATTTGTGTACAAGTACTTATTTGATTATCTGTTTTCAGATATTTGGGGTATATACCTAGAAGTAGAATTGCATAGTCATGTAGTAATTTTATGTTTAACTTTTTGAGGAGTTACCAAACTGTTTTCCACTGTGGCTGAACCACATTGCATTCTCACCAGCAATGTTCAAAGGTTCCAATTTCTCTATATTCTCACCAACACACCTATTTTTTCTTTTTTTTCCTATAGCCATACTGGGTATGGTTTTGATTTGCATTTCCATAACTATTAATGATGTTGAGTAATTTTTTATGTGCTTGTTGTCCATTTGTATATCTTCTTTGGAAAAATGTTTATTCAACGTTTTTGCTCATTTTTTAATTTGACGAATTCTCATCAGTTTTTTTTCTATTGTTGTCCATGCTTTTGGTGTCATATCTACGAGTCTGTTGGTTTGTTCCTAGGTTTTATTCTAAGGGTTTTATCAGGTTAGCTCTTATAGTTATGTTGTTGATCTATTTGAGATTGGTTTTTTATTGTTGTTATTGTTTTATCTGATATGACGTAAAAGCCCAACCCAACTTCATTCTTTTGTATGTGGATATCTATTTGTCCCAGTACCATTTGTTGAAGAGACTGTTCTTTCCCCATTGAAAGTTCTTGGCACAATTGTCAAAAATTAACAGACATTTTGATGTCCAATATATGCCATGGAATGTCTTTTACACTAGAGAAACAAAATGAAATAATTTCTGGTATGTGCCTATCTCTTACAGAGCTCAGCATTCAATTAAAAAGACAAACTAGTTAATTAACTTTTAGAGTGCAGTGTGGAAAGTGCTATGAGAGTCAGAATTATGGTATACTTAGGATACAGAAGAGCCCCATCCACATCAGGGTAGACACATTCCATGCACATAGGACATCTCAGACTCATAGATGTGACATACAGATGAAACTAATCTAAAATCAACATAGGGAAAAATAGAGAATTTAAAGAAAGAAATGAATTATTACGTCTACAGTGAGTCATCAGGGAAGGTTTCAGAGAGTACACAGCTTCTGTATTTGTTTCCACAGCATACGAACAGCAGGAGTGGGGAGGGAGCATTTTGAACTTAGAAAATAGTAGAACAAAAGGCTAGGTGTATGAAAATGTGATATGTTTTACTTACTGCTGAATACCGAGCACATCATATCATCCTTGGCACATAAGATGCTTAATAAAGAGTTGAGTGTATTAATGAAATATTAAATGATTAAGTAGAGTTAACAAATCAAGTGACTGAATGGTTCTGATGAAGTAGTTTTGATGAATGTGTCTTCAGATGAGACAAATTTTATATCTGATACAGCTTAGTTCTGATTAATCTTGGCAGAAATATAAACAGAACCTTAATATATTATATTTTTGTTTTTCAATAGGTATTGCAGTTAAAATTCAAAAATTAAAAAAGATACCCAGTGAAAAATAATATGTTCCCTCCTCTGACCAGCATTTAATGTCGACCTTTATAACAGTTTCCATTCATTTCTCCTGAGTACATTGCTCTGATTTTGTCTTTAATCATAATATGTTTATATGTGTATGCTGGGGAGCAGGGAGCAGGGAAGCTAAGCATAAAGAATCATCAAGTTCTAAAACATGTAGAACTCCTTCCAAAAATCTTGATTTTTCAGCTGAGGAAATACATCAGGGTTCAATCAAGCCAGCAGAACCACTATAAGTATTACAGCATAAAGATTTCTTTTAGGAGCAAGACCTTATGCAGTTGTGGAAGAAGGTGGAAGGTAAGGACTTAAAAGAGGGAGATGATGGATTAGAGAAATGTCACTACCCAACCCTCTTGATCACGTGACCTGGGTAAAAAAAAATTTGTAGCTCCCCAGGGAATCTGGGCAGCCAGGGATGTCTAGCGGTTGGAGGGACCTCAGGATACTGGTAGAGAAGCCCATGGGAGGCTGTTGCCTCTGTGTCTGGGAGTGAGCCTACAGTTGCTGTTGGTCAGCAGGGTCAATGGTCAGGAAAATAGCTCATCACAAAGCCTGGAAGAGTGAGGACAAGCTGGAATTTGTCAGCACCTCTGCATTGGAATTCCACTGCATTTAAAACAGCATGATTTTCAGAGTATATTGGCTACTATTTCCTTTACACCTTCCAAATCTCACACAAATTTCTCTCTAAGCTCTGAAACCATTCTTATTAGCAAGTTGTTACAGAACAAAAACCACTAAAGAAACTAAATGAGGAGGTTTCTTGGCTTGTCCAGTGGCACTTAGAACTAAGTGCAGAACCTTGTTTGCTTCCTCTTAGCTACTTTTCTTCTACTCAGTGCTCTGACCCCTTACACTATGGTAAAGTTCATTGTTAGTTAATCACTTTTTTCTTTTCCTCTTAGCAACCATTTTTACTACATCTGGGCTTATTTTATAATCTGAGGAAATGAAGTGCTGAGAACTAAACCTGTACTTATGTCTGCCATGTGCAGGTTACACATTCAAATCATTATTGTTTTACATGGTGATTAGTGCTTTGGGTGTATAGGGTGAGGGTGGAAAGTTTATTTTGTAATTTCCTGAAAATGCCAGTAAGCCTTAATTCTCCAAGTAAATATTAATGTAATTTTCTTGTTTATAATATTTAAAGATATAATTTGAATAGATTTAAAAACTATACTTGAAAAATAAATCACTTTGTTTTTATCACAGTACTTTTATTTAGTATTACCACTACTTTTGTTTGATTTCCTTGGATAATTTATCTTTCAAACTTCATTGTCAGAGAAATAGTTACAGCATATTCATTTGTTTAAATATTTTGATACACATGTACCAAATTACACATACTACCCTAGAGGCCTTTTTTTCCTCCCATGTGTGTGTGTTTTTCTAAAATCATTGGTACTATGTTTGCTTAGCAAGCTGAATTTGAATTTGACACATTTCTAAATTCAGTCAGTCCTTTGCTTCTCAGGATTGGTAACATTGACTTTGTGTTGATATTAAAGTCCCTGAAGCATGAATTATTGGCCTTAATTCTAAGAAACTGATTATTCCATCTGTCTTTTGATCTCTTTTGTTTTTATTTTTTAAGCAAAGTATTACCCAAATGTTCACAAGAGTCCTTGCATATTTTGATTTGTGATTAATCAAACATGAGCTCTTTCCAGAATTGCACCTGAAATCATTTACAGTAATGTAAAATGAAAGCATTTTCTTTGCTCTTACTCTTCAATCTGAAAACCATCACTTTTGTCTTATTAATTTGCAAGGATATCAAGCTAATGCCTAAGCAGAAATATAGAAGTTTGTCTAATTCCCATAGCTCACAGATTAATGCCTGGAGCGACCTAAACCTACTTGAATGTATGATTTTTTAAATTTCATTTTAATTTTTTAAATTTATTTAACATTTTATTTATTTTTCCCCCTCACCCCTACCCCTCTCCCCTCTGGTAACCACTAGTCCATTGTCCATATCCATGAGTCTCTGTTTGTTTGTTCTGTTCATTTGTTGCTTTTAAGTTTATATCTCACATATAAGTGATATCATGTGATTTTCAACCTTCTCTGTCTGGCTTATTTCGCTTAGTATTGTTTCTTTGTCCTGTTCTTCTGTTGCTTTTAGGTTTATATCCCACATATACGTGATATCATATGATTTTCAACTTTTTCTGTCTGGCTTATTTCACATAGTGTGATTATTTCAAGGTCCATCCGTGTTGTTGCAAATGGCAGTATTTCATCTCTTCTTATGGCTGAGTAATATTCCATTGTATATAGTACCACAGCTTCTTTAGCCAGTCATCTATCGTAGGACACTTCAGTTGCTTCCATGTCCTGGCCACTAATTTCATTTTTAATTTTTATTTATTGATTGGTTTCCAAGGTGCTATTTTTATTTTTTATTAACATATAATTGGTATACAATATTATTTTCAGGTGTATGACACAGTGATTCGACATTTATATATAAATGTATATAATGCGCTCACCATACTAAGTCTATAATAGTGTGATAACTTTGCATGGCGACAGATGGCTACTTGAATTATATGATTTTATAATAATTCTCTTAAACTTTGTCATGGCTTTACATGAGAGAATGTGATTTCTCCTCCTGTTTAAAGTACCTGGGAACTGGGTAAAAGTAAGGGGTATCCCAAGGCAACAGGAAGGAACAGTGGTTTTTCTTTCAGAGCAGCCTGTATTTTCTTCTTTATATACAGTCTGAGGTGACCTTGCAACCTGAAAAGGTGGCATAGAGATAAAAAGACAAAGATCTGTCTTGCCTAATCTTACTCTTCTTTGTATCTTAGCATAATTACTGCCGGAGAGTAGGTACTCAAAAAATCAGAAAATATTTAAATTAAATATAATCATCATGATAGTATATCATAAAATTTTGAAACCTCCTGTACCTTAAGTTACTTCATAGTCTTTTTACAGATTATAGCATCATAATTGTTTTATATAGATATAGATATGTTAATGCCCTGATTGATTCAACCATGCTGACCAAAGCCCTAAACATTTTGTTTTTAAGAGAAGGAACCAAACCTCCTTCAACATTTTGTTTTTAAGAGAAGGAACCAAACAAGATTATATCAAGATTTGTATATACTTATATGTATGTATATATCAATCACACATAACTTTTATACATTATCCTGTATTTTTGTGAATACTTTACCTGGTACATCAGTATGTGTTATAAAGCTTTAAAAAGTGAAATGAAATAAGTCTCCTGACTGATCATGTGTCCCTTGGTGGATTCCTGTTTACATCATCAACACACAATTTCTAATGTCTTTTTTTTTTTCTGAGAAACTTTTAGCAATTCCTTGTTTTCTCCCTCCTCCATTAAGTTTATTTTGAAGTTTTTCCTTGGAAAAAGAGCTATCAAGTAGAATTAGATGCAGCAGCCCAGACCGTAGATCTAAATAACTGCAAACTATAACCAGAGCTATTATTTGAACATCTCAGCAAAACTGAATTAAGTGGATATTTCAATATAGACATGCTCAAAAGACTTTCTTTAGAGGCTGTAATAAATGTAGCACTTGTGATCTCCATAACAAATATATTTTAATCATAGTTTTGCTCTGTTATTTTGTTTGGGGGAGGAGAATTTTTTTTTTTTCAAGAACGAGATTATTTTAACATTATTTAATTTTGCCAAACTAAATTTGTGCTAGCATTTTGTTTAAATGTACCTTAAAAAGCATCCTCATTTCAGGATATAGTTTCTGTAGCGTTGTTTACAGATGCTTTATATGTCTTTACAAATTAATTGCTTGAATAAGTTTTAGAACCTTGAGATAAAAGATGAGGTCCTCTACTGAATGTTCTCACACCCCTCTGTACTTTTCTTATCGTTATACTTGTCCTCCCTTACGATTATGTTGTTTGTTTTTTCTGCTAAACTAAGCTCCCTGGCTCCATCTTTGTCACTATTCCTAGCACCCACCAGAGGGCCTGGCATAATAATGGACTTTCAGTTCATGTTCTCAAACTTTCAGAGAGTGAGAAATGCTATGAAAATAATGACAGTATGATGTTTTAAGGGTAACTGGGAGATTTCCTTAGATTAGGGCTCAAAGAAGCCCTCTTATAATACCTGAGTGACAATAATGAGCTATCCATGTAAATACCCTTGGAATGTTTCTGCCTAGAGAATCTGGAGCAGAACAAAGATCCTTGAGTAGGAATAAGTTTAGGATGTTTAAGGATCATGCCTGGCTAGGAGGAGAGAAATAATAGATGTAGTTTTAGGTATAGAAGGACTAAATTATGAATAGTCTTGTAGGCCAGAAGGAATTTGGATTTTATTTTAATTGCAGTAGAAAGTCACTGAATAGGGTTCTTCTTGGGGGGAAAAACAAAATGGGTATAAACTCTAAATATTTGGTTTTTAAAGTTACTATAGAATACAAATTATTTATCTTAATGACAAAATAAGAATCTCTACAAATAGCAAATTACAACAGTTTTCCACATAACATTTTTTATAATAAATTTTGTGCATATTACTATTTTTCATATTTGGGAATATTCAGTATAGCAGTTGACTTCCTCAAAAAGTCTCAAGTTTTTCTCAAGTATCTTCTTTCTGAAGTTCACCTGTAATACCCTACCAAGAAAGTCTTTGTTTTGCATAAGTTCTGTGTGCACACACACCATCTAGCATTTTTTTATTCTGTCTTTTGGGGGAAATATTTTAGAAACCTTGGTACCATTTTCCCTAGTCTTTTATATTATGTAACTTTTGAAGTATGGTTCTTAAACCGCTTTACTGCTTCCCACAAAGTCACACCCAAATGTATGGCAGGTAGCAGGAGAACCTTAGTATAAACATGCTGAGCCCAAGAAAAATGAGCACAGCCTTTCTAAACGTGTATTTTCATGAATGTGTGTGGCACGTAATTATGCCTTCTGGCTTAGTAACAATTTCAGAGAACTATGTTTTTCCTTACTTACAATCTACTCTTCCCAGAGCTTAACAGGATAGCTTTTGTTAACACATATGCTTACTTCCCGGCTATTTGATTAGCACCTTTTGATTGTCAATATTTTTTTTATCTTCTAAGAGGGTTTTATAAGTTTCCATGGGCTTATAAGATGATAGGTGCAAATTACTATACCATTTCTTTGTTTCTGTGGAAACATATTAAATGTAGAGGTATATTAAATCATCGTTAAATTAGAGTATATCAGAGAAATATTTCTTCTACAGCTCTTCTAACTCCATATGCCTTAGCATGCTATAGATAATCTGTTTTCTCTAGGTGATTTTAATATATTTTATTTATCATAGGTGATTAGCTATTTCAGCAAGATGTGTCTAATTTTAGGTTTTATTGTATTTATCTGAACCAGGACTCTCTGTGCTTCCTGAATCTGTGTATTCCTATATTTCATTCGTTTTGGAGAATTCTCAGCCGTTATTCTTTAATATTCACCCTTTTCCTTTCTTTCTATGTTCTCATTTTGGAATGCCAACTAAATGTGTCAGACTTGCCTTCCATGTCTCTTAACTTTTATTTTAAACTTTCCATTTAAAATTTACTTTAATACATTCCTAGAATTTTCTCAAATCTAAATTCTAGTTTACTCATTTTTCTTAAGCAAATTAAAAGTGCTATGTATCCATCAATTATATATTTAATTTTAGTACCTATTTTTCATTTCCAAAAGTTCTATTTAGTTATTTTTCTGTTTGCCTTTTTGATAGTACTTTGTTGTTTTCTTCATATTTTTATTCCATCTCATATGTATTTAATAGTTTTAAACAAATTTATTTTATTGTCTATTTGTGGTAATTTCATTATTAAAAATTCTCAGTAATGAATTTGATAATGGGGTTGAATTCTCCTCTTGCTGGTAAAGGACAGTGTTTGTGGGGTATACAAAATACTCTGTGATTAGGAGCTTATCTTTGGTGGTCTTTGTCCCTGAGAATCTCTTTTGTCAGTTTGAGGGAATGTTTTTTAGAGAGGTTTTGCATCTCTTTCTGACAGATGCCCCAGGGTTATCAAAGGTCTGATGCCACATTTATATAAATAACTCAGAACAGGTATTTTTGGACCAACACAGGTAATATAAAATACCTACAAAACATACATGAAGGATTTCCCATTATTTTTTATTTTCCAGGGAGATCTCTGTTTTTTTCCACAGATTCTCTTGCCAAAAGAGGCAAACTTCCTCGTTCTTCTCTGTTTCTAATGGGCACATATTTTTCTGGCCCCTTAAGGGCCCCAGAAACAGATAGGTAGCTAATTTTAAAATCCTTACCTATCAGGGATGTAAGAATTAGCCAGTGGTCTCAATATGGCTATTGAAAATCTATTCCCTTGGTTTATAGAGAGTGGCTAAGACCCTGAAGTCCTTAACAATGTCAGTTAATACTTTGAGTTTTGCTTCTCACTTTTGTTATTTTAAACCCTACTAGTATCTAGTAAAATGTGGGCAGAATTTAATTCTTGTTGTAGTTATCTTTTCATTGTTACTTTTTTCTTTAGAATTCATCTTTGAAAATATTTGAATCTAAAAAAAATAATGATCTTTAAAATGTATATCATTACCTCAAATACCAAAGAAAAATGCAAAAGAAAAGTTAGCACCGTATACCAGAAAAGTTATAGTTTTATAGGACTGTTGACTTTTTAAATTTTTCTCTTTACTTCTAAGGTCATAGGTCTTTCATATGTTATATAAGTGATTTAATTCATCATGTAATGGGAAAAAAAGTTAAAATATGGATAAGTATTTTTTTTTATCACTGCTTTAGTTAATGTTTGCTCTTATTTGGTTCCCTGCCATATTTCCTATTTTAAGGTATTTTTAATAAAAGGTGTATTTTTGCACACCCCTATGAGAGCACATCACATGTTAACATGTTTCTCACATTGGTCATTTTATGGAATTTGAGCTATTAGGCAATAATTATAGTGTCTCTCAGGATTTCAGTGCTTTCTCTTTAGTCACAGATTTTAATACTTCTTTCTGTTACTCTCTATTTACCAGACTCCTAATTCTTTAAAATTGACTTTTTTGAAATCTAAAACTTATGTGTCACAGAACCAAATGATCCAGTTTACTTTTTTGGCAGACATCATATAAAGCTCTGCCCATTGCAAAGTTCAACAGAAGATGCTAGTACTCTCTAAACAACTTTGCTGGAAAAGCATGTAGAAAGACTTGTGCTTTATCTGAGCTTTCTCATGAGATAAGTTAGGCCAGTCTCTGATTTCAACTTGATCATTTTATATTATAAAGGAATAATAGGACATATTTATGAGGAATATTATTAATATTAAATATTAATTTAATAAAAACTCCAAGGAAATTTTGAGGAACAGCTTGTTAGTAAAACATAAAATAGTAGCATTTCATAAAATGGAAACTAAGAACATGAATAGTCGACCTTAGATCTCTATAGCACAAGCTTTGGTTTCTCAATATTTTCCAGTTTCATCTTCTACCATGTATGCAACACTGCCTTTGAAATTATTAGCAATTTTGAGTGTAGAGTAGAAATATCATGCTAAATAACTGATCAAAAGTGAAAATGTAAAAGGAGAATTAAAGTAGAGGTCAAATACTGCTATGGTATCAACTTGTCCTCCGGGCCCAATTGTGGAATCTTTGTTCTCACTGGATGGCCTTAGCCTAGTCCCTAAAACTCCTTTCCTTATTAGTAATTTAGGTCTAGTAATCATCTTTACTTAACATACAGGGTTGTTGTGAACAAGCATTCAGTATTAAACCCACAAAAACAATTGCACAATCCGTTAAGGGGGTAATAATCTGTGAAATCAGATGGTGCTTAGAGCTTAAAAAAAAAGTCAAGGGTTAGTAAGATATGCTTGTCAATCTAATGAGATTGGAAAGATAGCAATTGTAAACTAGGATGTCAGCAATATTAAAAATAGGAAATTTAAAAAATTATCACAAAATAGTGAGATTATTGTTGGTAACAAAAACTACTAAGCTATTTGCTAGAACAGAAGGAATTAAAAACAATAATTTGAAAGGTGCTAGGATAGGCTATAACTTACATGAAATTGATTAATTATATCTGAATTTCTCAAAGATTTTTTTTGCTATCTTTTGTAAACCCGAAGCACTGAAATTACAGAACTCTGACTATAAAATATACAAATAGTACTCTCAAAATAATGTGATTTTGTCATACATGTTTATAGTACAAAGGCTTATACAAATTTAATGAAAATTATCCTTAAAAAAATGAAATGGCTAATAATTTTGTACTTTATTTTTTTAGCATACGGCGGCATCAAGAAAGAAGAGCAATTTTGACTCCCATTTTAACAGATTTTTCTGTCCGAATAACTGGTGCACCTGCCATCATTTTCACCAAAATAATTTCTCCAGAAAATATGCATACTGAGGTTAGAATTTGATTTAGGTTTCATTTTAGTCTAAATAGTGGAGCAGCTCCTCTTTGTATGTCATGAGTTTTCAGTTTCAGTGCACAGACTATCAAATTAGCTTATTGTTAATAAGTTACTGTTGCAACTCATAATTATTAAGCACTTTCTTGTACGGTTTAGTTATTGTTTTTTATGTAATAATTCATTTAATCCTCATAATAATCCTGTTAGCTTCTTCCACTATCCTCACTTTATAGATGAGGAAACTGATACATAGAAAGGCTAACCCAAATAACTTGTCCACATTTTTACAAGTAGTAAGTAGCCGAATACAATATGAACCCATCTGATCTGGGTTTCTCTTTCGATGAAAGCAGCCTCTACAACCTCTTTCTAATGAAAGAAACAATAATACTGACAAATAAATTAGAGTTCTCACATGGATTACCTTATATGAGTTACACGTGGCTCACTTTATTTAGTCTCCACAACACTCTTACAAGATAGGTATTATTAGTATCCATATTTTATAGATGAGGAAACTAAGATCAAAAGAGATTAAGTAACTTGACCCATATTATTAGCCAATTCCTGGTAGATCCAGGTTTCAAGTCTCATCACTATGGTTTCAGTGCCTCCATGCCAAGAGTAGAAATGTGATAATAATATGATTCATTATAACTTCAAAAAATGTTTCATAGAACTTTATTATATAAAAAACTTATATAAAGTTTTTGATCATTCCCAGTTATAGGCAGTTGTTATGAAAAGTTCAGGAAAATTAGGTACAAATTAAATACAGTAATCCAAGCTGATGAAATTTTAGTTTCCGTCTCTAAATTTTTAAAAAGCAATAAATATTTTTTTATATTTTATCTTATTTGATATTTATAATAGCCCTATAGGAAAGTTAGGTTAGGCATGGTATCATATATTCACAAAGGGTATATAAAAAATTAAGTCTACTAATATCTTACAGTTACTTAGTAACATGATTGGTTTAAAATACATGAATGTATTCCTTTTCATCATTACTTGAGGAGTAAAATAAGAATTCTAACTGTATTGAGTAAACATAGGGAACTTTGGGGGAAAAGATTAACCGAAAAAAGGATAATTATTTCCGACATGATGTTGTTCTTTATGGCTTTGGTAAAACCTGCTCTAAACTGTCTAGTTTGTATTTGGACCAGTCATAAGCCTCCTTAAATCCATTCCCTTGTATGACACTAATAAAGAGAAGGTTTCTTGGACATTTCCAAGCATTTGAACATTGTCCACATGCAATTCATGACAAGAGGCAGGACTTCTGCCTATTAAGTGAGGCTTCTGGATTGTTTTTCATTTCTGTTTTCCTTCTCTGACTGCTTTTCCAGTGATGAATGTTCAAGTGACTCAGTTATGCAGAACAGCACCAGTTAAGTAGTGGACATATACCTAATGCTGCCAAGATTTTAGCAGTTTGAAGAAGTTAAACTAATTAGTCTAGCTATTTTTGGCTTCAGCACTCTATTTTATTATAAATCATTTGGAGTGTTTCCTTTGGAGAATACTCAGACTATACCACTTGAGATTGTAATTGCCTGCCTACAATTGCCTGTTTACATCTGTCTACCCAACCAGATTGTAACCTCCCCAAGAGCAGGTTGCCCTTCAAGGCCAACCTTATTCTTCGTGGTATTCCTAGCACGCTAGGATAGTGCATAGTAATTAGGAGATGCTCAGTAAATATTTGATGGTTTGAATAAATGAACAAGACTATGCTAAATAATTACATCATAGATTATATATTGAAATAATGATAGTAGTTTGATATGTGAAAAAGCCAAATATATATGAAATAGTGAAAAATTCTTATTGTTAGTTTGTTGCCCTGTAACTATACAGCCTGGCACATAGCAGGCCCTCATAAATATTTATTAAATTCATTATACCGTGTCAAATGGCTGTGCTCACCATTTCTGCTATTCTCATTAACAAATGAACTTGAGTCCCAGGAGAATTCATCAACATAGTAAAGGTCAAATAAGTAAGAATGATAAATTATCATCTAATGGCTATCATGTTTCTTTATCTGTATTCAACTTTTTTTCCCTTCAGGAGATTTTAGTGTGTGGCCATTCCTTGGAAGTGAATATAACCACAAACTTGGACTTCTTCCTAAGTGTGGCTCAAGTTCAACTCTTACATCAGTTAATAGTAGCAAATATGACTGGACTGGAACCATCAAGCAAGGCCACAGAGGTAACTGTTACCTGATTTTGATTAGGCTTACTGTATTTATGCCAACTTTACATTCATAATAGGAAAACTAAATTGAATTAAATGCTTTCTGCTAATTATTCTATATTTAACTTTATTCAAAATGTCATAAATCATTTTGGATTCTATTCTTTGGTTTTTAAATTTGTTTGGTCCTTTTCCTATAGTTTATCGTGCACCTTTGCAAAATTGCTATGGCTTACCCTTAGAAAAGCCTCTGTTGAAAACATGAGTTTATTACCCTGCTGTAATTTTTTAAGTACAATGCAAGAAACCTGGTGGAGCTCCTGCTTAAGTACATTGAAGGAATAGGGCCTCTTTTGGAAGTGAACTTTGTATAAGTACCATGGGAATATCTTTAGTAAATAACTTCTAAAGTGTTCGTTTCCCATGCTCAGCGAAGAATGGACACAATAGTAAAAGTTGAATGCCTGCCTAGAATTTTAATTCTGATCTGGTGAACATTGGATGCCTGCATCGTAACCACAAAGCATGTCAGCGTGAAACAAAGAAAGCTGCTTATTAGATGCCTCTCAAAATATGTTTTCTTTGCTTTTGTTTCCATACTTCTATGATCATATCTGTACTTAGAGTAAATCCTCTATAAAAACTCAAGTGAAGAAACCATTTATCATTTATCTTGGAAAAAGACATTCTTTTATTTTTGTCTTGCTTCATATCACACCATGTCTAAAAAATGATGGATCTGACATTTGAATTTACATCTTTCAG